>NW_027182338.1:322168-639337 GCF_040938575.1 Ambystoma mexicanum | reverse complement strand
GTGCCTGCGGTGGGGCTACACCTGGTTCGAGAGAAGCAGAGCATGTATAGAGTGTGGGTAGCCAGCACTGGGGTTAGGCCTGGCTGAGAGAAGCCGAGCATGTACAGAGTGTGGGTGCAGCGCTGGGGCTAGACCTGGCTCGAGAGAAGCAGAACATGTACAGAGTGTAGATGCCAGCACTGGAGCTAGACCTGGCTCTAAGAAGCAGAGCATGTACAGACTGTGGGTAGCCACTGTGGGTAGCCAGCACTGGGGCTAGACCTGGATCGAGAGAAGCAGAGCATGTCGAGAGAGTGGATCCCAGCCGCTGGTGCTAGACCTGACACTAGAGACGCAGAACATGTACACAGTGTGGGTAGCCAGAGCTGGGGCTAGACCTGGCTGGAGAGAAGCAGAGCATGTACAGAGTGGGTGCCAGCGGTGGTGCTAGACCTGGCTCGAGAGAAGCAGAGCATGTATAGAGTGTGGGTAGCCAGCACTGGGATAGGCCTGGCTTGAGAGAAGCCGAGCATGTACAGTGTGTGGGTGCTAGTGCTGGGGCTAGACCTTGCTCGAGAGAAGCAGAGCATGTACAGAGTGTGGGGTGCCAGCGCTGGGGCTAGACCTGGCTCTAGAGAATCAGAGCATGTACAGAGTGTGGGTGCCCACGCTGGGGCTAGACCTGGCTCGAGAGAAGCAGAGCATGTACAGAGTGTGGGTGCCAGCGCTGGGGCTAGACCTGGCTCTAGAGAAGCAGAGCATGCACAGAGTGTGGGTGCCAGCGCTGGGGCTAGACCTGGCTCGAGAGAAGCAGAGCATGTGCACAGTGTGGAAAGCCTGCACAGTGGCTAGATCTGGCTCTAGAGAAGCAGAGCATGTACCGAGTGTTTGTAGCTAGCACTGGGGCTAGACCTGTCTTTAGAGAAGCAGAGCATGTACAGAGTGTGGGTAGCCTGCGCTGTGGCTAGACCTGGCTCTAGAGAAGCAGAGCATGTGCACAGTGTTGGTAGCCTGCGCTGTGGCTAGACCTGGCTCTAGAGAAGCAGAGCATGTACAGAGTGTGGGGTGCCAGCGCTGGGGCTAGACCTAGCTCAAGAGAAGCAGAGCATGTACAGAGTGTGGGTAGCCAGCACTGGGGCTAGACCTGGCACGAGAGAAGCAGAGCATGTACGGAGTGTGGGTGCCAGCGCTGGGGCTAGACCTGGCTCGGGAGAAGCAGAGCATGTACAGAGTGTTGGTGCCAGCGCTGGGGCTAGACCTAGCTCGAGAAAAGCAGAGCATGTGCACAGTGTGGGTAGCCTGCGCTGTGGCTAGGAGCTGGCTCTAGAGAAGCAGAGGATGTACAGTGTGTGGGTAGCCAGCACTGGGGGCTAGACCTGTCTCAGGAGAAGCAGAGCATGTACAGAGTGTGGTGCCATCGCTGGGGCTAGACCTGGCTCGTGAGAAGCAGAGCACGTACAGAGTGTGGGTGCCAGTACTGGGGCTAGACCTGGCATGAGAGAAGCAGAGCATGTACAGAGTGTGGGTGCCAGTGCTGGGGCTAGACCTGGCTCTAGAGAAGCAGAGCATGTACAGAGTGTGGGTAGCCAGCACTGCGCTACACCAGGCTCGAGAGAAGCAGAGCATGTACAGAGTGTCGGTGCCAACGCTGGGGCTAGACCTGGCTCGTGAGAAGCAGAGCATGTACAGAGTGTGGGTGCCAGCACTACGGCTAGACCTGGCTCGAGAGAAGGAGAGTGTGGGTAGCCAGCGCTAAGGCTAGACCTGTCTCTAGAGAAGCAGAGCATGTACAGAGTGTGGGTAGCCAGTGCTGGCGCTAGACCTCGCTCGCGAAAAGCAGAGCATGTAGAGAGTGTGGGCAGCGAGCGCTGGGGCTAGACCTGGCTCGAGAGAAGCAGAGCATGTACAGAGTGTGGGCAGCCAGGCATGCGGCTAGACCTGGCTCGAGAGACGCAGAGCATGTACAGAGTGTGGGTAGCTAGAGCTGGGGCTAGGGCTGTCTCGAGAGAAGCAGAGCATGTACAGAGTGTGGGTAGCCAGCGCTGGGGATACACCTGGCTCGAAAAAAACAGGGCGTGTACAGAGTGTGGGTGCCAGAGCTGGGGCAAGACCTGGCTCGATAAAAGAAGAGCATGTACAGAGTGTGGGTGCCAGCGCTGGGGCTAGACCTGGCTCGAGAGAAGCAGAGCATGTACAGAGTATGGGTGCCAGCACTGGGGCTAGGCCTGGCTCGAGAGAAGCAGAGCATGTGCACAGTGTAGGTAGCCTGCGCTGTGGCTAGACCTGGCTCTAGAGAAGCAGAGCATGTACAGAGTATGGGTGCCAGCGCTGGGGCTAGACCTGGCTCGAGAGAAGCAGAGCATATGCACAGTGTGGAAAGCCTGCACAGTGGCTAGATCTGGCTCTAGAGAAGCAGAGCATGTACCGAGTGTTTGTAGCTAGCACTGGGGCTAGACCTGTCTTTAGAGAAGCAGAGCATGTACAGAGTGTGGGTAGCCTGCGCTGTGGCTAGACCTGGCTCTAGAGAAGCAGAGCATGTGCACAGTGTGGGTAGCCTGCGCTGTGGCTAGACCTGTCTCGAGAGAAGCAGAACATGTACAGAGTGTGGGTGCCAGCTCTGGGGCTAGACCTCGCTCAAGAGAAGCAGAGCATGTACAGAGTGTGGGTAGCCAGCACTGCGGCTAGACCTGATTCTAGAGAAGCAGAGCACGTACAGAGTGTGGGTGCCAGCACTGGGGCTAGACCTGGCACGAGAGAAGCAGAGCATGTACGGAGTGTGGGTGCCAGCGCTGGGGCTAGACCTGGCTCGGGAGAAGCAGAGCATGTACACAGTGTGGGTGCCAGCGCCGGGGGTAGACCTGTCTCGAGAGAAGCAGAGCATGTACAGAGTGTTGGTGCCAGCGCTGGGGCTAGACCTAGCTCGAGAAAAGCAGAGCATGTGCACAGTGTGGGTAGCCTGCGCTGTGGCTAGAGCTGGTTCTAGAGAAGCAGAGGATGTACAGTGTGTGGGTAGCCAGCACTGGGGCTAGACCTGTCTCGAGAGAAGCAGAGCATGTACAGAGTGTGGGTGCCATCGCTGGGGCTAGACCTGGCTCGTGAGAAGCAGAGCACGTACAGAGTGTGGGTGCCAGCACTGGGGCTAGACCTGGCACGAGAGAAGCAGAGCATGTACAGAGTGTGGGTGCCAGCGCTGGGGCTAGACCTGGCTCGGGAGAAGAAGAGCATGTACACAGTGTGGGTGCCAGCGCCGGGGGTAGACCTGTCTCGAGAGAAGCAGAGCATGTACAGAGTGTTGGTGCCAGCGCTGGGGCTAGACCTGCCTCGAGAGAAGCAGAGCATGTACAGAGTGTGGGTAGCTAGAGCTGGGGCTAGGGCTGTCTCGAGAGAAGCAGAGCATTTACAGAGTGTGGGTAGCCAGCGCTGGGGATACACCTGGCTCGAGAGAAGCAGAGCATGTACACAGTGTGGGTAGCCTGCGCTGGTGTCAGGAATCGGTGGGTAAGCTGAGGACGGCGCTTGGTACTTGTAAGGAGGAGATACTACAATTCCCAATAGGCTTTTGGATTTTGGTAGTTTTCTCTAACGCGCGCTTCACCAGCTGGTCATTAGCAGCAACGGTTAAAACCAGTCGCCGCATGTGCCTCGGTGCAGGTAATTACTGATTATCGGCATGGGCGGTGGCAGCATCGGAGCAGACCTGTAGGAAAACGTTGGACGCCGAAGGACTTGTCGAACTTCTCCCTGTCTCGGCCTCGACGACAACGTTGAAGAACACCAGAAGGCCTGTCATGGGCTGCGGCGGTGTAGCGGTTCTCTCTACACCGGATTTGACATCGCTCTTCAGGGTCCGGATGTCCTCGTGAGGCATCCGGGCCATCAGTTAAGTAGATTTGGCTCTCAGTGTTCATATTGTACGATCATGATATGTGGGTGTTCCCGCATTGATTTAGCATCCAGTAATACAGGGAGTGTGTGAGGTAACACGCTCTAAGACCCGTTTATTCACGCCCTTCTGAGAGGAAATCTATAAGAACTATGAACTGATGACTATTGGTTCACGCAACACTCTGTCTTGTGGGTTCATGGCGCCCATCGGGCCTTATGTCTTGTATGTTCACGAAAAAGAACCATCCTAGGGTGGTCATGTGGCTTGTAAATCCTCTAATGTATTGTTGTGAGATTACTGTCCCCAGTAACAGGTTAAGGTCAATGTTTGTGTTATGTTATGTTTTGTGATATTCAAAGTGAAGACTCGAAAAGTCCCCAAGGTTATGTTCACTCCATGATTATGAGATTAGGCTAGTTGATCAGGAATGATAGTTACAGGAACAGGAGTTTTGTTGTTATACGTATTGGTATGTTATGTTTCCCTCCTTTCCTTTGTCTCTCCATCCCCTTTCCCTAACTCCATCTTCCCCCCATTGGCTGCCACGTGGCTTCCTGTGAAATACGTTCAGGCGCCCGTGCCAACCACGGTGGGAGGGGTCAATCTATTTGGCTTCTGTGGTTCGGAGGAGAGGATCGAGGTCCCCTACTTCCTTTAGACTTGACAGAATTACCTGCCCCCGATTTCGGGGTAATTGAACCACCCAGGCCAAATGGATACGAATCCTCCCTCGTTAGCAGATGTGCTAAAAGCAATACAGGATATACAAGTAGAATTGGTACAGACCAGACAGGAGTCGAGTATATTGAAGGCTCAGGTACAGGGTTTAGTCGCACAAGGTACCCCGCTTGACGGGGCTGGAACCTCCACTGGAGGACAAACGGGTAGAAACACCCCTACCGTGATTGTACAACCCTCTAGTAGTGTGCCATTGGCCACACCTGAAAGATTCACAGGAGATCCTAAGAAATATATGACCTTTTTAACACAGTGCCGACTTCATTTTTTGTGTAAACCAAAGGCTTTTGAGACAGTACAAGCTAGAACGGCATTTGTTATTTCCTATTTAACGGGAGATGCAGCAGCATGGGCAATGCCTTTGGTGAAAAAGGATGATCCTTTATTATATGATTGGGAAGGTTTTCTAGTAGAATTTGGAAGATTATTTGATCGCCGGGAGATTTCCTTGGCTCAAGACAAAGAATTGTTAGCTTTAAAGCAAGGAACACGTGACCTGATTGCGTATGTTACACAATTTAACAGGTTGGTGATTGAGACAGATTGGCCAGAAAAGAAACAGACTGTATTGTTTTATCAAGGGCTCAAAGAGGAGTTGAAGGATGCTATCGCTCAAGTAGAACCCCAACCCATGACATGTACCGCCATGATTGATTTAGCGCTTAGATTGGATCATCGTTTAGGAGAGCGCAGGGGTGAGAAGAAGAGACCGGAAGTGTTGCCCTTTGCTAGATTGGATAGGAGTAAAGGAAACAGGAGTACAGAAGGGGAACCCATGCAAATTGGTGGACTAAGGGGCCCCCTGTCTGTTACAGAGAAAGAACAACGTAGGGCTAATAACTTGTGCCTCTACTGTGGACAACCAGGACATTTTATTAGAACTTGCCCGAATACTCCCAAGAAAGGGGCAGGGGTAGATAGAAACAAGGTTGAGTCGGGAAAAGGATTGGGCCGGCCTTAGGGGGAACTCAGGCGACGGGCCCAGACACAAATAGGTTCCCCAATTGGAGTGCAAATACGACAGGGAAAAGAAATTCACATTTGTACATTCTTGTGACTTTACTGTTTGCATGTACGAAGCAATTAGTGTCTGCAATGGTGGATTCAGGCGCTACTGGTAATTTCATTGACATTGGTTTGGCAAAAAGATTGTGTTTACCATTGAAGGAAAAATCACAGGTCGAGGGGGTACAATCAGTGGATGGTTCACCTTTGATTTCAGGACCCATTTGTCAACAAACGGAGCCGCTTATAATGAGGTGTGAATCCGGGCATTCAGAAGAAATTGTTTTTGATTTGATTGCGGTGCCCCAGTTTGGGCTCATTTTGGGCATGCCTTGGTTGCTTAAGCACAATCCAAGGATTGATTGGATTAAGCGGGAGGTGGTTTGTGCAGGAGTAGAATGTGAGGGTCATATGGAGGAAGAGGTGAGACCCGCATTGTATTTGGCGGATCAAGTGGCAGAACCACAAAGGGTGGGCGCAATGGCTGAGTATCCCACATCAATACCAGGATCTAGCGAAGGTATTCGACAAAGGGGGAGCAGACAAGTTGCCACCCCATAGGTCTTATGATTGTGTAATTGATTTGGAACCAGGGGCAAAGTTACCTTGCAGTAGAATCTATGCATTGACTGAGAAAGAAAACCAACATTTACGTGAATATTTGGATGACATGCTAAACAAGGGATTCATTAGACATTCCACCTCACCTGTGTCGTCCCCATTATTTTTTGTTCCAAAAAAAGAGGGAACACTTAGAACATGTATTGACTATAGAGCATTGAATAAGGTGACAGTAAAAAATAGGTATCCCTTACCTTTGATTTCAGTGTTGTTAGATCAAGTGAAATCAGCAGTGATTTACACTAAATTGGATTTGAGAGGGGCTTACCATTTGATCCGGGTGAAAGCAGGGGATGAGTGGAAGACAGCTTTCAGAACTAAGTTTGGTCTGTTTGAGTACATGGTGATGCCTTTTGGTTTATGTAATGCTCCTGCAGCATTTCAATACTTTATGCAGGAAGTTTTGAGTGAGTTTCTAGATCAATTTGTTATAGTTTACATTGATGACATTTTGATTTATTCCTCTTCTGAAGAACAGCACAGAGATCATGTAAGAGCAGTGTTAAAAAGATTACAAGACCACCAGTTATATGTAAAACTGGAAAAATGTGCTTTTCATACCACTCAAGTGGAATTTCTGGGTTTTATTTTGACTCCCTCTGGTATTGTGATGGACAAACGGAAAGTACAAGCAGTTACGGAATGGCCAGCGCCTCAATGCATTAAAGATGTCCAATCCTTTTTGGGTTTTGCAAATTTTTATAGGCGCTTTATTTCCAACTTTTCACAAATCATTACACCTATTACCAGATTACTAAAGAAGTCCACTAAGTTTGAGTGGAATGATGAGGCAGAAGTAGCTTTCAAAGAGTTAAAAGAAGCATTTACATCAGCTCCGGTATTGAGACACCCTAATACTGAAAAACCTTTCCAAGTGGAAACAGATGCTTCCAATGTGGCTGTTGGAGCGATATTGTCTCAAAAGGATGAGGAAGGAGTCTGGCATCCTGTGGCTTTCTACTCTCGCAAGCTTACTAGCTGTGAACAAAATTATTCAATCACCGACAAAGAATTATTGGCAATTAGAGCAGCCTTTTTGGAATGGCGACATTATTTGTTGGGGGCCAAATATCAGGTGACAGTGGTTACAGATCATAAGAATTTACAATACTTCAAGACAGCACATACATTAAGTCCCAGGCAGTTAAGATGGTCACAGTATTTTAATGAGTTCAATTTTGTAGTCACCTTTCGACCAGGAAAGAAGAATGGAAAAGCTGATGCGCTATCTCGGCAGCAGCATATGGAAAACATGATAACCGAAGTTAAGACTATCATCCCGGCGGAAAAGGTAGTAGGTGCAATAATGACTCAGTTACTAAGACAGGTCAAGCAGGAAATGAAAGGACAGGTTAAACTGAAATGGGGAGAGAATCCAGCAGAAACATTCCACAAGGGACTTCCCTATTATGCAGGGAAATTATTTTTACCTTCGCTCGCTTTACGTAAAAAGGCGTTGCATTGGTGTCATAATTCCCCTTTGGCAGGACATTCAGGAAGCAAAAAGACACAAGGGTTACTAGAGAAATATTTCTGGTGGCCGGAGTTAAGACAAGATTCTATTAAATACATCCAAGAATGCGAAACATGTGTACGCAGTAAGTCAGATCATCAAAAGAAAGCAGGGTTACTCCAGCCACTACCCACTCCGGAGAAGGTTTGGACACATATATCCATGGATTTCATCACTGATTTGCCTCCGGATAATCAGTATGACACCATCTGGGTGGTGGTGGATTACCTCTCTAAACAAGCAAATTTTGCACCTTGTAAAGGTATTCCTGGCGCAGGCAGATTGGCAGAATTGTTCCTACAACATGTGGTCAGATTACATGGTTTACCTCAAAGTATTGTATCTGATAGAGGTCCACAATTTACTTCAAAATTCTGGCGTGCTTTTTGTAAAATGTTAGGCATGGAGTGTGCTTTGTCCACTAGCTATCATCCACAAACAGATGGACAAACTGAGAGAGTCAATCAAACGCTTGAACAATACTTGCGATGTTATTTAAGTGATGGACGTGAATCGTGGGTACAATCTTTATGGTTGGCTGAGTTCACTTATAATAACACTGAACATGCCTCATTGGGAATGTCTCCGAATGTATGTTTGTATGGTCAGACACAGAATATGTTACCAGAACATCTACCTGACATGGAGCATATCCCTATGCTTCAGGATAGAAAAGAGTTATTATCACAACTTAGACAGAAAGCACGAGCCAATTTAGATCAAGCTAAGAAAGAATATAAGAAATATGCTGACAGGAAAAGGCGGGAGGCTCCTAAGTATAAAGTGGGGGATAAGGTATGGCTTTCAACACACCATCTGCCTTTAATGGGACCTCGGAAATTTGCTCCCAGGTTTATTGGTCCTTACGAAGTCGTGAAATGTATTTCTACAGTGGCTTGTAAATTAAAGTTGCCCCACAAGTTAAAAATACATCCAGTGTTCCATGTGTCTCTGTTTAAACCTGCAGCTCCGGGAACGCGAGTACAGAGACCACCAGCTATTATCAAGGATGGGCAGACCGAATATGAAGTCAAGAAGATACTGGACTCAAGATGGAGACAGAAACAGTTATGGTATCTCATACAGTGGGTAGGATATGGACCGGAGGATTGTTCATGGGAACCGGCCAGTGCGGTGCATGCACCTAGATTGGTGCGACAGTTTCAATTGCAACAGTCTAAGAAAACAAAACTTGGAAGGGGCCTTAAGAGGGGAGGTACTGTCAGGAATCGGTGGGTAAGCTGAGGACGGCGCTTGGTACTTGTAAGGAGGAGATACTACAATTCCCAATAGGCTTTTGGATTTTGGTAGTTTTCTCTAACGCGCGCTTCACCAGCTGGTCATTAGCAGCAACGGTTAAAACCAGTCGCCGCATGTGCCTCGGTGCAGGTAATTACTGATTATCGGCATGGGCGGCGGCAGCATCGGAGCAGACCTGTAGGAAAACGTTGGACGCCGAAGGACTTGTCGAACTTCTCCCTGTCTCGGCCTCGACGACAACGTTGAAGAACACCAGAAGGCCTGTCATGGGCTGCGGCGGTGTAGCGGTTCTCTCTACACCGGATTTGACATCGCTCTTCAGGGTCCGGATGTCCTCGTGAGGCATCCGGGCCATTTGTTAAGTAGATTTGGCTCTCAGTGTTCATATTGTACGATCATGATATGTGGGTGTTCCCGCATTGATTTAGCATCCAGTAATACAGGGAGTGTGTGAGGTAACACGCTCTAAGACCCGTTTATTCACGCCCTTCTGAGAGGAAATCTATAAGAACTATGAACTGATGACTATTGGTTCACGCAACACTCTGTCTTGTGGGTTCATGGCGCCCATCGGGCCTTATGTCTTGTATGTTCACGAAAAAGAACCATCCTAGGGTGGTCATGTGGCTTGTAAATCCTCTAATGTATTGTTGTGAGATTACTGTCCCCAGTAACAGGTTAAGGTCAATGTTTGTGTTATGTTATGTTTTGTGATATTCAAAGTGAAGACTCGAAAAGTCCCCAAGGTTATGTTCACTCCATGATTATGAGATTAGGCTAGGTGATCAGGAATTAGAGTTACAGGAACAGGAGTTTTGTTGTTATACGTATTGGTATGTTATGTTTCCCTCCTTTCCTTTGTCTCTCCATCCCCTTTCCCTAACTCCATCTTCCCCCCATTGGCTGCCACGTGGCTTCCTGTGAAATACGTTCAGGCGCCCGTGCCAACCACGGTGGGAGGGGTCAATCTATTTGGCTTCTGTGGTTCGGAGGAGAGGATCGAGGTCCCCTACTTCCTTTAGACTTGACAGCTGGGGCTAGACCTGGCTCGAGAAAAGCAGAGCATGTACAGAGTGTGGGTGCCAGCGCTGGGGCTAGACCTGGCTCGAGAAAAGAAGAGCATGTACAGAGTGTGGGTGCCAGCGCTGGGGCTAGACCTGGCTCGAGAGAAACAGAGCATGTACAGAGTATGGGTGCCAGCACTGGGGCTAGGCCTGGCTCGAGAGAAGCAGAGCATGTGCACAGTGTGGGTAGCCTGCGCTGTGGCTAGACCTGGCTCTAGAGAAGCAGAGCATGTACAGAGTGTGGGTGCCAGCGCTGGGGCTAGACCTGGCTCGAGAGAAGCAGAGCATGTGCACAGTGTGGAAAGCCTGCACAGTGGCTAGATCTGGCTCTAGAGAAGCAGAGCATGTACCGAGTGTTTGTAGCCAGCACTGGGGCTAGTTCTGTCTTTAGAGAAGCAGAGCATGTACAGAGTGTGGGTAGCCTGCGCTGTGGCTAGACCTGGCTCTAGAGAAGCAGAGCATGTGCAAAGTGTGGGTAGCCTGTGCTGTGGCTAGACTTGGCTCAAGAGAAGCAGAGCACGTACAGAGTGTGGGTGCCAGCACTGGGGCTAGACCTGGCACGAGAGAAGCAGAGCATGTACGGAGTGTGGGTGCCAGCGCTGGGGCTAGACCTGGCTCGGGAGAAGCAGAGCATGTACACAGTGTGGGTGCCAGCGCCGTGGGTAGACCTTTCTCGAGAGAAGCAGAGCATGTACAGAGTGTTGGTGCCAGCGCTGGGGCTAGACCTAGCTCGAGAAAAGCAGAGCATGTGCACAGTGTGGGTAGCCTGCGCTGTGGCTAGACCTGGCTCTAGAGAAGCAGAGGATGTACAGTGTGTGGGTAGCCAGCACTGGGGCTAGACCTGTCTCGAGAGAAGCAGAGCATGTACAGAGTGTGGGTGCCATCGCTGGGGCTAGACCTGGCTCGTGAGAAGCAGAGCACGTACAGAGTGTGGGTGCCAGCACTGGGGCTAGACCTGGCACAAGAGAAGCAGAGCATGTGCACAGTGTGGGTAGCCTACGCTGTGGCTAGACCTGGCTCTAGAGAAGCAGAGCATGTACAGAGTGTGGGTGCCAGCGCTGGGGCTAGACCTGGCTCAAGAGAAGCAGAGCATGTACAGAGTGTGGGTAGCCAGCACTGAGGCTAGACCTGTCTCGAGAGAATCAGAGCATGTACAGAGTGGGGGTGCCAGCGCTGGGGCTAGACCTGGCTCGAGAAAAGCAGAGCATGTGCACAGTGTGGGTAGCCTGCGCTGTGGCTAGACCTGGCTCTAGAGAAGCAGAGGATGTACAGTGTGTGGGTAGCCAGCACTGGGGCTAGACCTGTCTCGAGAGAAGCAGAGCATGTACAGAGTGTGGGTGCCAGCGCTGGGGCTAGACCTGGCTCAAGAGAAGCAGAGCATGTACAGAGTGTGGGTAGCCAGCACTGCGGCTAGACCTGATTCTAGAGAAGCAGAGCACATACAGAGTGTGGATGCCAGCACTGGGGCTAGACCTGGCTCGGGAGAAGCAGAGCATGTACACAGTGTGGGTGCCAGCGCCGGGGGTAGACCTGTCTCGAGAGAAGCAGAGCATGTACAGAGTGTTGGTGCCAGCGCTGGGGCTAGACCTGTCTCGAGAGAAGCAGAGCATGTACAGAGTGTGCATCCCAGTGCTGGTGCTAGACCTGACTCTAGAGAAGCAGCGCATGTACAGAGTATGGGTGCAGGTGCTGGGGCTAGACCTGGCTCGAGAGAAGCAGAGCATGTACAGAGTGTGGGTGCCCGTGCTGGGGCTAGACCTGGCCCGCGAGAAGCAGAGCATGTACAGAGTGTGGGTAGCCAGCACTCGGGCTAGACCTGAGTCTAGAGAAGCAGAGCATGTACAGAGTGTGGGTAGCCAGTGATGGCGCTAGACCTGGCTCGAGAGAAGCAGAGCATGTACAGAGTGTGGGCAGCCAGCGCTGGGGCTAGACCTGGATCGAGAGAAGCAGAGCATGTACAGAGTGTGGGTAGCCAGAACTGGGGCTAGACCTGGCTCGAAAGAAGCAGAGCACGTACAGAGTGTGGGCAGCCAGGGATGCAGCTAGACCTGGCTTGAGAGAAGCAGAGCATGTACAGAGTGTGGGTAGCCAGAACTGGGGCTAGACCTGGCTCGAAAGAAGCAGAGCACGTACAGAGTGTGGGCAGCCAGGGATGCAGCTAGACCAGGCTTGAGAGAAGCAGAGCATGTACAGAGTGTGGGTAGCCAGCGCTGGGGCTAGGCCTGTCTCGAGAGAAGCAGAGCATGTACAGAGTGTGGGTAGCCAGCGCTGGGGATACACCTGGCTCGAGAGAAGCAGAGCATGTACACAGTGTGGGTAGCCTGCGCTGGCGCAAGACCTGGCTCGAGAAAAGCAGAGCATGTACAGAGTGTGGGTGCCAGCGCTGGGGCTAGACCTGGCTCAAGAGAAGCAGAGCATGTACAGAGTGTGGGTAGCCAGCACTGCGGCTAGACCTGATTCTAGAGAAGCAGAGCACGTACAGAGTGAGGATGCCAGCACTGGGGCTAGACCTGGCACGAGAGAAGCAGAGCATGTACAGAGTGTGGGTGCCAGCGCTTGGGCTAGACCTGGCTCGGGAGAAGCAGAGCATGTACACAGTGTGGGTGCCAGCGCCAGGGGTAGACCTGTCTCGAGAGAAGCAGAGCATGTACAGAGTGTTGGTGCCAGCGCTGGGGCTAGACCTGTCTCGAGAGAAGCAGAGCATGTACAGAGTGTGGGTAGCCAGCGCTGGTGCTAGACCTGGCTCTAGAGAAGCAGCGCATGTACAGAGTATGGGTGCAGGTGCTGGGGCTAGACCTGGCTCGAGAGAAGCAGAGCATGTACAGAGTGTGGGTGCCCGTGCTGGGACTAGACCAGGCCCAAGAGAAGCAGAGCATGTACAGAGTGTGGGTAGCCCGCACTCGGGCTAGACCTGAGTCTAGAGAAGCAGAGCATGTACAGAGTGTGGGTAGCCAGTGATGGCGCTAGACCTGGCTCGCGGGAAGCAGAGCATGTACAGAGTGTGGGCAGCCAGCGCTGGGGCTAGACCTGGATCGAGAGAAGCAGAGCATGTACAGAGTGTGGGTAGCCAGAACTGGGGCTAGACCTGGCTCGAAAGAAGCAGAGCACGTACAGAGTGTGGGCAGCCAGGGATACGGCTAGACCTGGTTCGAGAGAAGCAGAGCATGTACAGAGTGTGGGTAGCCAGCGCTGGGGCTAGGCCTGTCTCAAGAGAAGCAGAGCATGTACAGAGTGTGGGTAGCCAGCGCTGGGGATACACCTGGCTCGAGAGAAGTGGAGCATGTACACAGTGTCGGTAGCCGGCGCTGGGGCTAGACCTGGTTCGAGAAAAGCAGAGCATGTACAGAGTGTGGGTGCCAGCGCTGGGGCTAGACCTGGCTCGAGAAAAGCAGAGCATGTACAGAGTGTGGGGGCCAGCGCTGGGGCTAGACCTGGCTCGAGAGAAGCAGAGCATGTACAGAGTGTGGGTGCCAGCACTGGGGCTAGGCCTGGCTCGAGAGAAGCAGAGCATGTGCACAGTGTGGGTAGCCTGCGCTGTGGCTAGACCTGGCTCTAGAGAAGCAGAGCATGTACAGAGTGTGGGTGCCAGCGCTGGGGCTAGACCTGGCTCGAGAGAAGCAGAGCATGTGCACAGTGTGGAAAGCCTGCATAGTGGCTAGATATGGCTCTAGAGAAGCAGAGCATGTACAGAGTGTTTGTAGCCAGCACTGGGGCTAAACCTGTCTTGAGAGAAGCAGAGCATGTACAGAGTTTGGATAGCCTGCGCTGTGGCTAGACCTGGCTCTAGAGAAGCAGAGCATGTGCACAGTGTGGGTAGCCTGCGCTGTGGCTAGACCTGGCTCTAGAGAAGCAGAGCATGTACAGAGTGTGGGTGCCAGCGCTGGGGCTAGACCTGGCTCAAGAGAAGCAGAGCATGTACAGAGTGTGGGTAGCCAGCACTGAGGCTAGACCTGTCTCGAGAGAATCAGAGCATGTACAGAGTGGGGGTGCCAGCGCTGGGGCTAGATCTGGCTCGAGAAAAGCAGAGCATGTGCACAGTGTGGGTAGCCTGCGCTGTGGCTAGACCTGGCTCTAGAAAAGCAGAGGATGTACAGTGTGTGGGTAGCCAGCACTGGGGCTAGACCTGTCTCGAGAGAAGCAGAGCATGTACAGAGTGTGGGTGCCAGCGCTGGGGCTAGACCTGGCTCAAGAGAAGCAGAGCATGTACAGAGTGTGGGTAGCCAGCACTGCGGCTAGACCTGATTCTAGAGAAGCAGAACACGTACAGAGTGTGGAAGCCAGCACTGGGGCTAGACCTGGCATGAGAGAAGCAGAGCATGTATGGAGTGTGGGTGCCAGCGCTGGGGCTAGACCTGGCTCGGGAGAAGCAGAGCATGTACAGAGTGTTGGTGCCAGCGCTGGGGCTAGACCTGTCTCGAGAGAAGCAGAGCATGTACAGAGTGTGGGTAGCCAGCACTGGGCTACACCAGGCTCGAGAGAAGCAGAGCATGTACAGAATGTGGGCAGCCAGCACTCGGGCTAGACCTGGCTCGGGAGAAGTAGAGCATGTACAGAGTGTTGGTGCCAGCGCTGGGGCTAGACCTGTCTCGAGAGAAGCAGAGCATGTGCACAGTGTGGGTAGCCTGCGCTGTGGCTAGACCTGGCTCTAGAGAAGCAGAGCATGTACAGAGTGTGGGTGCCAGCGCTGGGGCTAGACCTGGCTCAAGAGAAGCAGAGCATGTACAGAGTGTGGGTAGCCAGCACTGAGGCTAGACCTGTCTCGAGAGAATCAGAGCATGTACAGAGTGGGGGTCCCAGCGCTGGGGCTAGATCTGGCTCGAGAAAAGCAGAGCATGTGCACAGTTTGGGTAGCCTGCGCTGTGGCTAGACCTGGCTCTAGAAAAGCAGAGGATGTACAGTGTGTGGGTAGCCAGCACTGGGGCTAGACCTGTCTCGAGAGAAGCAGAGCATGTACAGAGTGTGGGTGCCAGCGCTGGGGCTAGACCTGGCTCAAGAGAAGCAGAGCATGTACAGAGTGTGGGTAGCCAGCACTGCGGCGATACCTGATTCTAGAGAAGCAGAACACGTACAGAGTGTGGAAGCCAGCACTGGGGCTAGACCTGGCATGAGAGAAGCAGAGCATGTATGGAGTGTGGGTGCCAGCGCTGGGGCTAGACCTGGCTCGGGAGAAGCAGAGCATGTACAGAGTGTTGGTGCCAGCGCTGGGGCTAGACCTGTCTCGAGAGAAGCAGAGCATGTACAGAGTGTGGGTAGCCAGCACTGGGCTACACCAGGCTCGAGAGAAGCAGAGCATGTACAGAATGTGGGCAGCCAGCACTCGGGCTAGACCTGGCTCGGGAGAAGTAGAGCATGTACAGAGTGTTGGTGCCAGCGCTGGGGCTAGACCTGTCTCGAGAGAAGCAGAGCATGTACAGAGTGTGGGTAGCCCCGCGCTGGGTTGCACCAGGCTGGAGAGAATCAGAGCATGTACAGAGTGTGGATGCCTTCGCTGTGGCTAGACCTGGACCGGGAGAAGCAGAGCATGTACAGAGTGGGTAGCCTGCACTGGGGCTAGACCTGGCTCGAGATAAGCAGAGCATATACAGAGTGTGGGTAACCAGTGCCAGGGCTAGACCTGGCTCGGGAGAAGCAGAGCATGTACAGAGTGTGGGTAGCCTGCACTGGGGCTAGACCTGGCTCAAAAAAAGCAGAACATGTACAGAGTGTGGGTGCCCGCGCTGGGGCTAGACCTGGCTGGAGAGAAGCAGAGCATGTACAGAGTGTTGGTGCCAGCGCTGGGGCTAGACCTGTCTCGAGAGAAGCAGAGAATGTACAGAGTGTGGGTAGCCAGCAATACGGCTAGACCTGGCTCGAGAGAAGCAGAGCATGTACAGAGTGTGGGTAGCCAGCACTCGGGCTAGACCTGAGTCTAGAGAAGCAGAGCATGTACAGAGTGTGGGTAGCCAGTGATGACGCTAGACCTGGCTCGAGAGAAGCAGAGCATGTACAGAGCAGAGTGTGGGCAGCCAGCGCTGGGGCTAGACCTGGATCGAGAGAAGCAGAGCATGTACAGAGTGTGGGTAGCCAGAACTGGGGCTAGACCTGGCTCGAAACAAGCAGAGCACGTACAGAGTGTGGGCAGCCAGGGATGCGGCTAGACCTGGCTCGAGAGAAGTAGAGCATGTACAGAGTGTGGGTAGCCAGCGCTGGGATTAGGCCTGTCTCAAGAGAAGCAGAGCATATACAGAGTGTGGGTAGCCAGCGCTGGGGATACACCTGGCTCGAGAGAAGCAGAGCATGTACACAGTGTGGTTAGCCTGCGCTGGGGCTACACCTGGCTCGAGAAAAGCAGAGCATGTACAGAGTGTGGGTGCCAGCGCTGGGGCTAGACCTGGCTCGATAAAAGCAGAGCATGTACAGAGTGTCGGGTGCCAGCGCTGGGGCTAGAACTGGCTCGAGAGAAGCAGAGCATGTACAGAGTGTGGGTGCCAGCACTGGGGCTAGGCCTGGCTCGAGAGAAGCAGAGCATGTGCACAGTGTGGGTAGCCTGCGCTGTGGCTCTACCTGGCTCTAGAGAAGCAGAGCATGTACAGAGTGTGGGTGCCAGCGCTGGGGCTAGACCTGGCTCGAGAGAAGCAGAGCATGTGCACAGTGTGGAAAGCCTGCATAGTGGCTAAATCTGGCTCTAGAGAAGCAGAGCATGTACAGAGTGTTTGTAGCCAGCACTGGGGATAAACCTGTCTTGAGAGAATCAGAGCATGTACAGAGTGTGGGTAGCCTGCGCTGTGGCTAGACCTGGCTCTAGAGAAGCAGAGCATGTGCACAGTGTGGGTAGCCTGCGCTGTGACTAGACCTGGCTCTAGAGAAGCAGAGCATTTACAGAGTGTGGGTGCCAGCGCTGGGGCTAGACCTGGCTCGAGAGAATCAGAGCATGGACAGAGTGGGGGTGCCAGCGCTGGGGGTAGACCTGGCTCGAGAAAACCAGAGCATGTGCACAGTGTGGGTAGCCTGCGCTGTGGCTAGACCTGGCTCTAGAGAAGCAGAGGATGTACAGTGTGTGGGTAGCCAGCACTGGGGCTAGACCTGGCTCAAGAGAAGCAGAGCATGTACAGAGTGTGGGTGCCAGTGCTGGGGCTAGACCTGGCTGGAGAGAAGCAGAGCATGTACAGAGTGTAGGTGCCAGCGCTGGGGCTAGACCTGGCTCTAGAGAAGCAGAGGATGTACAGAGTGTGGGTAGCCAGCACTAGGGCTAGACCTGTCTCGAGAGAAGCAGAGCATGTACAGAGTGTGGGTGCCAGCACTGGGTCTAGACCTGGCTCGAGAGAAGCAGAGCATGTACAGAGTGTGGGTGCCAGCTCTGGGGCTAGACCTGTCTCGAGAGGAGCAGAGCATGTACAGAATGTGGGTAGCCAGCACTGGGCAACACCAGGCTCGATAGAAGCAGAGCATGTACAGAGTGTGGGCATCCAGCGCTGGGGCTACACCTGTCTAGAGAGAAGCAGAGCATGTACAGAGTGTGGGTGCAGGCGCTGGGGCTAAACCTGGCGTGAGAGAAGCAGAGCATGTACAGAGTGTGGGTAGCCAGCGCTCGGGCTAGACCTGGCTCGAGAGAAGCAGAGCATGTACAGAGTGTGGGCAGCCAGCGCTGGGGCTAGACCTGGCTCGAGAGAAGCAGGGCATGTACAGAGTGTGGGTAGCTAGAACTGGGGCTAGACCTGGACTCGAGAGAAGCAGAGCATGTGCAGAGTGTGGGCAGCAAGGGCTGCGGCTAGACCTGGCTCGAGAGACGCAAAGCATGTACAGAGTGTGGGTAGCCAGCACTGGGGCTAGGCCTGTCTCGAGAAAAGAGGAGCATGTACAGAGTGTGGGTAGCCTGCGCTGGGGCTAGACCTGGCTCGAGAGAAGCAGAGCATGTACAGAGTGTGGGTGCCAGTGCTGGGGCTAGACCTGGCTCTAGAGAAGCAGAGCATGTACAGAGTGTGGGTAGCCAGCACTGGGGCTAAACCTGGATCGAGAGAAGCAGAGCATGTACAGAGTGTGGGTAGCCAGCGCTGGGACTAGACCTGGCCTGAGAGAAGCAGAGCATGTACAGAGTGTGGGTAGCCAGTGCTGGGGCTAGACCTGGCTCGAGAGAAGCAGAGCATGTACAGGTTGTGGGTAGCCAGAATTGGGGCTAGACTTGGCTCGGGAGAAGCAGAGCATGTACAGAGTGTGGGTAGCCAGCGCTGGGGCTATACCTGGTTCTAGAGAAGCAGAGCATGTACAGAGTGTGGGTAGCCAGCGCTGGGGCTAGACCTGGCTCTAGAGAAGCAGAGCATGTGCATAGTGTGGATGTCATCGCTGGGGCTAGACCTGGCTCGAGAGAAGCAGAGGATGTACAGAGTGCGGATGCCATCGCTGGGGCTAGACCTGGCTCGGAAGAAGCAGAACATCTACAGAGTGTGGGTAGCCAGCGCTGGGGCTAGACCTGGCTCTAGAGAAGCAGAGCATGTACAGAGTTTGAGTGCCCGCGCTGGGGCTAGACCTGGCTCAAGAGAAGCAGAGCATGTACAGAGTGTGGGTGCCCGCGCTGGGGCTAGACCTGGCTCGAGAGAAGCAGAGCACGTACAGAGTGTGGGCAGCCAGAGCTGCGGCTAGACCTGTCTCTAGAAAAGGAGAGCATGTACAGAGTGTGGGTGCCGGCTCTGGTGCTAGACCTGGCTCGAGAGAAGCAGAGCATGTACAGAGTGTGGGTGCCAGCGCTGGGGCTAGACCTGGCTGGAGAGAAGCAGAGCATGTACAGAGTGTGCATCCCAGCGCTGGTGCTAGACCTGACTCTAGAGAAGCAGAGCATGTACATAATGTGGGTGCAGGCGCTGGGGCTAGACCTGGCTCGAGAGAACCAGAGCATGTACAGAGTGTGAGTAGCCAGCGCTGCGGCTAGACCTGACTCTAGAGAAGCAGAGCATGTACAGAGTGTGCATCCAAGCGGGTGCTAGAACTGACTCTAGAGAAGCAGAGCATGTACAGAGTGTGGGTGCAGGCGCTGGGGCTAAACCTGGCGTGAGAGAAGCAGAGCATGTACAGAGTGTGGGTAGCCAGCGCTCGGGCTAGACCTGACTCTAGAGAAGCAGAGCATGTACAGAGTGTGGGTAGCCAGAACTGGGGCTAGACCTGGACTCGAGAGAAGCGGAGCATGTACAGATTATGGGCAGCAAGGGCTGCGGGAAGACCTGGCACGAGAGAAGCAGAGCATGTACAGAGTGTGGGTGCCAGCGCCGGGGGTAGACCTGTCTCGAGGGAAACAGAGCATGTACAGAGTGTGGGTAGCCAGCACTGGGGCTAGGCCAGTCTCGAGAAAAGAGGAGCATGTACAGAGTGTGGGTAGCCTGCGCTGGGGCTAGACCTACCTCGAGAGAAGCAGAGCATGTACAGAGTGTGGGTGCCAGCGCTGGGGCTAGACCTGGCTCTAGAGAAGCAGAGCATGTACAGAGTGTGGGTAGCCAGAATTGGGGCTAGAGTTGGCTCGGGAGAAGCAGAGCATGTACAGAGTGTGGGTAGCCAGCGCTGGGGCTAGACCTGGCTCTAGAGAAGCAGAGCATGTACAGAGTGTGGGTAGCCAGCGCTGGGGCTAGACCTGGCTCTAGAGAAGCAGAGCATGTGCATAGTGTCGATGTCATCGCTGGGGCTAGACCTGGCTCGAGAGAAGCAGAGGATGTACAGAGTGCGGATGCCATCGCTGGGGCTAGACCTGGCTCGGAAGAAGCAGAACATCTACAGAGTGTGGGTAGCCAGCGCTGGGGCTAGACCTGGCTCTAGAGAAGCAGAGCATGTACAGAGTATGAGTGCCCGCGCTGGGGCTAGACCTGGCTCGAGAGAAGCAGAGCATGTACAGAGTGTGGGTGCCAGCGCTGGGGCTAGACCTGGCTCTAGAGAAGCAGAGCATGTACAGAGTGTGGGTAGCCAGAATTGGGGCTAGACTTGGCTCGGGAGAAGCAGAGCATGTACAGAGTGTGGGTAGCCAGCGCTGGGGCTAGACCTGGCTCTAGAGAAGCAGAGCATGTACAGAGTGTGGGTAGCCAGCGCTGGGGCTAGACCTGGCTCTAGAGAAGCAGAGCATGTGCATAGTGTCGATGTCATCGCTGGGGCTAGACCTGGCTCGAGAGAAGCAGAGGATGTACAGAGTGCGGATGCCATCGCTGGGGCTAGACCTGGCTCGGAAGAAGCAGAACATCTACAGAGTGTGGGTAGCCAGCGCTGGGGCTAGACCTGGCTCTAGAGAAGCAGAGCATGTACAGAGTTTGAGTGCCCGCGCTGGGGCTAGACCTGGCTCGAGAGAAGCAGAGCACGTACAGAGTGTGGGCAGCCAGAGCTGCGGCTAGACCTGTCTCTAGAAAAGGAGAGCATGTACAGAGTGTGGGTGCCGGCTCTGGTGCTAGACCTGGCTCGAGAGAAGCAGAGCATGTACAGAGTGTGGGTGCCAGCACTGGGGCTAGACCTGGCTGGAGAGAAGCAGAGCATGTACAGAGTGTGCATCCCAGCGCTTGTGCTAGACCTGACTCTAGAGAAGCAGAGCATGTACATAATGTGGGTGCAGGCGCTGGGGCTAGACCTGGCTCGAGAGAACCAGAGCATGTACAGAGTGTGAGTAGCCAGCGCTGCGGCTAGACCTGACTCTAGAGAAGCAGAGCATGTACAGAGTGTGCATCCAAGCGGGTGCTAGAACTGACTCTAGAGAAGCAGAGCATGTACAGAGTGTGGGTGCAGGCGCTGGGGCTAAACCTGGCGTGAGAGAAGCAGAGCATGTACAGAGTGTGGGTAGCCAGGCTCGGTCTAGACCTGACTCTAGAGAAGCAGAGCATGTACAGAGTGTGGGTAGCCAGAACTGGGGCTAGACCTGGACTCGAGAGAAGCGGAGCATGTACAGATTATGGGCAGCAAGGGCTGCGGCTAGACCTGGCACGAGAGAAGCAGAGCAAGTACAGAGTGTGGGTGCCAGCGCTGGGGCTAGACATGGCTCGGGAGAAGCAGAGCATGTACACAGTGGGGTGCCAGCGCCGGGGGTAGACCTGTCTCGAGAGAAACAGAGCATGTACAGAGTGTTGGTGCCAGCGCTGGGGCTAGACCTGTCTCGAGAGAAGCAGAGCATGTACAGAGTGTGGGTAGCCAGCACTGGGCTACACCAGGCTCGAGAGAAGCAGAGCATGTACAGAGTGTGGGTAGCCACCACTGGGGCTAGACCTGGCTCGAGAGAAGCAGAGCATGTACAGAGTGTTGGTGCCAGCGCTGGGGCCAGACCTGTCTCGAGAGAAGCAGAGCATGTACAGAGTGTGGGTAACCAGTGCCAGGGCTAGACCTGGCTCGGGAGAAGCAGAGCATGTACAGAGTGTGGGTGCCTGCGCTGGGGCTAGACCTGGACCGGGAGAAGCAGAGCATGTACAGAGTGTGGGTAGCCTGCACTGGGGCTAGACCTGGCTCAAGATAAGCAGAGCATATACAGAGTGTGGGTAACCAGTGCCAGGGCTAGACCTGGCTCGGGAGAAGCAGAGCATGTACAGAGTGTGGGTGCCAGCACTGGGGCTAGACCTGGCTCGAGAGAAGCAGAGCATGTACAGAGTGTGGGTGCCTGCGCTGGGGCTAGACCTGGCTCGAGAGAAGCAGAGCATGTACATAGGGTGGGTGCCATTCTGGGGCTAGACCTGGCTCGAGAGAAGCAGAGCATGTACACAGTGTGGGGGTAGACCTGTCTCGAGAGAAGCAGAGCATGTACAGAGTGTTGGTGCCAGTGCTGGGGCTAGACCTGTCTCGAGAGGAGCAGAGAATGTACAGAGTGTGGGTAGCCAGTAATGGGCTACACCAGAATCGATAGAAGCTGAGCATATACAGAGTGTGGGTAACCAGTGCAAGGGCTAGACCTGGCTCGGGAGAAGCAGAGCATGTAGAGAGTGTGGGTAGCCTGCGCTGGGGCTAGACTAAGAAGCAGAGCATGTACAGAGTGTGGGTGCAGGCGCTGGGGCTAGACCTGGATGAATAGAAGCAAAGCATGTACAGAGTGTGGGAGCCAGCAGTGGGGCTATACCTGGCTCGAGAGAAGCAGAGCATGTACCGAGTGTGGGTAGCCAGCGCTGGGGCTAGACCTGGCTCGAGAGAAGCAGAGCATGTACAGAGTGTGGATGCCAGCACAGGGTCTAGACCTGACTCAGGAAAGCAGAGCATGTACAGAGTGTAGGTAGCCAGCACTCGGATAGACCTGGCTCGAGAGAAGCAGAGCATGTACAGAGTGTGGGTAGCCAGCACTGGGGCTAGAACTGGCTCGAGAGAAGCAGAGCATGTACAGAGTGTGGGTGCCAGCGCTGGGGCTAGACCTGGCTCGAGATAAGCAGAGCATGTACAGTGTGTCGGTGCCAGCGCTGGGGCTAGACCTGTATTGAGAGAAGCAGAGCATGTACAGAGTATGGGTAGCCAGCGCTGGGGCTAGACCTGTCTCTTTAGAAGCAGAGCATGTATAGAGTGTGGGTAGCCCGTGCTGGGGCTAGTCCTGGCTCGAGAGAAGCAGTGCATGTCCAGAGAGTGGATCCAAGTGCTGGTGCTGGACCTGACTCTAGAGACGCAGAGCATGTACACAGTGTGGGTAGCTAGCGCTGGGGCTAGACCTGGCTGGAGAGAAGCAGAGCATGTACAGAGTGGGTGCCTGCGGTGGGGCTACACCTGGCTCGAGAGAAGCAGAGCATGTATAGAGTGTGGGTAGCCAGCACTGGGGTTAGGCCTGGCTTGAGAGAAGCCGAGCATGTACAGAGTGTGGGTGCATCGCTGGGGCTAGACCTGGCTCGAGAGAAGCAGAACATGTACAGAGTGTGGGTAGCCAGCGCTGGAGCTAGACCTGGCTCTAGAGAAGCAGAGCATGTACAGACTGTGGGTAGCCAGCACTGGGGCTAGACCTGGATTGAGAGAAGCAGAGCATGTCCAGAGAGTGGATCCCAGCGCTGGTGCTAGACCTGACACTAGAGACGCAGAACATGTACACAGTGTGGGTAGCCAGAGCTGGGGCTAGACCTGGCTGGAGAGAAGCAGAGCATGTACAGAGTGGGTGCCAGCGGTGGTGCTAGACCTGGCTCGAGAGAAGCAGAGCATGTATAGAGTGTGGGTAGCCAGCACTGGGATAGGCCTGGCTTGAGAGAAGCCGAGCATGTACAGAGTGTGGGTGCTAGTGCTGGGGCTAGACCTGGCTCGAGAGAAGCAGAGCATGTACAGAGTGTGGGTGCCAGCCCTGGGGCTAGACCTGGCTCTAGAGAATCAGAGCATGTACAGAGTGTGGGTGCCCACGCTGGGGCTAGACCTGGCTCGAGAGAAGCAGAGCATGTACAGAGTGTGGGTGCCAGCGCTGGGGCTAGAACTGGCTCGAGAGAAGCAGAGCATGTACAGAGTGTGGGTGCCAGCGCTGGGGCTAGACCTGTATTGAGAGAAGCAGAGCATGTACAGAGTATGGGTAGCCAGCGCTGGGGCTAGACCTGTCTCTTTAGAAGCAGAGCATGTACAGAGTGTGGGTAGCCCGTGCTGGGGCTAGACCTGGCTCGAGAGAAGCAGAGCATGTCCAGAGAGTGGATCCAAGTGCTGGTGCTAGACCTGACTCTAGAGACGCAGAGCATGTACACAGTGTGGGTAGCTAGCGCTGGGGCTAGACCTGGCTGGAGAGAAGCAGAGCATGTACAGAGTGGGTGCCTGCGGTGGGGCTACACCTGGTTCGAGAGAAGCAGAGCATGTATAGAGTGTGGGTAGCCAGCACTGGGGTTAGGCCTGGCTTGAGAGAAGCCGAGCATGTACAGAGTGTGGGTGCAGCGCTGGGGCTAGACCTGGCTCGAGAGAAGCAGAACATGTACAGAGTGTAGATGCCAGCACTGGAGCTAGACCTGGCTCTAAGAAGCAGAGCATGTACAGACTGTGGGTAGCCACTGTGGGTAGCCAGCACTGGGGCTAGACCTGGATCGAGAGAAGCAGAGCATGTCGAGAGAGTGGATCCCAGCGCTGGTGCTAGACCTGACACTAGAGACGCAGAACATGTACACAGTGTGGGTAGCCAGAGCTGGGGCTAGACCTGGCTGGAGAGAAGCAGAGCATGTACAGAGTGGGTGCCAGCGGTGGTGCTAGACCTGGCTCGAGAGAAGCAGAGCATGTATAGAGTGTGGGTAGCCAGCACTGGGATAGGCCTGGCTTGAGAGAAGCCGAGCATGTACAGTGTGTGGGTGCTAGTGCTGGGGCTAGACCTTGCTCGAGAGAAGCAGAGCATGTACAGAGTGTGGGTGCCAGCGCTGGGGCTAGACCTGGCTCTAGAGAATCAGAGCATGTACAGAGTGTGGGTGCCCACGCTGGGGCTAGACCTGGCTCGAGAGAAGCAGAGCATGTACAGAGTGTGGGTGCCAGCGCTGGGGCTAGACCTGGCTCTAGAGAAGCAGAGCATGCACAGAGTGTGGGTGCCAGCGCTGGGGCTAGACCTGGCTCGAGAGAAGCAGAGCATGTGCACAGTGTGGAAAGCCTGCACAGTGGCTAGATCTGGCTCTAGAGAAGCAGAGCATGTACCGAGTGTTTGTAGCTAGCACTGGGGCTAGACCTGTCTTTAGAGAAGCAGAGCATGTACAGAGTGTGGGTAGCCTGCGCTGTGGCTAGACCTGGCTCTAGAGAAGCAGAGCATGTGCACAGTGTTGGTAGCCTGCGCTGTGGCTAGACCTGGCTCTAGAGAAGCAGAGCATGTACAGAGTGTGGGTGCCAGCGCTGGGGCTAGACCTAGCTCAAGAGAAGCAGAGCATGTACAGAGTGTGGGTAGCCAGCGCTGGGGCTAGACCTGTATTGAGAGAAGCAGAGCATGTACAGAGTATGGGTAGCCAGCGCTGGGGCTAGACCTGTCTCTTTAGAAGCAGAGCATGTACAGAGTGTGGGTAGCCCGTGCTGGGGCTAGACCTGGCTCGAGAGAAGCAGAGCATGTCCAGAGAGTGGATCCAAGTGCTGGTGCTAGACCTGACTCTAGAGACGCAGAGCATGTACACAGTGTGGGTAGCTAGCGCTGGGGCTAGACCTGGCTGGAGAGAAGCAGAGCATGTACAGAGTGGGTGCCTGCGGTGGGGCTACACCTGGTTCGAGAGAAGCAGAGCATGTATAGAGTGTGGGTAGCCAGCACTGGGGTTAGGCCTGGCTTGAGAGAAGCCGAGCATGTACAGAGTGTGGGTGCAGCGCTGGGGCTAGACCTGGCTCGAGAGAAGCAGAGCATGTACAGAGTGTGGGTGCCAGCCCTGTGGCTAGACCTGGCTCTAGAGAAGCAGAGCATGTGCACAGTGTTGGTAGCCTGCGCTGTGGCTAGACCTGGCTCTAGAGAAGCAGAGCATGTACAGAGTGTGGGTGCCAGCGCTGGGGCTAGAACTGGCTCGAGAGAAGCAGAGCATGTACAGAGTGTGGGTGCCAGCGCTGGGGCTAGACCTGTATTGAGAGAAGCAGAGCATGTACAGAGTATGGGTAGCCAGCGCTGGGGCTAGACCTGTCTCTTTAGAAGCAGAGCATGTACAGAGTGTGGGTAGCCCGTGCTGGGGCTAGACCTGGCTCGAGAGAAGCAGAGCATGTCCAGAGAGTGGATCCAAGTGCTGGTGCTAGACCTGACTCTAGAGACGCAGAGCATGTACACAGTGTGGGTAGCTAGCGCTGGGGCTAGACCTGGCTGGAGAGAAGCAGAGCATGTACAGAGTGGGTGCCTGCGGTGGGGCTACACCTGGTTCGAGAGAAGCAGAGCATGTATAGAGTGTGGGTAGCCAGCACTGGGGTTAGGCCTGGCTTGAGAGAAGCCGAGCATGTACAGAGTGTGGGTGCAGCGCTGGGGCTAGACCTGGCTCGAGAGAAGCAGAACATGTACAGAGTGTAGATGCCAGCACTGGAGCTAGACCTGGCTCTAAGAAGCAGAGCATGTACAGACTGTGGGTAGCCACTGTGGGTAGCCAGCACTGGGGCTAGACCTGGATCGAGAGAAGCAGAGCATGTCGAGAGAGTGGATCCCAGCGCTGGTGCTAGACCTGACACTAGAGACGCAGAACATGTACACAGTGTGGGTAGCCAGAGCTGGGGCTAGACCTGGCTGGAGAGAAGCAGAGCATGTACAGAGTGGGTGCCAGCGGTGGTGCTAGACCTGGCTCGAGAGAAGCAGAGCATGTATAGAGTGTGGGTAGCCAGCACTGGGATAGGCCTGGCTTGAGAGAAGCCGAGCATGTACAGTGTGTGGGTGCTAGTGCTGGGGCTAGACCTTGCTCGAGAGAAGCAGAGCATGTACAGAGTGTGGGTGCCAGCGCTGGGGCTAGACCTGGCTCTAGAGAATCAGAGCATGTACAGAGTGTGGGTGCCCACGCTGGGGCTAGACCTGGCTCGAGAGAAGCAGAGCATGTACAGAGTGTGGGTGCCAGCGCTGGGGCTAGACCTGGCTCTAGAGAAGCAGAGCATGCACAGAGTGTGGGTGCCAGCGCTGGGGCTAGACCTGGCTCGAGAGAAGCAGAGCATGTGCACAGTGTGGAAAGCCTGCACAGTGGCTAGATCTGGCTCTAGAGAAGCAGAGCATGTACCGAGTGTTTGTAGCTAGCACTGGGGCTAGACCTGTCTTTAGAGAAGCAGAGCATGTACAGAGTGTGAGTAGCCTGCGCTGTGGCTAGACCTGGCTCTAGAGAAGCAGAGCATGTGCACAGTGTTGGTAGCCTGCGCTGTGGCTAGACCTGGCTCTAGAGAAGCAGAGCATGTACAGAGTGTGGGTGCCAGCGCTGGGGCTAGACCTAGCTCAAGAGAAGCAGAGCATGTACAGAGTGTGGGTAGCCAGCACTGGGGCTAGACCTGGCACGAGAGAAGCAGAGCATGTACGGAGTGTGGGTGCCAGCGCTGGGGCTAGACCTGGCTCGGGAGAAGCAGAGCATGTACAGAGTGTTGGTGCCAGCGCTGGGGCTAGACCTAGCTCGAGAAAAGCAGAGCATGTGCACAGTGTGGGTAGCCTGCGCTGTGGCTAGAGCTGGCTCTAGAGAAGCAGAGGATGTACAGTGTGTGGGTAGCCAGCACTGGGGCTAGACCTGTCTCGAGAGAAGCAGAGCATGTACAGAGTGTGGGTGCCATCGCTGGGGCTAGACCTGGCTCGTGAGAAGCAGAGCACGTACAGAGTGTGGGTGCCAGTACTGGGGCTAGACCTGGCATGAGAGAAGCAGAGCATGTACAGAGTGTGGGTGCCAGTGCTGGGGCTAGACCTGGCTCTAGAGAAGCAGAGCATGTACAGAGTGTGGGTAGCCAGCACTGCGCTACACCAGGCTCGAGAGAAGCAGAGCATGTACAGAGTGTCGGTGCCAACGCTGGGGCTAGACCTGGCTCGTGAGAAGCAGAGCATGTACAGAGTGTGGGTGCCAGCACTACGGCTAGACCTGGCTCGAGAGAAGGAGAGTGTGGGTAGCCAGCGCTAAGGCTAGACCTGTCTCTAGAGAAGCAGAGCATGTACAGAGTGTGGGTAGCCAGTGCTGGCGCTAGACCTCGCTCGCGAAAAGCAGAGCATGTAGAGAGTGTGGGCAGCGAGCGCTGGGGCTAGACCTGGCTCGAGAGAAGCAGAGCATGTACAGAGTGTGGGCAGCCAGGCATGCGGCTAGACCTGGCTCGAGAGACGCAGAGCATGTACAGAGTGTGGGTAGCTAGAGCTGGGGCTAGGGCTGTCTCGAGAGAAGCAGAGCATGTACAGAGTGTGGGTAGCCAGCGCTGGGGATACACCTGGCTCGAAAAAAACAGGGCGTGTACAGAGTGTGGGTGCCAGAGCTGGGGCAAGACCTGGCTCGATAAAAGAAGAGCATGTACAGAGTGTGGGTGCCAGCGCTGGGGCTAGACCTGGCTCGAGAGAAGCAGAGCATGTACAGAGTATGGGTGCCAGCACTGGGGCTAGGCCTGGCTCGAGAGAAGCAGAGCATGTGCACAGTGTAGGTAGCCTGCGCTGTGGCTAGACCTGGCTCTAGAGAAGCAGAGCATGTACAGAGTGTGGGTGCCAGCGCTGGGGCTAGACCTGGCTCGAGAGAAGCAGAGCATATGCACAGTGTGGAAAGCCTGCACAGTGGCTAGATCTGGCTCTAGAGAAGCAGAGCATGTACCGAGTGTTTGTAGCTAGCACTGGGGCTAGACCTGTCTTTAGAGAAGCAGAGCATGTACAGAGTGTGGGTAGCCTGCGCTGTGGCTAGACCTGGCTCTAGAGAAGCAGAGCATGTGCACAGTGTGGGTAGCCTGCGCTGTGGCTAGACCTGTCTCGAGAGAAGCAGAACATGTACAGAGTGTGGGTGCCAGCTCTGGGGCTAGACCTCGCTCAAGAGAAGCAGAGCATGTACAGAGTGTGGGTAGCCAGCACTGCGGCTAGACCTGATTCTAGAGAAGCAGAGCACGTACAGAGTGTGGGTGCCAGCACTGGGGCTAGACCTGGCACGAGAGAAGCAGAGCATGTACGGAGTGTGGGTGCCAGCGCTGGGGCTAGACCTGGCTCGGGAGAAGCAGAGCATGTACACAGTGTGGGTGCCAGCGCCGGGGGTAGACCTGTCTCGAGAGAAGCAGAGCATGTACAGAGTGTTGGTGCCAGCGCTGGGGCTAGACCTAGCTCGAGAAAAGCAGAGCATGTGCACAGTGTGGGTAGCCTGCGCTGTGGCTAGAGCTGGTTCTAGAGAAGCAGAGGATGTACAGTGTGTGGGTAGCCAGCACTGGGGCTAGACCTGTCTCGAGAGAAGCAGAGCATGTACAGAGTGTGGGTGCCATCGCTGGGGCTAGACCTGGCTCGTGAGAAGCAGAGCACGTACAGAGTGTGGGTGCCAGCACTGGGGCTAGACCTGGCACGAGAGAAGCAGAGCATGTACAGAGTGTGGGTGCCAGCGCTGGGGCTAGACCTGGCTCGGGAGAAGAAGAGCATGTACACAGTGTGGGTGCCAGCGCCGGGGGTAGACCTGTCTCGAGAGAAGCAGAGCATGTACAGAGTGTTGGTGCCAGCGCTGGGGCTAGACCTGCCTCGAGAGAAGCAGAGCATGTACAGAGTGTGGGTAGCTAGAGCTGGGGCTAGGGCTGTCTCGAGAGAAGCAGAGCATTTACAGAGTGTGGGTAGCCAGCGCTGGGGATACACCTGGCTCGAGAGAAGCAGAGCATGTACACAGTGTGGGTAGCCTGCGCTGGTGTCAGGAATCGGTGGGTAAGCTGAGGACGGCGCTTGGTACTTGTAAGGAGGAGATACTACAATTCCCAATAGGCTTTTGGATTTTGGTAGTTTTCTCTAACGCGCGCTTCACCAGCTGGTCATTAGCAGCAACGGTTAAAACCAGTCGCCGCATGTGCCTCGGTGCAGGTAATTACTGATTATCGGCATGGGCGGTGGCAGCATCGGAGCAGACCTGTAGGAAAACGTTGGACGCCGAAGGACTTGTCGAACTTCTCCCTGTCTCGGCCTCGACGACAACGTTGAAGAACACCAGAAGGCCTGTCATGGGCTGCGGCGGTGTAGCGGTTCTCTCTACACCGGATTTGACATCGCTCTTCAGGGTCCGGATGTCCTCGTGAGGCATCCGGGCCATCAGTTAAGTAGATTTGGCTCTCAGTGTTCATATTGTACGATCATGATATGTGGGTGTTCCCGCATTGATTTAGCATCCAGTAATACAGGGAGTGTGTGAGGTAACACGCTCTAAGACCCGTTTATTCACGCCCTTCTGAGAGGAAATCTATAAGAACTATGAACTGATGACTATTGGTTCACGCAACACTCTGTCTTGTGGGTTCATGGCGCCCATCGGGCCTTATGTCTTGTATGTTCACGAAAAAGAACCATCCTAGGGTGGTCATGTGGCTTGTAAATCCTCTAATGTATTGTTGTGAGATTACTGTCCCCAGTAACAGGTTAAGGTCAATGTTTGTGTTATGTTATGTTTTGTGATATTCAAAGTGAAGACTCGAAAAGTCCCCAAGGTTATGTTCACTCCATGATTATGAGATTAGGCTAGTTGATCAGGAATGATAGTTACAGGAACAGGAGTTTTGTTGTTATACGTATTGGTATGTTATGTTTCCCTCCTTTCCTTTGTCTCTCCATCCCCTTTCCCTAACTCCATCTTCCCCCCATTGGCTGCCACGTGGCTTCCTGTGAAATACGTTCAGGCGCCCGTGCCAACCACGGTGGGAGGGGTCAATCTATTTGGCTTCTGTGGTTCGGAGGAGAGGATCGAGGTCCCCTACTTCCTTTAGACTTGACAGAATTACCTGCCCCCGATTTCGGGGTAATTGAACCACCCAGGCCAAATGGATACGAATCCTCCCTCGTTAGCAGATGTGCTAAAAGCAATACAGGATATACAAGTAGAATTGGTACAGACCAGACAGGAGTCGAGTATATTGAAGGCTCAGGTACAGGGTTTAGTCGCACAAGGTACCCCGCTTGACGGGGCTGGAACCTCCACTGGAGGACAAACGGGTAGAAACACCCCTACCGTGATTGTACAACCCTCTAGTAGTGTGCCATTGGCCACACCTGAAAGATTCACAGGAGATCCTAAGAAATATATGACCTTTTTAACACAGTGCCGACTTCATTTTTTGTGTAAACCAAAGGCTTTTGAGACAGTACAAGCTAGAACGGCATTTGTTATTTCCTATTTAACGGGAGATGCAGCAGCATGGGCAATGCCTTTGGTGAAAAAGGATGATCCTTTATTATATGATTGGGAAGGTTTTCTAGTAGAATTTGGAAGATTATTTGATCGCCGGGAGATTTCCTTGGCTCAAGACAAAGAATTGTTAGCTTTAAAGCAAGGAACACGTGACCTGATTGCGTATGTTACACAATTTAACAGGTTGGTGATTGAGACAGATTGGCCAGAAAAGAAACAGACTGTATTGTTTTATCAAGGGCTCAAAGAGGAGTTGAAGGATGCTATCGCTCAAGTAGAACCCCAACCCATGACATGTACCGCCATGATTGATTTAGCGCTTAGATTGGATCATCGTTTAGGAGAGCGCAGGGGTGAGAAGAAGAGACCGGAAGTGTTGCCCTTTGCTAGATTGGATAGGAGTAAAGGAAACAGGAGTACAGAAGGGGAACCCATGCAAATTGGTGGACTAAGGGGCCCCCTGTCTGTTACAGAGAAAGAACAACGTAGGGCTAATAACTTGTGCCTCTACTGTGGACAACCAGGACATTTTATTAGAACTTGCCCGAATACTCCCAAGAAAGGGGCAGGGGTAGATAGAAACAAGGTTGAGTCGGGAAAAGGATTGGGCCGGCCTTAGGGGGAACTCAGGCGACGGGCCCAGACACAAATAGGTTCCCCAATTGGAGTGCAAATACGACAGGGAAAAGAAATTCACATTTGTACATTCTTGTGACTTTACTGTTTGCATGTACGAAGCAATTAGTGTCTGCAATGGTGGATTCAGGCGCTACTGGTAATTTCATTGACATTGGTTTGGCAAAAAGATTGTGTTTACCATTGAAGGAAAAATCACAGGTCGAGGGGGTACAATCAGTGGATGGTTCACCTTTGATTTCAGGACCCATTTGTCAACAAACGGAGCCGCTTATAATGAGGTGTGAGTCCGGGCATTCAGAAGAAATTGTTTTTGATTTGATTGCGGTGCCCCAGTTTGGGCTCATTTTGGGCATGCCTTGGTTGCTTAAGCACAATCCAAGGATTGATTGGATTAAGCGGGAGGTGGTTTGTGCAGGAGTAGAATGTGAGGGTCATATGGAGGAAGAGGTGAGACCCGCATTGTATTTGGCGGATCAAGTGGCAGAACCACAAAGGGTGGGCGCAATGGCTGTGAGTATCCCACATCAATACCAGGATCTAGCGAAGGTATTCGACAAAGGGGGAGCAGACAAGTTGCCACCCCATAGGTCTTATGATTGTGTAATTGATTTGGAACCAGGGGCAAAGTTACCTTGCAGTAGAATCTATGCATTGACTGAGAAAGAAAACCAACATTTACGTGAATATTTGGATGACATGCTAAACAAGGGATTCATTAGACATTCCACCTCACCTGTGTCGTCCCCATTATTTTTTGTTCCAAAAAAAGAGGGAACACTTAGAACATGTATTGACTATAGAGCATTGAATAAGGTGACAGTAAAAAATAGGTATCCCTTACCTTTGATTTCAGTGTTGTTAGATCAAGTGAAATCAGCAGTGATTTACACTAAATTGGATTTGAGAGGGGCTTACCATTTGATCCGGGTGAAAGCAGGGGATGAGTGGAAGACAGCTTTCAGAACTAAGTTTGGTCTGTTTGAGTACATGGTGATGCCTTTTGGTTTATGTAATGCTCCTGCAGCATTTCAATACTTTATGCAGGAAGTTTTGAGTGAGTTTCTAGATCAATTTGTTATAGTTTACATTGATGACATTTTGATTTATTCCTCTTCTGAAGAACAGCACAGAGATCATGTAAGAGCAGTGTTAAAAAGATTACAAGACCACCAGTTATATGTAAAACTGGAAAAATGTGCTTTTCATACCACTCAAGTGGAATTTCTGGGTTTTATTTTGACTCCCTCTGGTATTGTGATGGACAAACGGAAAGTACAAGCAGTTACGGAATGGCCAGCGCCTCAATGCATTAAAGATGTCCAATCCTTTTTGGGTTTTGCAAATTTTTATAGGCGCTTTATTTCCAACTTTTCACAAATCATTACACCTATTACCAGATTACTAAAGAAGTCCACTAAGTTTGAGTGGAATGATGAGGCAGAAGTAGCTTTCAAAGAGTTAAAAGAAGCATTTACATCAGCTCCGGTATTGAGACACCCTAATACTGAAAAACCTTTCCAAGTGGAAACAGATGCTTCCAATGTGGCTGTTGGAGCGATATTGTCTCAAAAGGATGAGGAAGGAGTCTGGCATCCTGTGGCTTTCTACTCTCGCAAGCTTACTAGCTGTGAACAAAATTATTCAATCACCGACAAAGAATTATTGGCAATTAGAGCAGCCTTTTTGGAATGGCGACATTATTTGTTGGGGGCCAAATATCAGGTGACAGTGGTTACAGATCATAAGAATTTACAATACTTCAAGACAGCACATACATTAAGTCCCAGGCAGTTAAGATGGTCACAGTATTTTAATGAGTTCAATTTTGTAGTCACCTTTCGACCAGGAAAGAAGAATGGAAAAGCTGATGCGCTATCTCGGCAGCAGCATATGGAAAACATGATAACCGAAGTTAAGACTATCATCCCGGCGGAAAAGGTAGTAGGTGCAATAATGACTCAGTTACTAAGACAGGTCAAGCAGGAAATGAAAGGACAGGTTAAACTGAAATGGGGAGAGAATCCAGCAGAAACATTCCACAAGGGACTTCCCTATTATGCAGGGAAATTATTTTTACCTTCGCTCGCTTTACGTAAAAAGGCGTTGCATTGGTGTCATAATTCCCCTTTGGCAGGACATTCAGGAAGCAAAAAGACACAAGGGTTACTAGAGAAATATTTCTGGTGGCCGGAGTTAAGACAAGATTCTATTAAATACATCCAAGAATGCGAAACATGTGTACGCAGTAAGTCAGATCATCAAAAGAAAGCAGGGTTACTCCAGCCACTACCCACTCCGGAGAAGGTTTGGACACATATATCCATGGATTTCATCACTGATTTGCCTCCGGATAATCAGTATGACACCATCTGGGTGGTGGTGGATTACCTCTCTAAACAAGCAAATTTTGCACCTTGTAAAGGTATTCCTGGCGCAGGCAGATTGGCAGAATTGTTCCTACAACATGTGGTCAGATTACATGGTTTACCTCAAAGTATTGTATCTGATAGAGGTCCACAATTTACTTCAAAATTCTGGCGTGCTTTTTGTAAAATGTTAGGCATGGAGTGTGCTTTGTCCACTAGCTATCATCCACAAACAGATGGATAAACTGAGAGAGTCAATCAAACGCTTGAACAATACTTGCGATGTTATTTAAGTGATGGACGTGAATCGTGGGTACAATCTTTATGGTTGGCTGAGTTCACTTATAATAACACTGAACATGCCTCATTGGGAATGTCTCCGAATGTATGTTTGTATGGTCAGACACAGAATATGTTACCAGAACATCTACCTGACATGGAGCATATCCCTATGCTTCAGGATAGAAAAGAGTTATTATCACAACTTAGACAGAAAGCACGAGCCAATTTAGATCAAGCTAAGAAAGAATATAAGAAATATGCTGACAGGAAAAGGCGGGAGGCTCCTAAGTATAAAGTGGGGGATAAGGTATGGCTTTCAACACACCATCTGCCTTTAATGGGACCTCGGAAATTTGCTCCCAGGTTTATTGGTCCTTACGAAGTCGTGAAATGTATTTCTACAGTGGCTTGTAAATTAAAGTTGCCCCACAAGTTAAAAATACATCCAGTGTTCCATGTGTCTCTGTTTAAACCTGCAGCTCCGGGAACGCGAGTACAGAGACCACCAGCTATTATCAAGGATGGGCAGACCGAATATGAAGTCAAGAAGATACTGGACTCAAGATGGAGACAGAAACAGTTATGGTATCTCATACAGTGGGTAGGATATGGACCGGAGGATTGTTCATGGGAACCGGCCAGTGCGGTGCATGCACCTAGATTGGTGCGACAGTTTCAATTGCAACAGTCTAAGAAAACAAAACTTGGAAGGGGCCTTAAGAGGGGAGGTACTGTCAGGAATCGGTGGGTAAGCTGAGGACGGCGCTTGGTACTTGTAAGGAGGAGATACTACAATTCCCAATAGGCTTTTGGATTTTGGTAGTTTTCTCTAACGCGCGCTTCACCAGCTGGTCATTAGCAGCAACGGTTAAAACCAGTCGCCGCATGTGCCTCGGTGCAGGTAATTACTGATTATCGGCATGGGCGGCGGCAGCATCGGAGCAGACCTGTAGGAAAACGTTGGACGCCGAAGGACTTGTCGAACTTCTCCCTGTCTCGGCCTCGACGACAACGTTGAAGAACACCAGAAGGCCTGTCATGGGCTGCGGCGGTGTAGCGGTTCTCTCTACACCGGATTTGACATCGCTCTTCAGGGTCCGGATGTCCTCGTGAGGCATCCGGGCCATTTGTTAAGTAGATTTGGCTCTCAGTGTTCATATTGTACGATCATGATATGTGGGTGTTCCCGCATTGATTTAGCATCCAGTAATACAGGGAGTGTGTGAGGTAACACGCTCTAAGACCCGTTTATTCACGCCCTTCTGAGAGGAAATCTATAAGAACTATGAACTGATGACTATTGGTTCACGCAACACTCTGTCTTGTGGGTTCATGGCGCCCATCGGGCCTTATGTCTTGTATGTTCACGAAAAAGAACCATCCTAGGGTGGTCATGTGGCTTGTAAATCCTCTAATGTATTGTTGTGAGATTACTGTCCCCAGTAACAGGTTAAGGTCAATGTTTGTGTTATGTTATGTTTTGTGATATTCAAAGTGAAGACTCGAAAAGTCCCCAAGGTTATGTTCACTCCATGATTATGAGATTAGGCTAGGTGATCAGGAATTAGAGTTACAGGAACAGGAGTTTTGTTGTTATACGTATTGGTATGTTATGTTTCCCTCCTTTCCTTTGTCTCTCCATCCCCTTTCCCTAACTCCATCTTCCCCCCATTGGCTGCCACGTGGCTTCCTGTGAAATACGTTCAGGCGCCCGTGCCAACCACGGTGGGAGGGGTCAATCTATTTGGCTTCTGTGGTTCGGAGGAGAGGATCGAGGTCCCCTACTTCCTTTAGACTTGACAGCTGGGGCTAGACCTGGCTCGAGAAAAGCAGAGCATGTACAGAGTGTGGGTGCCAGCGCTGGGGCTAGACCTGGCTCGAGAAAAGAAGAGCATGTACAGAGTGTGGGTGCCAGCGCTGGGGCTAGACCTGGCTCGAGAGAAACAGAGCATGTACAGAGTATGGGTGCCAGCACTGGGGCTAGGCCTGGCTCGAGAGAAGCAGAGCATGTGCACAGTGTGGGTAGCCTGCGCTGTGGCTAGACCTGGCTCTAGAGAAGCAGAGCATGTACAGAGTGTGGGTGCCAGCGCTGGGGCTAGACCTGGCTCGAGAGAAGCAGAGCATGTGCACAGTGTGGAAAGCCTGCACAGTGGCTAGATCTGGCTCTAGAGAAGCAGAGCATGTACCGAGTGTTTGTAGCCAGCACTGGGGCTAGTTCTGTCTTTAGAGAAGCAGAGCATGTACAGAGTGTGGGTAGCCTGCGCTGTGGCTAGACCTGGCTCTAGAGAAGCAGAGCATGTGCAAAGTGTGGGTAGCCTGTGCTGTGGCTAGACTTGGCTCAAGAGAAGCAGAGCACGTACAGAGTGTGGGTGCCAGCACTGGGGCTAGACCTGGCACGAGAGAAGCAGAGCATGTACGGAGTGTGGGTGCCAGCGCTGGGGCTAGACCTGGCTCGGGAGAAGCAGAGCATGTACACAGTGTGGGTGCCAGCGCCGTGGGTAGACCTTTCTCGAGAGAAGCAGAGCATGTACAGAGTGTTGGTGCCAGCGCTGGGGCTAGACCTAGCTCGAGAAAAGCAGAGCATGTGCACAGTGTGGGTAGCCTGCGCTGTGGCTAGACCTGGCTCTAGAGAAGCAGAGGATGTACAGTGTGTGGGTAGCCAGCACTGGGGCTAGACCTGTCTCGAGAGAAGCAGAGCATGTACAGAGTGTGGGTGCCATCGCTGGGGCTAGACCTGGCTCGTGAGAAGCAGAGCACGTACAGAGTGTGGGTGCCAGCACTGGGGCTAGACCTGGCACAAGAGAAGCAGAGCATGTGCACAGTGTGGGTAGCCTACGCTGTGGCTAGACCTGGCTCTAGAGAAGCAGAGCATGTACAGAGTGTGGGTGCCAGCGCTGGGGCTAGACCTGGCTCAAGAGAAGCAGAGCATGTACAGAGTGTGGGTAGCCAGCACTGAGGCTAGACCTGTCTCGAGAGAATCAGAGCATGTACAGAGTGGGGGTGCCAGCGCTGGGGCTAGACCTGGCTCGAGAAAAGCAGAGCATGTGCACAGTGTGGGTAGCCTGCGCTGTGGCTAGACCTGGCTCTAGAGAAGCAGAGGATGTACAGTGTGTGGGTAGCCAGCACTGGGGCTAGACCTGTCTCGAGAGAAGCAGAGCATGTACAGAGTGTGGGTGCCAGCGCTGGGGCTAGACCTGGCTCAAGAGAAGCAGAGCATGTACAGAGTGTGGGTAGCCAGCACTGCGGCTAGACCTGATTCTAGAGAAGCAGAGCACATACAGAGTGTGGATGCCAGCACTGGGGCTAGACCTGGCTCGGGAGAAGCAGAGCATGTACACAGTGTGGGTGCCAGCGCCGGGGGTAGACCTGTCTCGAGAGAAGCAGAGCATGTACAGAGTGTTGGTGCCAGCGCTGGGGCTAGACCTGTCTCGAGAGAAGCAGAGCATGTACAGAGTGTGCATCCCAGTGCTGGTGCTAGACCTGACTCTAGAGAAGCAGCGCATGTACAGAGTATGGGTGCAGGTGCTGGGGCTAGACCTGGCTCGAGAGAAGCAGAGCATGTACAGAGTGTGGGTGCCCGTGCTGGGGCTAGACCTGGCCCGCGAGAAGCAGAGCATGTACAGAGTGTGGGTAGCCAGCACTCGGGCTAGACCTGAGTCTAGAGAAGCAGAGCATGTACAGAGTGTGGGTAGCCAGTGATGGCGCTAGACCTGGCTCGAGAGAAGCAGAGCATGTACAGAGTGTGGGCAGCCAGCGCTGGGGCTAGACCTGGATCGAGAGAAGCAGAGCATGTACAGAGTGTGGGTAGCCAGAACTGGGGCTAGACCTGGCTCGAAAGAAGCAGAGCACGTACAGAGTGTGGGCAGCCAGGGATGCAGCTAGACCTGGCTTGAGAGAAGCAGAGCATGTACAGAGTGTGGGTAGCCAGAACTGGGGCTAGACCTGGCTCGAAAGAAGCAGAGCACGTACAGAGTGTGGGCAGCCAGGGATGCAGCTAGACCTGGCTTGAGAGAAGCAGAGCATGTACAGAGTGTGGGTAGCCAGCGCTGGGGCTAGGCCTGTCTCGAGAGAAGCAGAGCATGTACAGAGTGTGGGTAGCCAGCGCTGGGGATACACCTGGCTCGAGAGAAGCAGAGCATGTACACAGTGTGGGTAGCCTGCGCTGTCGCAAGACCTGGCTCGAGAAAAGCAGAGCATGTACAGAGTGTGGGTGCCAGCGCTGGGGCTAGACCTGGCTCAAGAGAAGCAGAGCATGTACAGAGTGTGGGTAGCCAGCACTGCGGCTAGACCTGATTCTAGAGAAGCAGAGCACGTACAGAGTGAGGATGCCAGCACTGGGGCTAGACCTGGCACGAGAGAAGCAGAGCATGTACAGAGTGTGGGTGCCAGCGCTTGGGCTAGACCTGGCTCGGGAGAAGCAGAGCATGTACACAGTGTGGGTGCCAGCGCCAGGGGTAGACCTGTCTCGAGAGAAGCAGAGCATGTACAGAGTGTTGGTGCCAGCGCTGGGGCTAGACCTGTCTCGAGAGAAGCAGAGCATGTACAGAGTGTGGGTAGCCAGCGCTGGTGCTAGACCTGGCTCTAGAGAAGCAGCGCATGTACAGAGTATGGGTGCAGGTGCTGGGGCTAGACCTGGCTCGAGAGAAGCAGAGCATGTACAGAGTGTGGGTGCCCGTGCTGGGACTAGACCAGGCCCAAGAGAAGCAGAGCATGTACAGAGTGTGGGTAGCCCGCACTCGGGCTAGACCTGAGTCTAGAGAAGCAGAGCATGTACAGAGTGTGGGTAGCCAGTGATGGCGCTAGACCTGGCTCGCGGGAAGCAGAGCATGTACAGAGTGTGGGCAGCCAGCGCTGGGGCTAGACCTGGATCGAGAGAAGCAGAGCATGTACAGAGTGTGGGTAGCCAGAACTGGGGCTAGACCTGGCTCGAAAGAAGCAGAGCACGTACAGAGTGTGGGCAGCCAGGGATACGGCTAGACCTGGTTCGAGAGAAGCAGAGCATGTACAGAGTGTGGGTAGCCAGCGCTGGGGCTAGGCCTGTCTCAAGAGAAGCAGAGCATGTACAGAGTGTGGGTAGCCAGCGCTGGGGATACACCTGGCTCGAGAGAAGTGGAGCATGTACACAGTGTCGGTAGCCGGCGCTGGGGCTAGACCTGGTTCGAGAAAAGCAGAGCATGTACAGAGTGTGGGTGCCAGCGCTGGGGCTAGACCTGGCTCGAGAAAAGCAGAGCATGTACAGAGTGTGGGGGCCAGCGCTGGGGCTAGACCTGGCTCGAGAGAAGCAGAGCATGTACAGAGTGTGGGTGCCAGCACTGGGGCTAGGCCTGGCTCGAGAGAAGCAGAGCATGTGCACAGTGTGGGTAGCCTGCGCTGTGGCTAGACCTGGCTCTAGAGAAGCAGAGCATGTACAGAGTGTGGGTGCCAGCGCTGGGGCTAGACCTGGCTCGAGAGAAGCAGAGCATGTGCACAGTGTGGAAAGCCTGCATAGTGGCTAGATATGGCTCTAGAGAAGCAGAGCATGTACAGAGTGTTTGTAGCCAGCACTGGGGCTAAACCTGTCTTGAGAGAAGCAGAGCATGTACAGAGTTTGGATAGCCTGCGCTGTGGCTAGACCTGGCTCTAGAGAAGCAGAGCATGTGCACAGTGTGGGTAGCCTGCGCTGTGGCTAGACCTGGCTCTAGAGAAGCAGAGCATGTACAGAGTGTGGGTGCCAGCGCTGGGGCTAGACCTGGCTCAAGAGAAGCAGAGCATGTACAGAGTGTGGGTAGCCAGCACTGAGGCTAGACCTGTCTCGAGAGAATCAGAGCATGTACAGAGTGGGGGTGCCAGCGCTGGGGCTAGATCTGGCTCGAGAAAAGCAGAGCATGTGCACAGTGTGGGTAGCCTGCGCTGTGGCTAGACCTGGCTCTAGAAAAGCAGAGGATGTACAGTGTGTGGGTAGCCAGCACTGGGGCTAGACCTGTCTCGAGAGAAGCAGAGCATGTACAGAGTGTGGGTGCCAGCGCTGGGGCTAGACCTGGCTCAAGAGAAGCAGAGCATGTACAGAGTGTGGGTAGCCAGCACTGCGGCTAGACCTGATTCTAGAGAAGCAGAACACGTACAGAGTGTGGAAGCCAGCACTGGGGCTAGACCTGGCATGAGAGAAGCAGAGCATGTATGGAGTGTGGGTGCCAGCGCTGGGGCTAGACCTGGCTCGGGAGAAGCAGAGCATGTACAGAGTGTTGGTGCCAGCGCTGGGGCTAGACCTGTCTCGAGAGAAGCAGAGCATGTACAGAGTGTGGGTAGCCAGCACTGGGCTACACCAGGCTCGAGAGAAGCAGAGCATGTACAGAATGTGGGCAGCCAGCACTCGGGCTAGACCTGGCTCGGGAGAAGTAGAGCATGTACAGAGTGTTGGTGCCAGCGCTGGGGCTAGACCTGTCTCGAGAGAAGCAGAGCATGTGCACAGTGTGGGTAGCCTGCGCTGTGGCTAGACCTGGCTCTAGAGAAGCAGAGCATGTACAGAGTGTGGGTGCCAGCGCTGGGGCTAGACCTGGCTCAAGAGAAGCAGAGCATGTACAGAGTGTGGGTAGCCAGCACTGAGGCTAGACCTGTCTCGAGAGAATCAGAGCATGTACAGAGTGGGGGTCCCAGCGCTGGGGCTAGATCTGGCTCGAGAAAAGCAGAGCATGTGCACAGTTTGGGTAGCCTGCGCTGTGGCTAGACCTGGCTCTAGAAAAGCAGAGGATGTACAGTGTGTGGGTAGCCAGCACTGGGGCTAGACCTGTCTCGAGAGAAGCAGAGCATGTACAGAGTGTGGGTGCCAGCGCTGGGGCTAGACCTGGCTCAAGAGAAGCAGAGCATGTACAGAGTGTGGGTAGCCAGCACTGCGGCGATACCTGATTCTAGAGAAGCAGAACACGTACAGAGTGTGGAAGCCAGCACTGGGGCTAGACCTGGCATGAGAGAAGCAGAGCATGTATGGAGTGTGGGTGCCAGCGCTGGGGCTAGACCTGGCTCGGGAGAAGCAGAGCATGTACAGAGTGTTGGTGCCAGCGCTGGGGCTAGACCTGTCTCGAGAGAAGCAGAGCATGTACAGAGTGTGGGTAGCCAGCACTGGGCTACACCAGGCTCGAGAGAAGCAGAGCATGTACAGAATGTGGGCAGCCAGCACTCGGGCTAGACCTGGCTCGGGAGAAGTAGAGCATGTACAGAGTGTTGGTGCCAGCGCTGGGGCTAGACCTGTCTCGAGAGAAGCAGAGCATGTACAGAGTGTGGGTAGCCCCGCGCTGGGTTGCACCAGGCTGGAGAGAATCAGAGCATGTACAGAGTGTGGATGCCTTCGCTGTGGCTAGACCTGGACCGGGAGAAGCAGAGCATGTACAGAGTGGGTAGCCTGCACTGGGGCTAGACCTGGCTCGAGATAAGCAGAGCATATACAGAGTGTGGGTAACCAGTGCCAGGGCTAGACCTGGCTCGGGAGAAGCAGAGCATGTACAGAGTGTGGGTAGCCTGCACTGGGGCTAGACCTGGCTCAAAAAAAGCAGAACATGTACAGAGTGTGGGTGCCCGCGCTGGGGCTAGACCTGGCTGGAGAGAAGCAGAGCATGTACAGAGTGTTGGTGCCAGCGCTGGGGCTAGACCTGTCTCGAGAGAAGCAGAGAATGTACAGAGTGTGGGTAGCCAGCAATACGGCTAGACCTGGCTCGAGAGAAGCAGAGCATGTACAGAGTGTGGGTAGCCAGCACTCGGGCTAGACCTGAGTCTAGAGAAGCAGAGCATGTACAGAGTGTGGGTAGCCAGTGATGACGCTAGACCTGGCTCGAGAGAAGCAGAGCATGTACAGAGCAGAGTGTGGGCAGCCAGCGCTGGGGCTAGACCTGGATCGAGAGAAGCAGAGCATGTACAGAGTGTGGGTAGCCAGAACTGGGGCTAGACCTGGCTCGAAACAAGCAGAGCACGTACAGAGTGTGGGCAGCCAGGGATGCGGCTAGACCTGGCTCGAGAGAAGTAGAGCATGTACAGAGTGTGGGTAGCCAGCGCTGGGATTAGGCCTGTCTCAAGAGAAGCAGAGCATATACAGAGTGTGGGTAGCCAGCGCTGGGGATACACCTGGCTCGAGAGAAGCAGAGCATGTACACAGTGTGGTTAGCCTGCGCTGGGGCTACACCTGGCTCGAGAAAAGCAGAGCATGTACAGAGTGTGGGTGCCAGCGCTGGGGCTAGACCTGGCTCGATAAAAGCAGAGCATGTACAGAGTGTCGGGTGCCAGCGCTGGGGCTAGAACTGGCTCGAGAGAAGCAGAGCATGTACAGAGTGTGGGTGCCAGCACTGGGGCTAGGCCTGGCTCGAGAGAAGCAGAGCATGTGCACAGTGTGGGTAGCCTGCGCTGTGGCTCTACCTGGCTCTAGAGAAGCAGAGCATGTACAGAGTGTGGGTGCCAGCGCTGGGGCTAGACCTGGCTCGAGAGAAGCAGAGCATGTGCACAGTGTGGAAAGCCTGCATAGTGGCTAAATCTGGCTCTAGAGAAGCAGAGCATGTACAGAGTGTTTGTAGCCAGCACTGGGGATAAACCTGTCTTGAGAGAATCAGAGCATGTACAGAGTGTGGGTAGCCTGCGCTGTGGCTAGACCTGGCTCTAGAGAAGCAGAGCATGTGCACAGTGTGGGTAGCCTGCGCTGTGACTAGACCTGGCTCTAGAGAAGCAGAGCATTTACAGAGTGTGGGTGCCAGCGCTGGGGCTAGACCTGGCTCGAGAGAATCAGAGCATGGACAGAGTGGGGGTGCCAGCGCTGGGGGTAGACCTGGCTCGAGAAAACCAGAGCATGTGCACAGTGTGGGTAGCCTGCGCTGTGGCTAGACCTGGCTCTAGAGAAGCAGAGGATGTACAGTGTGTGGGTAGCCAGCACTGGGGCTAGACCTGGCTCAAGAGAAGCAGAGCATGTACAGAGTGTGGGTGCCAGTGCTGGGGCTAGACCTGGCTGGAGAGAAGCAGAGCATGTACAGAGTGTAGGTGCCAGCGCTGGGGCTAGACCTGTCTCGAGAGAAGCAGAGAATGTACAGAGTGTGGGTAGCCAGCGCCGGGGTTAGACCTGGCTCAAGAGAAGCAGAGCATGTACAGAGTGTGGGTGCCAGCGCTGGGGCTAGACCTGGCTCTAGAGAAGCAGAGCATGTACAGAGTGTGGGTGCCAGCACTGGAGCTAAACCTGGCTGGAGAGAAGCAGAGCATGTACAGAGTGTGAATCCCAGTGCTGGAGCTAGACCTGACTCTAGAGAAGCAGAGCATGTACAGAGTGTGGGTGCAGGCGCTGGGGCTAGACCTGGCTCAAGAGAAGCAGAGCATGTACAGAGTTTGGGTAGCCAGCGCTACGGCTAGACCTGGCTCGAGAGAAGCAGAGCATGTACAGAGTGTGGGTAGCCTGAATTGGGGCTAGACCTGGCTCAAAAGAAGCAGAGCACGTACAGAGTGTGGGCAGCCAGGGATGCGGCTAGACCTGGCTCGAGAGAAGCAGAGCATGTACAGAGTGCGGATAGCCAGCGCTGGGGCTAGGCCTGTCTCGAGAGAAGCAGAGCATGTACAGAGGGTGGGTAGCCAGCGCTGGGGATACACCTGGCTCGAGAGAAGTAGAGCATGTACACAGTGTGGGTAGCCTGCGCTGGGGCTAGACCTGGCTCGAGAAAAGCAGAGCATGTACAGAGTGTGGGTGCCAGCGCTGGGGCTAGACCTGGCTCGAGAAAAGCAGAGCATGTACAGAGTGTGGGTGCCAGCGCTGCGGCTAGACCTTGCTCGAGAGAAGCAGAGCATGTACAGAGTATGGGTGCGAGCTCTGGGGCTAGGCCTGGCTCGAGAGAAGCAGAGCATGTGCACAGTGTGGGTAGCCTGCGCTGTGGCTAGACCTGGCTCTAGAGAAGCAGAGCATGCACAGAGTGTTTGTAGCTAGCACTGGGGCTAGACCTGTCTTGAGAGAAGCAGAGCATGTACAGAGTGTGGGTAGCCTGTGCTGTGGCTAGACCTGGCTCTAGAGAAGCAGAGCATGTGCACAGTGTGGGTAGCCTGCGCTGTGGCTAGACCTGGCTCTTGAGAAGCAGAGCATGTACAGAGTGGGGGTGCCAGCGCTGGGGCTAGACCTGGCTCAAGAGAAGCAGAGCATGTACAGAGTGTGGGTAGCCAGCACTGAGGCTAGACCTGTCTCGAGAGAAGCAGAGCATGTACAGAGTGGGGGTGCCAGCGCTGGGGCTAGACCTGGCTCGAGAAAAGCAGAGCATGTGCAGTGTGGGTAGCCTGCGCTGTGGCTAGACCCAGTGTGTGGATAGCCAGCACTGGGGCTAGACCTGTCTCGAGAGAAGCAGAGCATGTACAGCGTGTGGGTGCCATCGCAGGGGCTAGACCTGGCTCAACAGAAACAGAGCATGTACAGAGTGTGGGTGCCAGCGCTGGGGCTAGACCTGTCTCGAGAAAAGCAGAGCATGTACACAGTGTGGGTGCCAGCGCTGGGGCTAGACCTGGCTCGAGAGAAGCAGAGCATGTACAGAGTGTGGGTGCTAGCACTGGGGCTAGACCTGGCACGAGAGAAGCAGAGCATGTACAGAGTGTGGGTGCCAGCGCTGGGGCTAGACCTGGCTCGAGAGAAGCAGAGCGTGTACACAGTGTGGGTGCCAGCGCCGGAGGTAGACCTGTCTCGAGAGAAGCAGAGCATGTACAGAGTGTTGGTGCCAGCGCTGGGGCTAGACCTGTCTCGGGAGAAGCAGAGCATGTACAGAGTGTGGGTAGCCAGCATTGGGCTACACCAGGCTCGAGAGAAGCAAAGCATGTACACAGTTTGGGCAGCCAGCACTGGGGCTAGACCTGGCTCGAGAGAAGCAGAGCATGTGCACAGTGTGGAAAGCCTGCATAGTGGCTAGATCTGGCTCTAGAGAAGCAGAGCATGTACAGAGTGTTTGTAGCCAGCACTGGGGCTAAACCTGTCTTGAGAGAAGCAGAGCATGTACAGAGTGTGGTTAGCCTGCGCTGTGGCTAGACCTGGCTCTAGAGAAGCAGAGCATGTGCACAGTGTGGGTAGCCTGCGCTGTGGCTAGACCTGGCTCTAGAGAAGCAGAGCATGTACAGAGTGTGTGTGCCAGCGCTGGGGCTAGACCTGGCTCGAGAAAATCAGAGCATGGACAGAGTGGGGGTGCCAGCGCTGGGGGTAGACCTGGCTCGAGAAAAGCAGAGCATGTCCAGAGAGTGGATCCAAGTGCTGGTGCTAGACCTGACTCTAGAGACGCAGAGCATGTACACAGTGTGGGTAGCTAGCGCTGGGGCTAGACCTGGCTGGAGAGAAGCAGAGCATGTACAGAGTGGGTGCCTGCGGTGGGGCTACACCTGGTTCGAGAGAAGCAGAGCATGTATAGAGTGTGGGTAGCCAGCACTGGGGTTAGGCCTGGCTTGAGAGAAGCCGAGCATGTACAGAGTGTGGGTGCAGCGCTGGGGCTAGACCTGGCTCGAGAGAAGCAGAACATGTACAGAGTGTAGATGCCAGCACTGGAGCTAGACCTGGCTCTAAGAAGCAGAGCATGTACAGACTGTGGGTAGCCACTGTGGGTAGCCAGCACTGGGGCTAGACCTGGATCGAGAGAAGCAGAGCATGTCGAGAGAGTGGATCCCAGCGCTGGTGCTAGACCTGACACTAGAGACGCAGAACATGTACACAGTGTGGGTAGCCAGAGCTGGGGCTAGACCTGGCTGGAGAGAAGCAGAGCATGTACAGAGTGGGTGCCAGCGGTGGTGCTAGACCTGGCTCGAGAGAAGCAGAGCATGTATAGAGTGTGGGTAGCCAGCACTGGGATAGGCCTGGCTTGAGAGAAGCCGAGCATGTACAGTGTGTGGGTGCTAGTGCTGGGGCTAGACCTTGCTCGAGAGAAGCAGAGCATGTACAGAGTGTGGGTGCCAGCGCTGGGGCTAGACCTGGCTCTAGAGAATCAGAGCATGTACAGAGTGTGGGTGCCCACGCTGGGGCTAGACCTGGCTCGAGAGAAGCAGAGCATGTACAGAGTATGGGTGCCAGCGCTGGGGCTAGACCTGGCTCTAGAGAAGCAGAGCATGCACAGAGTGTGGGTGCCAGCGCTGGGGCTAGACCTGGCTCGAGAGAAGCAGAGCATGTGCACAGTGTGGAAAGCCTGCACAGTGGCTAGATCTGGCTCTAGAGAAGCAGAGCATGTACCGAGTGTTTGTAGCTAGCACTGGGGCTAGACCTGTCTTTAGAGAAGCAGAGCATGTACAGAGTGTGGGTAGCCTGCGCTGTGGCTAGACCTGGCTCTAGAGAAGCAGAGCATGTGCACAGTGTTGGTAGCCTGCGCTGTGGCTAGACCTGGCTCTAGAGAAGCAGAGCATGTACAGAGTGTGGGTGCCAGCGCTGGGGCTAGACCTAGCTCAAGAGAAGCAGAGCATGTACAGAGTGTGGGTAGCCAGCACTGAGGCTAGACCTGTCTCGAGAGAAGCAGAACATGTACAGAGTGTGGGTGCCAGCTCTGGGGCTAGACCTGGCTCAAGAGAAGCAGAGCATGTACAGAGTGTGGGTAGCCAGCACTGCGGCTAGACCTGATTCTAGAGAAGCAGAGCACGTACAGAGTGTGGGTGCCAGCACTGGGGCTAGACCTGGCACGAGAGAAGCAGAGCATGTACGGAGTGTGGGTAGCCAGCACTGGGATAGGCCTGGCTTGAGAGAAGCCGAGCATGTACAGTGTGTGGGTGCTAGTGCTGGGGCTAGACCTTGCTCGAGAGAAGCAGAGCATGTACAGAGTGTGGGTGCCAGCGCTGGGGCTAGACCTGGCTCTAGAGAATCAGAGCATGTACAGAGTGTGGGTGCCCACGCTGGGGCTAGACCTGGCTCGAGAGAAGCAGAGCATGTACAGAGTATGGGTGCCAGCGCTGGGGCTAGACCTGGCTCTAGAGAAGCAGAGCATGCACAGAGTGTGGGTGCCAGCGCTGGGGCTAGACCTGGCTCGAGAGAAGCAGAGCATGTGCACAGTGTGGAAAGCCTGCACAGTGGCTAGATCTGGCTCTAGAGAAGCAGAGCATGTACCGAGTGTTTGTAGCTAGCACTGGGGCTAGACCTGTCTTTAGAGAAGCAGAGCATGTACAGAGTGTGGTTAGCCAGCACTGAGGCTAGACCTGTCTCGAGAGAAGCAGAACATGTACAGAGTGTGGGTGCCAGCTCTGGGGCTAGACCTGGCTCAAGAGAAGCAGAGCATGTACAGAGTGTGGGTAGCCAGCACTGCGGCTAGACCTGATTCTAGAGAAGCAGAGCACGTACAGAGTGTGGGTGCCAGCGGTGGTGCTAGACCTGGCTCGAGAGAAGCAGAGCATGTATAGAGTGTGGGTAGCCAGCACTGGGATAGGCCTGGCTTGAGAGAAGCCGAGCATGTACAGTGTGTGGGTGCTAGTGCTGGGGCTAGACCTTGCTCGAGAGAAGCAGAGCATGTACAGAGTGTGGGTGCCAGCGCTGGGGCTAGACCTGGCTCTAGAGAATCAGAGCATGTACAGAGTGTGGGTGCCCACGCTGGGGCTAGACCTGGCTCGAGAGAAGCAGAGCATGTACAGAGTATGGGTGCCAGCGCTGGGGCTAGACCTGGCTCTAGAGAAGCAGAGCATGCACAGAGTGTGGGTGCCAGCGCTGGGGCTAGACCTGGCTCGAGAGAAGCAGAGCATGTGCACAGTGTGGAAAGCCTGCACAGTGGCTAGATCTGGCTCTAGAGAAGCAGAGCATGTACCGAGTGTTTGTAGCTAGCACTGGGGCTAGACCTGTCTTTAGAGAAGCAGAGCATGTACAGAGTGTGGGTAGCCTGCGCTGTGGCTAGACCTGGCTCTAGAGAAGCAGAGCATGTGCACAGTGTTGGTAGCCTGCGCTGTGGCTAGACCTGGCTCTAGAGAAGCAGAGCATGTACAGAGTGTGGGTGCCAGCGCTGGGGCTAGACCTAGCTCAAGAGAAGCAGAGCATGTACAGAGTGTGGGTAGCCAGCACTGAGGCTAGACCTGTCTCGAGAGAAGCAGAACATGTACAGAGTGTGGGTGCCAGCTCTGGGGCTAGACCTGGCTCAAGAGAAGCAGAGCATGTACAGAGTGTGGGTAGCCAGCACTGCGGCTAGACCTGATTCTAGAGAAGCAGAGCACGTACAGAGTGTGGGTGCCAGCACTGGGGCTAGACCTGGCACGAGAGAAGCAGAGCATGTACGGAGTGTGGGTGCCAGCGCTGGGGCTAGACCTGGCTCGGGAGAAGCAGAGCATGTACAGAGTGTTGGTGCCAGCGCTGGGGCTAGACCTAGCTCGAGAAAAGCAGAGCATGTGCACAGTGTGGGTAGCCTGCGCTGTGGCTAGAGCTGGCTCTAGAGAAGCAGAGGATGTACAGTGTGTGGGTAGCCAGCACTGGGGCTAGACCTGTCTCGAGAGAAGCAGAGCATGTACAGAGTGTGGGTGCCATCGCTGGGGCTAGACCTGGCTCGTGAGAAGCAGAGCACGTACAGAGTGTGGGTGCCAGTACTGGGGCTAGACCTGGCATGAGAGAAGCAGAGCATGTACCGAGTGTGGGTGCCAGTGCTGGGGCTAGACCTGGCTCTAGAGAAGCAGAGCATGTACAGAGTGTGGGTAGCCAGCACTGCGCTACACCAGGCTCGAGAGAAGCAGAGCATGTACAGAGTGTCGGTGCCAACGCTGGGGCTAGACCTGGCTCGTGAGAAGCAGAGCATGTACAGAGTGTGGGTGCCAGCACTACGGCTAGACCTGGCTCGAGAGAAGGAGAGTGTGGGTAGCCAGCGCTAAGGCTAGACCTGTCTCTAGAGAAGCAGAGCATGTACAGAGTGTGGGTAGCCAGTGCTGGCGCTAGACCTCGCTCGCGAAAAGCAGAGCATGTAGAGAGTGTGGGCAGCGAGCGCTGGGGCTAGACCTGGCTCGAGAGAAGCAGAGCATGTACAGAGTGTGGGCAGCCAGGCATGCGGCTAGACCTGGCTCGAGAGACGCAGAGCATGTACAGAGTGTGGGTAGCTAGAGCTGGGGCTAGGGCTGTCTCGAGAGAAGCAGAGCATGTACAGAGTGTGGGTAGCCAGCGCTGGGGATACACCTGGCTCGAAAAAAACAGGGCGTGTACAGAGTGTGGGTGCCAGAGCTGGGGCAAGACCTGGCTCGATAAAAGAAGAGCATGTACAGAGTGTGGGTGCCAGCGCTGGGGCTAGACCTGGCTCGAGAGAAGCAGAGCATGTACAGAGTATGGGTGCCAGCACTGGGGCTAGGCCTGGCTCGAGAGAAGCAGAGCATGTGCACAGTGTAGGTAGCCTGCGCTGTGGCTAGACCTGGCTCTAGAGAAGCAGAGCATGTACAGAGTGTGGGTGCCAGCGCTGGGGCTAGACCTGGCTCGAGAGAAGCAGAGCATATGCACAGTGTGGAAAGCCTGCACAGTGGCTAGATCTGGCTCTAGAGAAGCAGAGCATGTACCGAGTGTTTGTAGCTAGCACTGGGGCTAGACCTGTCTTTAGAGAAGCAGAGCATGTACAGAGTGTGGGTAGCCTGCGCTGTGGCTAGACCTGGCTCTAGAGAAGCAGAGCATGTGCACAGTGTGGGTAGCCTGCGCTGTGGCTAGACCTGTCTCGAGAGAAGCAGAACATGTACAGAGTGTGGGTGCCAGCTCTGGGGCTAGACCTGGCTCAAGAGAAGCAGAGCATGTACAGAGTGTGGGTAGCCAGCACTGCGGCTAGACCTGATTCTAGAGAAGCAGAGCACGTACAGAGTGTGGGTGCCAGCACTGGGGCTAGACCTGGCACGAGAGAAGCAGAGCATGTACGGAGTGTGGGTGCCAGCGCTGGGGCTAGACCTGGCTCGGGAGAAGCAGAGCATGTACACAGTGTGGGTGCCAGCGCCGGGGGTAGACCTGTCTCGAGAGAAGCAGAGCATGTACAGAGTGTTGGTGCCAGCGCTGGGGCTAGACCTAGCTCGAGAAAAGCAGAGCATGTGCACAGTGTGGGTAGCCTGCGCTGTGGCTAGAGCTGGTTCTAGAGAAGCAGAGGATGTACAGTGTGTGGGTAGCCAGCACTGGGGCTAGACCTGTCTCGAGAGAAGCAGAGCATGTACAGAGTGTGGGTGCCATCGCTGGGGCTAGACCTGGCTCGTGAGAAGCAGAGCACGTACAGAGTGTGGGTGCCAGCACTGGGGCTAGACCTGGCACGAGAGAAGCAGAGCATGTACAGAGTGTGGGTGCCAGCGCTGGGGCTAGACCTGGCTCGGGAGAAGAAGAGCATGTACACAGTGTGGGTGCCAGCGCCGGGGGTAGACCTGTCTCGAGAGAAGCAGAGCATGTACAGAGTGTTGGTGCCAGCGCTGGGGCTAGACCTGCCTCGAGAGAAGCAGAGCATGTACAGAGTGTGGGTAGCTAGAGCTGGGGCTAGGGCTGTCTCGAGAGAAGCAGAGCATTTACAGAGTGTGGGTAGCCAGCGCTGGGGATACACCTGGCTCGAGAGAAGCAGAGCATGTACACAGTGTGGGTAGCCTGCGCTGGTGTCAGGAATCGGTGGGTAAGCTGAGGACGGCGCTTGGTACTTGTAAGGAGGAGATACTACAATTCCCAATAGGCTTTTGGATTTTGGTAGTTTTCTCTAACGCGCGCTTCACCAGCTGGTCATTAGCAGCAACGGTTAAAACCAGTCGCCGCATGTGCCTCGGTGCAGGTAATTACTGATTATCGGCATGGGCGGTGGCAGCATCGGAGCAGACCTGTAGGAAAACGTTGGACGCCGAAGGACTTGTCGAACTTCTCCCTGTCTCGGCCTCGACGACAACGTTGAAGAACACCAGAAGGCCTGTCATGGGCTGCGGCGGTGTAGCGGTTCTCTCTACACCGGATTTGACATCGCTCTTCAGGGTCCGGATGTCCTCGTGAGGCATCCGGGCCATCAGTTAAGTAGATTTGGCTCTCAGTGTTCATACTGTACGATCATGATATGTGGGTGTTCCCGCATTGATTTAGCATCCAGTAATACAGGGAGTGTGTGAGGTAACACGCTCTAAGACCCGTTTATTCACGCCCTTCTGAGAGGAAATCTATAAGAACTATGAACTGATGACTATTGGTTCACGCAACACTCTGTCTTGTGGGTTCATGGCGCCCATCGGGCCTTATGTCTTGTATGTTCACGAAAAAGAACCATCCTAGGGTGGTCATGTGGCTTGTAAATCCTCTAATGTATTGTTGTGAGATTACTGTCCCCAGTAACAGGTTAAGGTCAATGTTTGTGTTATGTTATGTTTTGTGATATTCAAAGTGAAGACTCGAAAAGTCCCCAAGGTTATGTTCACTCCATGATTATGAGATTAGGCTAGGTGATCAGGAATTAGAGTTACAGGAACAGGAGTTTTGTTGTTATACGTATTGGTATGTTATGTTTCCCTCCTTTCCTTTGTCTCTCCATCCCCTTTCCCTAACTCCATCTTCCCCCCATTGGCTGCCACGTGGCTTCCTGTGAAATACGTTCAGGCGCCCGTGCCAACCACGGTGGGAGGGGTCAATCTATTTGGCTTCTGTGGTTCGGAGGAGAGGATCGAGGTCCCCTACTTCCTTTAGACTTGACAGAATTACCTGCCCCCGATTTCGGGGTAATTGAACCACCCAGGCCAAATGGATACGAATCCTCCCTCGTTAGCAGATGTGCTAAAAGCAATACAGGATATACAAGTAGAATTGGTACAGACCAGACAGGAGTCGAGTATATTGAAGGCTCAGGTACAGGGTTTAGTCGCACAAGGTACCCCGCTTGACGGGGCTGGAACCTCCACTGGAGGACAAACGGGTAGAAACACCCCTACCGTGATTGTACAACCCTCTAGTAGTGTGCCATTGGCCACACCTGAAAGATTCACAGGAGATCCTAAGAAATATATGACCTTTTTAACACAGTGCCGACTTCATTTTTTGTGTAAACCAAAGGCTTTTGAGACAGTACAGGCTAGAACGGCATTTGTTATTTCCTATTTAACGGGAGATGCAGCAGCATGGGCAATGCCTTTGGTGAAAAAGGATGATCCTTTATTATATGATTGGGAAGGTTTTCTAGTAGAATTTGGAAGATTATTTGATCGCCGGGAGATTTCCTTGGCTCAAGACAAAGAATTGTTAGCTTTAAAGCAAGGAACACGTGACCTGATTGCGTATGTTACACAATTTAACAGGTTGGTGATTGAGACAGATTGGCCAGAAAAGAAACAGACTGTATTGTTTTATCAAGGGCTCAAAGAGGAGTTGAAGGATGCTATCGCTCAAGTAGAACCCCAACCCATGACATGTACCGCCATGATTGATTTAGCGCTTAGATTGGATCATCGTATAGGAGAGCGTAGGGGTGAGAAGAAGAGACCGGAAGTGTTGCCCTTTGCTAGATTGGATAGGAGTAAAGGAAACAGGAGTACAGAAGGGGAACCCATGCAAATTGGTGGACTAAGGGGCCCCCTGTCTGTTACAGAGAAAGAACAACGTAGGGCTAATAACTTGTGCCTCTACTGTGGACAACCAGGACATTTTATTAGAACTTGCCCGAATACTCCCAAGAAAGGGGCAGGGGTAGATAGAAACAAGGTTGAGTCGGGAAAAGGATTGGGCCGGCCTTAGGGGGAACTCAGGCGACGGGCCCAGACACAAATAGGTTCCCCAATTGGAGTGCAAATACGACAGGGAAAAGAAATTCACATTTGTACATTCTTGTGACTTTACTGTTTGCATGTACGAAGCAATTAGTGTCTGCAATGGTGGATTCAGGCGCTACTGGTAATTTCATTGACATTGGTTTGGCAAAAAGATTGTGTTTACCATTGAAGGAAAAATCACAGGTCGAGGGGGTACAATCAGTGGATGGTTCACCTTTGATTTCAGGACCCATTTGTCAACAAACGGAGCCGCTTATAATGAGGTGTGAGTCCGGGCATTCAGAAGAAATTGTTTTTGATTTGATTGCGGTGCCCCAGTTTGGGCTCATTTTGGGCATGCCTTGGTTGCTTAAGCACAATCCAAGGATTGATTGGATTAAGCGGGAGGTGGTTTGTGCAGGAGTAGAATGTGAGGGTCATATGGAGGAAGAGGTGAGACCCGCATTGTATTTGGCGGATCAAGTGGCAGAACCACAAAGGGTGGGCGCAATGGCTGTGAGTATCCCACATCAATACCAGGATCTAGCGAAGGTATTCGACAAAGGGGGAGCAGACAAGTTGCCACCCCATAGGTCTTATGATTGTGTAATTGATTTGGAACCAGGGGCAAAGTTACCTTGCAGTAGAATCTATGCATTGACTGAGAAAGAAAACCAACATTTACGTGAATATTTGGATGACATGCTAAACAAGGGATTCATTAGACATTCCACCTCACCTGTGTCGTCCCCATTATTTTTTGTTCCAAAAAAAGAGGGAACACTTAGAACATGTATTGACTATAGAGCATTGAATAAGGTGACAGTAAAAAATAGGTATCCCTTACCTTTGATTTCAGTGTTGTTAGATCAAGTGAAATCAGCAGTGATTTACACTAAATTGGATTTGAGAGGGGCTTACCATTTGATCCGGGTGAAAGCAGGGGATGAGTGGAAGACAGCTTTCAGAACTAAGTTTGGTCTGTTTGAGTACATGGTGATGCCTTTTGGTTTATGTAATGCTCCTGCAGCATTTCAATACTTTATGCAGGAAGTTTTGAGTGAGTTTCTAGATCAATTTGTTATAGTTTACATTGATGACATTTTGATTTATTCCTCTTCTGAAGAACAGCACAGAGATCATGTAAGAGCAGTGTTAAAAAGATTACAAGACCACCAGTTATATGTAAAACTGGAAAAATGTGCTTTTCATACCACTCAAGTGGAATTTCTGGGTTTTATTTTGACTCCCTCTGGTATTGTGATGGACAAACGGAAAGTACAAGCAGTTACGGAATGGCCAGCGCCTCAATGCATTAAAGATGTCCAATCCTTTTTGGGTTTTGCAAATTTTTATAGGCGCTTTATTTCCAACTTTTCACAAATCATTACACCTATTACCAGATTACTAAAGAAGTCCACTAAGTTTGAGTGGAATGATGAGGCAGAAGTAGCTTTCAAAGAGTTAAAAGAAGCATTTACATCAGCTCCGGTATTGAGACACCCTAATACTGAAAAACCTTTCCAAGTGGAAACAGATGCTTCCAATGTGGCTGTTGGAGCGATATTGTCTCAAAAGGATGAGGAAGGAGTCTGGCATCCTGTGGCTTTCTACTCTCGCAAGCTTACTAGCTGTGAACAAAATTATTCAATCACCGACAAAGAATTATTGGCAATTAGAGCAGCCTTTTTGGAATGGCGACATTATTTGTTGGGGGCCAAATATCAGGTGACAGTGGTTACAGATCATAAGAATTTACAATACTTCAAGACAGCACATACATTAAGTCCCAGGCAGTTAAGATGGTCACAGTATTTTAATGAGTTCAATTTTGTAGTCACCTTTCGACCAGGAAAGAAGAATGGAAAAGCTGATGCGCTATCTCGGCAGCAGCATATGGAAAACATGATAACCGAAGTTAAGACTATCATCCCGGCGGAAAAGGTAGTAGGTGCAATAATGACTCAGTTACTAAGACAGGTCAAGCAGGAAATGAAAGGACAGGTTAAACTGAAATGGGGAGAGAATCCAGCAGAAACATTCCACAAGGGACTTCCCTATTATGCAGGGAAATTATTTTTACCTTCGCTCGCTTTACGTAAAAAGGCGTTGCATTGGTGTCATAATTCCCCTTTGGCAGGACATTCAGGAAGCAAAAAGACACAAGGGTTACTAGAGAAATATTTCTGGTGGCCGGAGTTAAGACAAGATTCTATTAAATACATCCAAGAATGCGAAACATGTGTACGCAGTAAGTCAGATCATCAAAAGAAAGCAGGGTTACTCCAGCCACTACCCACTCCGGAGAAGGTTTGGACACATATATCCATGGATTTCATCACTGATTTGCCTCCGGATAATCAGTATGACACCATCTGGGTGGTGGTGGATTACCTCTCTAAACAAGCAAATTTTGTACCTTGTAAAGGTATTCCTGGCGCAGGCAGATTGGCAGAATTGTTCCTACAACATGTGGTCAGATTACATGGTTTACCTCAAAGTATTGTATCTGATAGAGGTCCACAATTTACTTCAAAATTCTGGCGTGCTTTTTGTAAAATGTTAGGCATGGAGTGTGCTTTGTCCACTAGCTATCATCCACAAACAGATGGACAAACTGAGAGAGTCAATCAAACGCTAAACAATACTTGCGATGTTATTTAAGTGATGGACGTGAATCGTGGGTACAATCTTTATGGTTGGCTGAGTTCACTTATAATAACACTGAACATGCCTCATTGGGAATGTCTCCGAATGTATGTTTGTATGGTCAGACACAGAATATGTTACCAGAACATCTACCTGACATGGAGCATATCCCTATGCTTCAGGATAGAAAAGAGTTATTATCACAACTTAGACAGAAAGCACGAGCCAATTTAGATCAAGCTAAGAAAGAATATAAGAAATATGCTGACAGGAAAAGGCGGGAGGCTCCTAAGTATAAAGTGGGGGATAAGGTATGGCTTTCAACACACCATCTGCCTTTAATGGGACCTCGGAAATTTGCTCCCAGGTTTATTGGTCCTTACGAAGTCGTGAAATGTATTTCTACAGTGGCTTGTAAATTAAAGTTGCCCCACAAGTTAAAAATACATCCAGTGTTCCATGTGTCTCTGTTTAAACCTGCAGCTCCGGGAACGCGAGTACAGAGACCACCAGCTATTATCAAGGATGGGCAGACCGAATATGAAGTCAAGAAGATACTGGACTCAAGATGGAGACAGAAACAGTTATGGTATCTCATACAGTGGGTAGGATATGGACCGGAGGATTGTTCATGGGAACCGGCCAGTGCGGTGCATGCACCTAGATTGGTGCGACAGTTTCAATTGCAACAGTCTAAGAAAACAAAACTTGGAAGGGGCCTTAAGAGGGGAGGTACTGTCAGGAATCGGTGGGTAAGCTGAGGACGGCGCTTGGTACTTGTAAGGAGGAGATACTACAATTCCCAATAGGCTTTTGGATTTTGGTAGTTTTCTCTAACGCGCGCTTCACCAGCTGGTCATTAGCAGCAACGGTTAAAACCAGTCGCCGCATGTGCCTCGGTGCAGGTAATTACTGATTATCGGCATGGGCGGCGGCAGCATCGGAGCAGACCTGTAGGAAAACGTTGGACGCCGAAGGACTTGTCGAACTTCTCCCTGTCTCGGCCTCGACGACAACGTTGAAGAACACCAGAAGGCCTGTCATGGGCTGCGGCGGTGTAGCGGTTCTCTCTACACCGGATTTGACATCGCTCTTCAGGGTCCGGATGTCCTCGTGAGGCATCCGGGCCATCAGTTAAGTAGATTTGGCTCTCAGTGTTCATATTGTACGATCATGATATGTGGGTGTTCCCGCATTGATTTAGCATCCAGTAATACAGGGAGTGTGTGAGGTAACACGCTCTAAGACCCGTTTATTCACGCCCTTCTGAGAGGAAATCTATAAGAACTATGAACTGATGACTATTGGTTCACGCAACACTCTGTCTTGTGGGTTCATGGCGCCCATCGGGCCTTATGTCTTGTATGTTCACGAAAAAGAACCATCCTAGGGTGGTCATGTGGCTTGTAAATCCTCTAATGTATTGTTGTGAGATTACTGTCCCCAGTAACAGGTTAAGGTCAATGTTTGTGTTATGTTATGTTTTGTGATATTCAAAGTGAAGACTCGAAAAGTCCCCAAGGTTATGTTCACTCCATGATTATGAGATTAGGCTAGGTGATCAGGAATTAGAGTTACAGGAACAGGAGTTTTGTTGTTATACGTATTGGTATGTTATGTTTCCCTCCTTTCCTTTGTCTCTCCATCCCCTTTCCCTAACTCCATCTTCCCCCCATTGGCTGCCACGTGGCTTCCTGTGAAATACGTTCAGGCGCCCGTGCCAACCACGGTGGGAGGGGTCAATCTATTTGGCTTCTGTGGTTCGGAGGAGAGGATCGAGGTCCCCTACTTCCTTTAGACTTGACAGCTGGGGCTAGACCTGGCTCGAGAAAAGCAGAGCATGTACAGAGTGTGGGTGCCAGCGCTGGGGCTAGACCTGGCTCGAGAAAAGAAGAGCATGTACAGAGTGTGGGTGCCAGCGCTGGGGCTAGACCTGGCTCGAGAGAAACAGAGCATGTACAGAGTATGGGTGCCAGCACTGGGGATAGGCCTGGCTCGAGAGAAGCAGAGCATGTGCACAGTGTGGGTAGCCTGCGCTGTGGCTAGACCTGGCTCTAGAGAAGCAGAGCATGTACAGAGTGTGGGTGCCAGCGCTGGGGCTAGACCTGGCTCGAGAGAAGCAGAGCATGTGCACAGTGTGGAAAGCCTGCACAGTGGCTAGATCTGGCTCTAGAGAAGCAGAGCATGTACCGAGTGTTTGTAGCCAGCACTGGGGCTAGTTCTGTCTTTAGAGAAGCAGAGCATGTACAGAGTGTGGGTAGCCTGCGCTGTGGCTAGACCTGGCTCTAGAGAAGCAGAGCATGTGCAAAGTGTGGGTAGCCTGTGCTGTGGCTAGACTTGGCTCAAGAGAAGCAGAGCACGTACAGAGTGTGGGTGCCAGCACTGGGGCTAGACCTGGCACGAGAGAAGCAGAGCATGTACGGAGTGTGGGTGCCAGCGCTGGGGCTAGACCTGGCTCGGGAGAAGCAGAGCATGTACACAGTGTGGGTGCCAGCGCCGTGGGTAGACCTTTCTCGAGAGAAGCAGAGCATGTACAGAGTGTTGGTGCCAGCGCTGGGGCTAGACCTAGCTCGAGAAAAGCAGAGCATGTGCACAGTGTGGGTAGCCTGCGCTGTGGCTAGACCTGGCTCTAGAGAAGCAGAGGATGTACAGTGTGTGGGTAGCCAGCACTGGGGCTAGACCTGTCTCGAGAGAAGCAGAGCATGTACAGAGTGTGGGTGCCATCGCTGGGGCTAGACCTGGCTCGTGAGAAGCAGAGCACGTACAGAGTGTGGGTGCCAGCACTGGGGCTAGACCTGGCACAAGAGAAGCAGAGCATGTGCACAGTGTGGGTAGCCTACGCTGTGGCTAGACCTGGCTCTAGAGAAGCAGAGCATGTACAGAGTGTGGGTGCCAGCGCTGGGGCTAGACCTGGCTCAAGAGAAGCAGAGCATGTACAGAGTGTGGGTAGCCAGCACTGAGGCTAGACCTGTCTCGAGAGAATCAGAGCATGTACAGAGTGGGGGTGCCAGCGCTGGGGCTAGACCTGGCTCGAGAAAAGCAGAGCATGTGCACAGTGTGGGTAGCCTGCGCTGTGGCTAGACCTGGCTCTAGAGAAGCAGAGGATGTACAGTGTGTGGGTAGCCAGCACTGGGGCTAGACCTGTCTCGAGAGAAGCAGAGCATGTACAGAGTGTGGGTGCCAGCGCTGGGGCTAGACCTGGCTCAAGAGAAGCAGAGCATGTACAGAGTGTGGGTAGCCAGCACTGCGGCTAGACCTGATTCTAGAGAAGCAGAGCACATACAGAGTGTGGATGCCAGCACTGGGGCTAGACCTGGCTCGGGAGAAGCAGAGCATGTACACAGTGTGGGTGCCAGCGCCGGGGGTAGACCTGTCTCGAGAGAAGCAGAGCATGTACAGAGTGTTGGTGCCAGCGCTGGGGCTAGACCTGTCTCGAGAGAAGCAGAGCATGTACAGAGTGTGCATCCCAGTGCTGGTGCTAGACCTGACTCTAGAGAAGCAGCGCATGTACAGAGTATGGGTGCAGGTGCTGGGGCTAGACCTGGCTCGAGAGAAGCAGAGCATGTACAGAGTGTGGGTGCCCGTGCTGGGGCTAGACCTGGCCCGCGAGAAGCAGAGCATGTACAGAGTGTGGGTAGCCAGCACTCGGGCTAGACCTGAGTCTAGAGAAGCAGAGCATGTACAGAGTGTGGGTAGCCAGTGATGGCGCTAGACCTGGCTCGAGAGAAGCAGAGCATGTACAGAGTGTGGGCAGCCAGCGCTGGGGCTAGACCTGGATCGAGAGAAGCAGAGCATGTACAGAGTGTGGGTAGCCAGAACTGGGGCTAGACCTGGCTCGAAAGAAGCAGAGCACGTACAGAGTGTGGGCAGCCAGGGATGCAGCTAGACCTGGCTCGAGAGAAGCAGAGCATGTACAGAGTGTGGGTAGCCAGCGCTGGGGCTAGGCCTGTCTCGAGAGAAGCAGAGCATGTACAGAGTGTGGGTAGCCAGCGCTGGGGATACACCTGGCTCGAGAGAAGCAGAGCATGTACACAGTGTGGGTAGCCTGCGCTGGCGCAAGACCTGGCTCGAGAAAAGCAGAGCATGTACAGAGTGTGGGTGCCAGCGCTGGGGCTAGACCTGGCTCAAGAGAAGCAGAGCATGTACAGAGTGTGGGTAGCCAGCACTGCGGCTAGACCTGATTCTAGAGAAGCAGAGCACGTACAGAGTGAGGATGCCAGCACTGGGGCTAGACCTGGCACGAGAGAAGCAGAGCATGTACAGAGTGTGGGTGCCAGCGCTTGGGCTAGACCTGGCTCGGGAGAAGCAGAGCATGTACAGAGTGTGGGTAGCCAGCGCTGGTGCTAGACCTGGCTCTAGAGAAGCAGCGCATGTACAGAGTATGGGTGCAGGTGCTGGGGCTAGACCTGGCTCGAGAGAAGCAGAGCATGTACAGAGTGTGGGTGCCCGTGCTGGGACTAGACCAGGCCCAAGAGAAGCAGAGCATGTACAGAGTGTGGGTAGCCCGCACTCGGGCTAGACCTGAGTCTAGAGAAGCAGAGCATGTACAGAGTGTGGGTAGCCAGTGATGGCGCTAGACCTGGCTCGCGGGAAGCAGAGCATGTACAGAGTGTGGGCAGCCAGCGCTGGGGCTAGACCTGGATCGAGAGAAGCAGAGCATGTACAGAGTGTGGGTAGCCAGAACTGGGGCTAGACCTGGCTCGAAAGAAGCAGAGCACGTACAGAGTGTGGGCAGCCAGGGATACGGCTAGACCTGGTTCGAGAGAAGCAGAGCATGTACAGAGTGTGGGTAGCCAGCGCTGGGGCTAGGCCTGTCTCAAGAGAAGCAGAGCATGTACAGAGTGTGGGTAGCCAGCGCTGGGGATACACCTGGCTCGAGAGAAGTGGAGCATGTACACAGTGTCGGTAGCCGGCGCTGGGGCTAGACCTGGTTCGAGAAAAGCAGAGCATGTACAGAGTGTGGGTGCCAGCGCTGGGGCTAGACCTGGCTCGAGAAAAGCAGAGCATGTACAGAGTGTGGGGGCCAGCGCTGGGGCTAGACCTGGCTCGAGAGAAGCAGAGCATGTACAGAGTGTGGGTGCCAGCACTGGGGCTAGGCTTGGCTCGAGAGAAGCAGAGCATGTGCACAGTGTGGGTAGCCTGCGCTGTGGCTAGACCTGGCTCTAGAGAAGCAGAGCATGTACAGAGTGTGGGTGCCAGCGCTGGGGCTAGACCTGGCTCGAGAGAAGCAGAGCATGTGCACAGTGTGGAAAGCCTGCATAGTGGCTAGATATGGCTCTAGAGAAGCAGAGCATGTACAGAGTGTTTGTAGCCAGCGCTGGGGCTAAACCTGTCTTGAGAGAAGCAGAGCATGTACAGAGTTTGGATAGCCTGCGCTGTGGCTAGACCTGGCTCTAGAGAAGCAGAGCATGTGCACAGTGTGGGTAGCCTGCGCTGTGGCTAGACCTGGCTCTAGAGAAGCAGAGCATGAACAGAGTGTGGGTGCCAGCGCTGGGGCTAGACCTGGCTCAAGAGAAGCAGAGCATGTACAGAGTGTGGGTAGCCAGCACTGAGGCTAGACCTGTCTCGAGAGAATCAGAGCATGTACAGAGTGGGGGTGCCAGCGCTGGGGCTAGATCTGGCTCGAGAAAAGCAGAGCATGTGCACAGTGTGGGTAGCCTGCGCTGTGGCTAGACCTGGCTCTAGAAAAGCAGAGGATGTACAGTGTGTGGGTAGCCAGCACTGGGGCTAGACCTGTCTCGAGAGAAGCAGAGCATGTACAGAGTGTGGGTGCCAGCGCTGGGGCTAGACCTGGCTCAAGAGAAGCAGAGCATGTACAGAGTGTGGGTAGCCAGCACTGCGGCTAGACCTGATTCTAGAGAAGCAGAACACGTACAGAGTGTGGAAGCCAGCACTGGGGCTAGACCTGGCATGAGAGAAGCAGAGCATGTATGGAGTGTGGGTGCCAGCGCTGGGGCTAGACCTGGCTCGGGAGAAGCAGAGCATGTACAGAGTGTTGGTGCCAGCGCTGGGGCTAGACCTGTCTCGAGAGAAGCAGAGCATGTACAGAGTGTGGGTAGCCAGCACTGGGCTACACCAGGCTCGAGAGAAGCAGAGCATGTACAGAATGTGGGCAGCCAGCACTCGGGCTAGACCTGGCTCGGGAGAAGTAGAGCATGTACAGAGTGTTGGTGCCAGCGCTGGGGCTAGACCTATCTCGAGAGAAGCAGAGCATGTGCACAGTGTGGGTAGCCTGCGCTGTGGCTAGACCTGGCTCTAGAGAAGCAGAGCATGTACAGAGTGTGGGTGCCAGCGCTGGGGCTAGACCTGGCTCAAGAGAAGCAGAGCATGTACAGAGTGTGGGTAGCCAGCACTGAGGCTAGACCTGTCTCGAGAGAATCAGAGCATGTACAGAGTGGGGGTCCCAGCGCTGGGGCTAGATCTGGCTCGAGAAAAGCAGAGCATGTGCACAGTGTGGGTAGCCTGCGCTGTGGCTAGACCTGGCTCTAGAAAAGCAGAGGATGTACAGTGTGTGGGTAGCCAGCACTGGGGCTAGACCTGTCTCGAGAGAAGCAGAGCATGTACAGAGTGTGGGTGCCAGCGCTGGGGCTAGACCTGGCTCAAGAGAAGCAGAGCATGTACAGAGTGTGGGTAGCCAGCACTGCGGCGATACCTGATTCTAGAGAAGCAGAACACGTACAGAGTGTGGAAGCCAGCACTGGGGCTAGACCTGGCATGAGAGAAGCAGAGCATGTATGGAGTGTGGGTGCCAGCGCTGGGGCTAGACCTGGCTCGGGAGAAGCAGAGCATGTACAGAGTGTTGGTGCCAGCGCTGGGGCTAGACCTGTCTCGAGAGAAGCAGAGCATGTACAGAGTGTGGGTAGCCAGCACTGGGCTACACCAGGCTCGAGAGAAGCAGAGCATGTACAGAATGTGGGCAGCCAGCACTCGGGCTAGACCTGGCTCGGGAGAAGTAGAGCATGTACAGAGTGTTGGTGCCAGCGCTGGGGCTAGACCTGTCTCGAGAGAAGCAGAGCATGTACAGAGTGTGGGTAGCCCCGCGCTGGGTTGCACCAGGCTGGAGAGAATCAGAGCATGTACAGAGTGTGGATGCCTTCGCTGTGGCTAGACCTGGACCGGGAGAAGCAGAGCATGTACAGAGTGGGTAGCCTGCACTGGGGCTAGACCTGGCTCGAGATAAGCAGAGCATATACAGAGTGTGGGTAACCAGTGCCAGGGCTAGACCTGGCTCGGGAGAAGCAGAGCATGTACAGAGTGTGGGTAGCCTGCACTGGGGCTAGACCTGGCTCAAAAAAAGCAGAACATGTACAGAGTGTGGGTGCCCGCGCTGGGGCTAGACCTGGCTGGAGAGAAGCAGAGCATGTACAGAGTGTTGGTGCCAGCGCTGGGGCTAGACCTGTCTCGAGAGAAGCAGAGAATGTACAGAGTGTGGGTAGCCAGCAATACGGCTACACCAGGCTCGAGAGAAGCAGAGCATGTACAGAATGTGGGCAGCCAGCACTCGGGCTAGACCTGGCTCGGGAGAAGTAGAGCATGTACAGAGTGTTGGTGCCAGCGCTGGGGCTAGACCTGTCTCGAGAGAAGCAGAGCATGTGCACAGTGTGGGTAGCCTGCGCTGTGGCTAGACCTGGCTCTAGAGAAGCAGAGCATGTACAGAGTGTGGGTGCCAGCGCTGGGGCTAGACCTGGCTCAAGAGAAGCAGAGCATGTACAGAGTGTGGGTAGCCAGCACTGAGGCTAGACCTGTCTCGAGAGAATCAGAGCATGTACAGAGTGGGGGTCCCAGCGCTGGGGCTAGATCTGGCTCGAGAAAAGCAGAGCATGTGCACAGTGTGGGTAGCCTGCGCTGTGGCTAGACCTGGCTCTAGAAAAGCAGAGGATGTACAGTGTGTGGGTAGCCAGCACTGGGGCTAGACCTGTCTCGAGAGAAGCAGAGCATGTACAGAGTGTGGGTGCCAGCGCTGGGGCTAGACCTGGCTCAAGAGAAGCAGAGCATGTACAGAGTGTGGGTAGCCAGCACTGCGGCGATACCTGATTCTAGAGAAGCAGAACACGTACAGAGTGTGGAAGCCAGCACTGGGGCTAGACCTGGCATGAGAGAAGCAGAGCATGTATGGAGTGTGGGTGCCAGCGCTGGGGCTAGACCTGGCTCGGGAGAAGCAGAGCATGTACAGAGTGTTGGTGCCAGCGCTGGGGCTAGACCTGTCTCGAGAGAAGCAGAGCATGTACAGAGTGTGGGTAGCCAGCACTGGGCTACACCAGGCTCGAGAGAAGCAGAGCATGTACAGAATGTGGGCAGCCAGCACTCGGGCTAGACCTGGCTCGGGAGAAGTAGAGCATGTACAGAGTGTTGGTGCCAGCGCTGGGGCTAGACCTGTCTCGAGAGAAGCAGAGCATGTACAGAGTGTGGGTAGCCCCGCGCTGGGTTGCACCAGGCTGGAGAGAATCAGAGCATGTACAGAGTGTGGATGCCTTCGCTGTGGCTAGACCTGGACCGGGAGAAGCAGAGCATGTACAGAGTGGGTAGCCTGCACTGGGGCTAGACCTGGCTCGAGATAAGCAGAGCATATACAGAGTGTGGGTAACCAGTGCCAGGGCTAGACCTGGCTCGGGAGAAGCAGAGCATGTACAGAGTGTGGGTAGCCTGCACTGGGGCTAGACCTGGCTCAAAAAAAGCAGAACATGTACAGAGTGTGGGTGCCCGCGCTGGGGCTAGACCTGGCTGGAGAGAAGCAGAGCATGTACAGAGTGTTGGTGCCAGCGCTGGGGCTAGACCTGTCTCGAGAGAAGCAGAGAATGTACAGAGTGTGGGTAGCCAGCAATACGGCTAGACCTGGCTCGAGAGAAGCAGAGCATGTACAGAGTGTGGGTAGCCAGCACTCGGGCTAGACCTGAGTCTAGAGAAGCAGAGCATGTACAGAGTGTGGGTAGCCAGTGATGACGCTAGACCTGGCTCGAGAGAAGCAGAGCATGTACAGAGCAGAGTGTGGGCAGCCAGCGCTGGGGCTAGACCTGGATCGAGAGAAGCAGAGCATGTACAGAGTGTGGGTAGCCAGCGCTGGGGCTAGGCCTGTCTCGAGAGAAGCAGAGCATGTACAGAGTGTGGGTAGCCAGCGCTGGGGATACACCTGGCTCGAGAGAAGCAGAGCATGTACACAGTGTGGGTAGCCTGCGCTGGCGCAAGACCTGGCTCGAGAAAAGCAGAGCATGTACAGAGTGTGGGTGCCAGCGCTGGGGCTAGACCTGGCTCAAGAGAAGCAGAGCATGTACAGAGTGTGGGTAGCCAGCACTGCGGCTAGACCTGATTCTAGAGAAGCAGAGCACGTACAGAGTGAGGATGCCAGCACTGGGGCTAGACCTGGCACGAGAGAAGCAGAGCATGTACAGAGTGTGGGTGCCAGCGCTTGGGCTAGACCTGGCTCGGGAGAAGCAGAGCATGTACACAGTGTGGGTGCCAGCGCCAGGGGTAGACCTGTCTCGAGAGAAGCAGAGCATGTACAGAGTGTTGGTGCCAGCGCTGGGGCTAGACCTGTCTCGAGAGAAGCAGAGCATGTACAGAGTGTGGGTAGCCAGCGCTGGTGCTAGACCTGGCTCTAGAGAAGCAGCGCATGTACAGAGTATGGGTGCAGGTGCTGGGGCTAGACCTGGCTCGAGAGAAGCAGAGCATGTACAGAGTGTGGGTGCCCGTGCTGGGACTAGACCAGGCCCAAGAGAAGCAGAGCATGTACAGAGTGTGGGTAGCCCGCACTCGGGCTAGACCTGAGTCTAGAGAAGCAGAGCATGTACAGAGTGTGGGTAGCCAGTGATGGCGCTAGACCTGGCTCGCGGGAAGCAGAGCATGTACAGAGTGTGGGCAGCCAGCGCTGGGGCTAGACCTGGATCGAGAGAAGCAGAGCATGTACAGAGTGTGGGTAGCCAGAACTGGGGCTAGACCTGGCTCGAAAGAAGCAGAGCACGTACAGAGTGTGGGCAGCCAGGGATACGGCTAGACCTGGTTCGAGAGAAGCAGAGCATGTACAGAGTGTGGGTAGCCAGCGCTGGGGCTAGGCCTGTCTCAAGAGAAGCAGAGCATGTACAGAGTGTGGGTAGCCAGCGCTGGGGATACACCTGGCTCGAGAGAAGTGGAGCATGTACACAGTGTCGGTAGCCGGCGCTGGGGCTAGACCTGGTTCGAGAAAAGCAGAGCATGTACAGAGTGTGGGTGCCAGCGCTGGGGCTAGACCTGGCTCGAGAAAAGCAGAGCATGTACAGAGTGTGGGGGCCAGCGCTGGGGCTAGACCTGGCTCGAGAGAAGCAGAGCATGTACAGAGTGTGGGTGCCAGCACTGGGGCTAGGCCTGGCTCGAGAGAAGCAGAGCATGTGCACAGTGTGGGTAGCCTGCGCTGTGGCTAGACCTGGCTCTAGAGAAGCAGAGCATGTACAGAGTGTGGGTGCCAGCGCTGGGGCTAGACCTGGCTCGAGAGAAGCAGAGCATGTGCACAGTGTGGAAAGCCTGCATAGTGGCTAGATATGGCTCTAGAGAAGCAGAGCATGTACAGAGTGTTTGTAGCCAGCACTGGGGCTAAACCTGTCTTGAGAGAAGCAGAGCATGTACAGAGTTTGGATAGCCTGCGCTGTGGCTAGACCTGGCTCTAGAGAAGCAGAGCATGTGCACAGTGTGGGTAGCCTGCGCTGTGGCTAGACCTGGCTCTAGAGAAGCAGAGCATGAACAGAGTGTGGGTGCCAGCGCTGGGGCTAGACCTGGCTCAAGAGAAGCAGAGCATGTACAGAGTGTGGGTAGCCAGCACTGAGGCTAGACCTGTCTCGAGAGAATCAGAGCATGTACAGAGTGGGGGTGCCAGCGCTGGGGCTAGATCTGGCTCGAGAAAAGCAGAGCATGTGCACAGTGTGGGTAGCCTGCGCTGTGGCTAGACCTGGCTCTAGAAAAGCAGAGGATGTACAGTGTGTGGGTAGCCAGCACTGGGGCTAGACCTGTCTCGAGAGAAGCAGAGCATGTACAGAGTGTGGGTGCCAGCGCTGGGGCTAGACCTGGCTCAAGAGAAGCAGAGCATGTACAGAGTGTGGGTAGCCAGCACTGCGGCTAGACCTGATTCTAGAGAAGCAGAACACGTACAGAGTGTGGAAGCCAGCACTGGGGCTAGACCTGGCATGAGAGAAGCAGAGCATGTATGGAGTGTGGGTGCCAGCGCTGGGGCTAGACCTGGCTCGGGAGAAGCAGAGCATGTACAGAGTGTTGGTGCCAGCGCTGGGGCTAGACCTGTCTCGAGAGAAGCAGAGCATGTACAGAGTGTGGGTAGCCAGCACTGGGCTACACCAGGCTCGAGAGAAGCAGAGCATGTACAGAATGTGGGCAGCCAGCACTCGGGCTAGACCTGGCTCGGGAGAAGTAGAGCATGTACAGAGTGTTGGTGCCAGCGCTGGGGCTAGACCTGTCTCGAGAGAAGCAGAGCATGTGCACAGTGTGGGTAGCCTGCGCTGTGGCTAGACCTGGCTCTAGAGAAGCAGAGCATGTACAGAGTGTGGGTGCCAGCGCTGGGGCTAGACCTGGCTCAGGAGAAGCAGAGCATGTACAGAGTGTGGGTAGCCAGCACTGAGGCTAGACCTGTCTCGAGAGAATCAGAGCATGTACAGAGTGGGGGTCCCAGCGCTGGGGCTAGATCTGGCTCGAGAAAAGCAGAGCATGTGCACAGTGTGGGTAGCCTGCGCTGTGGCTAGACCTGGCTCTAGAAAAGCAGAGGATGTACAGTGTGTGGGTAGCCAGCACTGGGGCTAGACCTGTCTCGAGAGAAGCAGAGCATGTACAGAGTGTGGGTGCCAGCGCTGGGGCTAGACCTGGCTCAAGAGAAGCAGAGCATGTACAGAGTGTGGGTAGCCAGCACTGCGGCGATACCTGATTCTAGAGAAGCAGAACACGTACAGAGTGTGGAAGCCAGCACTGGGGCTAGACCTGGCATGAGAGAAGCAGAGCATGTATGGAGTGTGGGTGCCAGCGCTGGGGCTAGACCTGGCTCGGGAGAAGCAGAGCATGTACAGAGTGTTGGTGCCAGCGCTGGGGCTAGACCTGTCTCGAGAGAAGCAGAGCATGTACAGAGTGTGGGTAGCCAGCACTGGGCTACACCAGGCTCGAGAGAAGCAGAGCATGTACAGAATGTGGGCAGCCAGCACTCGGGCTAGACCTGGCTCGGGAGAAGTAGAGCATGTACAGAGTGTTGGTGCCAGCGCTGGGGCTAGACCTGTCTCGAGAGAAGCAGAGCATGTACAGAGTGTGGGTAGCCCCGCGCTGGGTTGCACCAGGCTGGAGAGAATCAGAGCATGTACAGAGTGTGGATGCCTTCGCTGTGGCTAGACCTGGACCGGGAGAAGCAGAGCATGTACAGAGTGGGTAGCCTGCACTGGGGCTAGACCTGGCTCGAGATAAGCAGAGCATATACAGAGTGTGGGTAACCAGTGCCAGGGCTAGACCTGGCTCGGGAGAAGCAGAGCATGTACAGAGTGTGGGTAGCCTGCACTGGGGCTAGACCTGGCTCAAAAAAAGCAGAACATGTACAGAGTGTGGGTGCCCGCGCTGGGGCTAGACCTGGCTGGAGAGAAGCAGAGCATGTACAGAGTGTTGGTGCCAGCGCTGGGGCTAGACCTGTCTCGAGAGAAGCAGAGAATGTACAGAGTGTGGGTAGCCAGCAATACGGCTAGACCTGGCTCGAGAGAAGCAGAGCATGTACAGAGTGTGGGTAGCCAGCACTCGGGCTAGACCTGAGTCTAGAGAAGCAGAGCATGTACAGAGTGTGGGTAGCCAGTGATGACGCTAGACCTGGCTCGAGAGAAGCAGAGCATGTACAGAGCAGAGTGTGGGCAGCCAGCGCTGGGGCTAGACCTGGATCGAGAGAAGCAGAGCATGTACAGAGTGTGGGTAGCCAGAACTGGGGCTAGACCTGGCTCGAAACAAGCAGAGCACGTACAGAGTGTGGGCAGCCAGGGATGCGGCTAGACCTGGCTCGAGAGAAGTAGAGCATGTACAGAGTGTGGGTAGCCAGCGCTGGGATTAGGCCTGTCTCAAGAGAAGCAGAGCATATACAGAGTGTGGGTAGCCAGCGCTGGGGATACACCTGGCTCGAGAGAAGCAGAGCATGTACACAGTGTGGTTAGCCTGCGCTGGGGCTACACCTGGCTCGAGAAAAGCAGAGCATGTACAGAGTGTGGGTGCCAGCGCTGGGGCTAGACCTGGCTCGATAAAAGCAGAGCATGTACAGAGTGTCGGTGCCAGCGCTGGGGCTAGAACTGGCTCGAGAGAAGCAGAGCATGTACAGAGTGTGGGTGCCAGCACTGGGGCTAGGCCTGGCTCGAGAGAAGCAGAGCATGTGCACAGTGTGGGTAGCCTGCGCTGTGGCTCTACCTGGCTCTAGAGAAGCAGAGCATGTACAGAGTGTGGGTGCCAGCGCTGGGGCTAGACCTGGCTCGAGAGAAGCAGAGCATGTGCACAGTGTGGAAAGCCTGCATAGTGGCTAAATCTGGCTCTAGAGAAGCAGAGCATGTACAGAGTGTTTGTAGCCAGCACTGGGGATAAACCTGTCTTGAGAGAATCAGAGCATGTACAGAGTGTGGGTAGCCTGCGCTGTGGCTAGACCTGGCTCTAGAGAAGCAGAGCATGTGCACAGTGTGGGTAGCCTGCGCTGTGACTAGACCTGGCTCTAGAGAAGCAGAGCATTTACAGAGTGTGGGTGCCAGCGCTGGGGCTAGACCTGGCTCGAGAGAATCAGAGCATGGACAGAGTGGGGGTGCCAGCGCTGGGGGTAGACCTGGCTCGAGAAAACCAGAGCATGTGCACAGTGTGGGTAGCCTGCGCTGTGGCTAGACCTGGCTCTAGAGAAGCAGAGGATGTACAGTGTGTGGGTAGCCAGCACTGGGGCTAGACCTGGCTCAAGAGAAGCAGAGCATGTACAGAGTGTGGGTGCCAGTGCTGGGGCTAGACCTGGCTGGAGAGAAGCAGAGCATGTACAGAGTGTAGGTGCCAGCGCTGGGGCTAGACCTGTCTCGAGAGAAGCAGAGAATGTACAGAGTGTGGGTAGCCAGCGCCGGGGTTAGACCTGGCTCAAGAGAAGCAGAGCATGTACAGAGTGTGGGTGCCAGCGCTGGGGCTAGACCTGGCTCTAGAGAAGCAGAGCATGTACAGAGTGTGGGTGCCAGCACTGGAGCTAAACCTGGCTGGAGAGAAGCAGAGCATGTACAGAGTGTGAATCCCAGTGCTGGAGCTAGACCTGACTCTAGAGAAGCAGAGCATGTACAGAGTGTGGGTGCAGGCGCTGGGGCTAGACCTGGCTCAAGAGAAGCAGAGCATGTACAGAGTTTGGGTAGCCAGCGCTACGGCTAGACCTGGCTCGAGAGAAGCAGAGCATGTACAGAGTGTGGGTAGCCTGAATTGGGGCTAGACCTGGCTCAAAAGAAGCAGAGCACGTACAGAGTGTGGGCAGCCAGGGATGCGGCTAGACCTGGCTCGAGAGAAGCAGAGCATGTACAGAGTGCGGATAGCCAGCGCTGGGGCTAGGCCTGTCTCGAGAGAAGCAGAGCATGTACAGAGGGTGGGTAGCCAGCGCTGGGGATACACCTGGCTCGAGAGAAGTAGAGCATGTACACAGTGTGGGTAGCCTGCGCTGGGGCTAGACCTGGCTCGAGAAAAGCAGAGCATGTACAGAGTGTGGGTGCCAGCGCTGGGGCTAGACCTGGCTCGAGAAAAGCAGAGCATGTACAGAGTGTGGGTGCCAGCGCTGCGGCTAGACCTTGCTCGAGAGAAGCAGAGCATGTACAGAGTGTGGGTAGCCTGCGCTGTGGCTAGGCCTGGCTCTAGAGAAGCAGAGCATGCACAGAGTGTTTGTAGCTAGCACTGGGGCTAGACCTGTCTTGAGAGAAGCAGAGCATGTACAGAGTGTGGGTAGCCTGTGCTGTGGCTAGACCTGGCTCTAGAGAAGCAGAGCATGTGCACAGTGTGGGTAGCCTGCGCTGTGGCTAGACCTGGCTCTTGAGAAGCAGAGCATGTACAGAGTGGGGGTGCCAGCGCTGGGGCTAGACCTGGCTCAAGAGAAGCAGAGCATGTACAGAGTGTGGGTAGCCAGCACTGAGGCTAGACCTGTCTCGAGAGAAGCAGAGCATGTACAGAGTGGGGGTGCCAGCGCTGGGGCTAGACCTGGCTCGAGAAAAGCAGAGCATGTGCAGTGTGGGTAGCCTGCGCTGTGGCTAGACCCAGTGTGTGGATAGCCAGCACTGGGGCTAGACCTGTCTCGAGAGAAGCAGAGCATGTACAGCGTGTGGGTGCCATCGCAGGGGCTAGACCTGGCTCAACAGAAACAGAGCATGTACAGAGTGTGGGTGCCAGCGCTGGGGCTAGACCTGTCTCGAGAAAAGCAGAGCATGTACACAGTGTGGGTGCCAGCGCTGGGGCTAGACCTGGCTCGAGAGAAGCAGAGCATGTACAGAGTGTGGGTAGCCAGCACTGCGGCTAGACCTGACTCTAGAGGAGCAGAGCACGTACAGACTGTGGGTGCTAGCACTGGGGCTAGACCTGGCACGAGAGAAGCAGAGCATGTACAGAGTGTGGGTGCCAGCGCTGGGGCTAGACCTGGCTCGAGAGAAGCAGAGCGTGTACACAGTGTGGGTGCCAGCGCCGGAGGTAGACCTGTCTCGAGAGAAGCAGAGCATGTACAGAGTGTTGGTGCCAGCGCTGGGGCTAGACCTGTCTCGGGAGAAGCAGAGCATGTACAGAGTGTGGGTAGCCAGCATTGGGCTACACCAGGCTCGAGAGAAGCAAAGCATGTACACAGTTTGGGCAGCCAGCACTGGGGCTAGACCTGGCTCGAGAGAAGCAGAGCATGTGCACAGTGTGGAAAGCCTGCATAGTGGCTAGATCTGGCTCTAGAGAAGCAGAGCATGTACAGAGTGTTTGTAGCCAGCACTGGGGCTAAACCTGTCTTGAGAGAAGCAGAGCATGTACAGAGTGTGGTTAGCCTGCGCTGTGGCTAGACCTGGCTCTAGAGAAGCAGAGCATGTGCACAGTGTGGGTAGCCTGCGCTGTGGCTAGACCTGGCTCTAGAGAAGCAGAGCATGTACAGAGTGTGTGTGCCAGCGCTGGGGCTAGACCTGGCTCGAGAAAATCAGAGCATGGACAGAGTGGGGGTGCCAGCGCTGGGGGTAGACCTGGCTCGAGAAAAGCAGAGCATGTGCACAGTGTGGATAGCCTACGCTGTGGCTAGACCTGTCTCTAGAGAAGCAGAGGATGTACAGTGTGTGGGTAGCCAGCACTGGGGCTAGACCTGTCTCGAGAGAAGCAGAGCATGTACAGAGTGTGGGTGCCAGCGCTGGGGCTAGACCTGGCTCAAGAGAAGCAGAGCATGTACAGAATGTGGGTGCCAGCACTGGGGCTAGACCTGGCACGAGAGAAGCAGAGCATGTACGGAGTGTGGGTGCCAGCGCTGGGGCTAAACCTGGCTTGGGAGAAGCAGAGCATGTACACAGTGTGGGTGCCAGCGCCGGGGGTAGACCTGTATTGAGAGAAGCAGTGCATGTACAGAGTATGGGTAGCCAGCGCTGGGGCTAGACCTGTCTCTTTAGAAGCAGAGCATGTACAGAGTGTGGGTAGCCCGTGCTGGGGCTAGACCTGGCTCGAGAGAAGCAGAGCATGTCCAGAGAGTGGATCCAAGTGCTGGTGCTAGACCTGACTCTAGAGACGCAGAGCATGTACACAGTGTGGGTAGCTAGCGCTGGGGCTAGACCTGGCTGGATAGAAGCAGAGCATGTACAGAGAGGGTGCCTGCGGTGGGGCTACACCTGGTTCGAGAGAAGCAGAGCATGTATAGAGTGTGGGTAGCCAGCACTGGGGTTAGGCCTGGCTTGAGAGAAGCCGAGCATGTACAGAGTGTGGGTGCAGCGCTGGGGCTAGACCTGGCTCGAGAGAAACAGAACATGTACAGAGTGTAGATGCCAGCACTGGAGCTAGACCTGGCTCAAGAGAAGCAGAGCATGTACAGAGTGTGGGTGCCAGTGCTGGGGCTAGACCTGCCTCGAGAGAAGCAGAGCATGTACAGAGTGTGGGTAGCTAGAGCTGGGGCTAGGGCTGTCTCGAGAGAAGCAGAGCATTTACAGAGTGTGGGTAGCCAGCGCTGGGGATACACCTGGCTCGAGAGAAGCAGAGCATGTACACAGTGTGGGTAGCCTGCGCTGGTGTCAGGAATCGGTGGGTAAGCTGAGGACGGCGCTTGGTACTTGTAAGGAGGAGATACTACAATTCCCAATAGGCTTTTGGATTTTGGTAGTTTTCTCTAACGCGCGCTTCACCAGCTGGTCATTAGCAGCAACGGTTAAAACCAGTCGCCGCATGTGCCTCGGTGCAGGTAATTACTGATTATCGGCATGGGCGGCGGCAGCATCGGAGCAGACCTGTAGGAAAACGTTGGACGCCGAAGGACTTGTCGAACTTCTCCCTGTCTCGGCCTCGACGACAACGTTGAAGAACACCAGAAGGCCTGTCATGGGCTGCGGCGGTGTAGCGGTTCTCTCTACACCGGATTTGACATCGCTCTTCAGGGTCCGGATGTCCTCGTGAGGCATCCGGGCCATCAGTTAAGTAGATTTGGCTCTCAGTGTTCATATTGTACGATCATGATATGTGGGTGTTCCCGCATTGATTTAGCATCCAGTAATACAGGGAGTGTGTGAGGTAACACGCTCTAAGACCCGTTTATTCACGCCCTTCTGAGAGGAAATCTATAAGAACTATGAACTGATGACTATTGGTTCACGCAACACTCTGTCTTGTGGGTTCATGGCGCCCATCGGGCCTTATGTCTTGTATGTTCACGAAAAAGAACCATCCTAGGGTGGTCATGTGGCTTGTAAATCCTCTAATGTATTGTTGTGAGATTACTGTCCCCAGTAACAGGTTAAGGTCAATGTTTGTGTTATGTTATGTTTTGTGATATTCAAAGTGAAGACTCGAAAAGTCCCCAAGGTTATGTTCACTCCATGATTATGAGATTAGGCTAGGTGATCAGGAATTAGAGTTACAGGAACAGGAGTTTTGTTGTTATACGTATTGGTATGTTATGTTTCCCTCCTTTCCTTTGTCTCTCCATCCCCTTTCCCTAACTCCATCTTCCCCCCATTGGCTGCCACGTGGCTTCCTGTGAAATACGTTCAGGCGCCCGTGCCAACCACGGTGGGAGGGGTCAATCTATTTGGCTTCTGTGGTTCGGAGGAGAGGATCGAGGTCCCCTACTTCCTTTAGACTTGACAGCTGGGGCTAGACCTGGCTCGAGAAAAGCAGAGCATGTACAGAGTGTGGGTGCCAGCGCTGGGGCTAGACCTGGCTCGAGAAAAGAAGAGCATGTACAGAGTGTGGGTGCCAGCGCTGGGGCTAGACCTGGCTCGAGAGAAGCAGAGCATGTACAGAGTATGGGTGCCAGCACTGGGGCTAGGCCTGGCTCGAGAGAAGCAGAGCATGTGCACAGTGTGGGTAGCCTGCGCTGTGGCTAGACCTGGCTCTAGAGAAGCAGAGCATGTACAGAGTGTGGGTGCCAGCGCTGGGGCTAGACCTGGCTCGAGAGAAGCAGAGCATGTGCACAGTGTGGAAAGCCTGCACAGTGGCTAGATCTGGCTCTAGAGAAGCAGAGCATGTACCGAGTGTTTGTAGCCAGCACTGGGGCTAGTTCTGTCTTTAGAGAAGCAGAGCATGTACAGAGTGTGGGTAGCCTGCGCTGTGGCTAGACCTGGCTCTAGAGAAGCAGAGCATGTGCAAAGTGTGGGTAGCCTGTGCTGTGGCTAGACTTGGCTCAAGAGAAGCAGAGCACGTACAGAGTGTGGGTGCCAGCACTGGGGCTAGACCTGGCACGAGAGAAGCAGAGCATGTACGGAGTGTGGGTGCCAGCGCTGGGGCTAGACCTGGCTCGGGAGAAGCAGAGCATGTACACAGTGTGGGTGCCAGCGCCGTGGGTAGACCTTTCTCGAGAGAAGCAGAGCATGTACAGAGTGTTGGTGCCAGCGCTGGGGCTAGACCTAGCTCGAGAAAAGCAGAGCATGTGCACAGTGTGGGTAGCCTGCGCTGTGGCTAGACCTGGCTCTAGAGAAGCAGAGGATGTACAGTGTGTGGGTAGCCAGCACTGGGGCTAGACCTGTCTCGAGAGAAGCAGAGCATGTACAGAGTGTGGGTGCCATCGCTGGGGCTAGACCTGGCTCGTGAGAAGCAGAGCACGTACAGAGTGTGGGTGCCAGCACTGGGGCTAGACCTGGCACAAGAGAAGCAGAGCATGTGCACAGTGTGGGTAGCCTACGCTGTGGCTAGACCTGGCTCTAGAGAAGCAGAGCATGTACAGAGTGTGGGTGCCAGCGCTGGGGCTAGACCTGGCTCAAGAGAAGCAGAGCATGTACAGAGTGTGGGTAGCCAGCACTGAGGCTAGACCTGTCTCGAGAGAATCAGAGCATGTACAGAGTGGGGGTGCCAGCGCTGGGGCTAGACCTGGCTCGAGAAAAGCAGAGCATGTGCACAGTGTGGGTAGCCTGCGCTGTGGCTAGACCTGGCTCTAGAGAAGCAGAGGATGTACAGTGTGTGGGTAGCCAGCACTGGGGCTAGACCTGTCTCGAGAGAAGCAGAGCATGTTCAGAGTGTGGGTGCCAGCGCTGGGGCTAGACCTGGCTCAAGAGAAGCAGAGCATGTACAGAGTGTGGGTAGCCAGCACTGCGGCTAGACCTGATTCTAGAGAAGCAGAGCACATACAGAGTGTGGATGCCAGCACTGGGGCTAGACCTGGCTCGGGAGAAGCAGAGCATGTACACAGTGTGGGTGCCAGCGCCGGGGGTAGACCTGTCTCGAGAGAAGCAGAGCATGTACAGAGTGTTGGTGCCAGCGCTGGGGCTAGACCTGTCTCGAGAGAAGCAGAGCATGGGCCTCATTACGACCCTGGCGGAAAGTGACTGACCGGACCGCAACAGCGTAAATAGCGTTTCCGCCATTGCACGAAGGAGCAAAGTGCGGCTAATCACGACCCATCGGGCACGAGCATTACGCCATGGCGGAATCCGAAAGGCTGCGATGGCGGAAATGACCCCAAAACGGCCCTTACCGCCGCCGTACGCTGCACCAGGTGCAATACCGCCACCCATCTTAGCGGTCACCGTAATGAGCGGTCACCGTAACGAGCGGGCACCGCAAATTACGGCCACCGTAAATATACGGAAACGGAAGTAAAAGCATGTGGCCGGAACGGGAAACAGCACGCCGCACAACTATAAAAACCGAATCCCAACACAACCATTAAAAATCCGACCCTGACACACATCCCAACCCGTTAGCAACCCCAGTTAAAAAAATAAATATGGGAAAGGTAGCCAAGAAAGCGTGTGACCGCAAGCGGCAGGTACACTTCTCCCGAGAGGAACTGACCGTGCTCACCGAGACCCTCCAGGAAAATGCCGCCGTCGTCTTCTCCAGTCAAATGACCAGGACGGCCCTTGCCAACAAGAAGGCCATATGGGCCCTGGTGGCACAGCGCGTAAGTGCGGTGGGGACAACACCCCGCACGCCACAGCAATGTCGCAAGCGGTGGGACGACCTGCGGATCCGCGTACGCAGCATACTTTCTGCGAACAGGAACATCGCCACAGCTACCGGGGGGGGTTCAGAGTCGCCCATCAAGTTGACCCCCTGGGAGGATATCTGCGCCTCCACCATAGGAATGGAGAGCATAGAGGGAGTCGGAGGGATGGAGAAAGGAGTGCCGACATCCGGAGAATCAGGTAGGTTGGCCAAGAGAAACAATGCGAAATCCACAAAACACGAACATGTGCAGTACCATGTGACCCCATAGTGCAATACATACTTTGCCCTGACAGCGCCCTCTAAAAGTCAGAATGAATAAACAAATCAATCAAGATGCCATAAACAACCCCTACATGTGCAGCATGCACCCCCTAACTGCAGGCAGCCAAATGAATGCATCCTCAATCCACACGAAAATGAGACCACCTCCAAGGCCCAGTCCCAAATCAGCCTCATGTACCACCCCAATGCATTTGATACGTTGCCATTCCAAATCCGACAGACCCATAACTAACGCTCGCCCCTCTTTACTCCACCACAGGGTCCGATACCAACGACGAGCTGCAGGACACCCCTACCAGCACGCCTGCAAAGAGGGCCAGGACCAACGTCCCAAGAGCCTCCACCTCAGGTGCAAGGATCAAGACACGGCAGCAGCAGGAATCAAGTGGCAGCACACTGGAGGGGACTGCAACAGGCACCCCAGCAGCCAGCAAGTCCACAACCCCAGCACCACAGGTCCCCCCAAAGAACGTATCTGATGGCACTGCCTCTGGTGGTAGCAGCACCATAGGTGACACAGCTGTCATGCCAGCATGCTCCGACACGGAAAACAGTGCTGGCGACGTAGGTACCATCCATGACCTTTCCCAATCCCCCTGCATGTTCCATCCCCTACACCATGACGAAACCACGCAGGGGCACCCTGAAGACGACGACTGGCCAACCCCCACAAGTCCTGTGCCAAGGCAACATGTGTTGAGCAGCCCCCCTGTCACACCACCGCAAATGTCCATGGCCCAGCAGAGGCAACAGTCCCTCGACCTGCTGATCGAGCAACAGCAGGAAGTGTCCACGCTACTCAAGGACCATGCAAATGAATGCGGGGGTTCCAGGGCAGCCATGGAAACATCCACCGAGACACTCAGGGCACAAATAGAGAAAAGTAGTGAGAGCCTCAGGGGAGAAATGGAGAGAAGCACCGAGAGCCTGAGAGCACAAATGGAGAAAAGCACCGAGAGCCTGAGAGCACAAATGGAGAAAAGCACCGAGAGCCTGAGGGGGGAACTGCATGCGACGTCCAAAGACGTTTGTGCTGAACTTGCTGCTGTGCGCCGTGTGCTCTCGGAGCTCTCACAAACCCTCAGAGACATGCATGGACGCGAGCAGGCAGAGACATCATCCGTGGCAAGTTCCGTCCAGGGCAGCCCCCAACGCAGATCTGGCAGGAACCTGCGCTCCACGGGCAGGGGTGCCCCTGATACCCGTAGAGGGGGCTTGCAATAGCGTCCAACCACGGACAGCATGCATATTTGGACACTGGTGTTGGGGGGGGAGGTAGTAGGGTGGAGGGGGTGTGTTGGGCTTCACTGGGTGGCGGGTCCATAGGGTGTATAAATCAAATCACATTAACAATACAGCATCTCATAATCATCCAATGACATGTGTGGACATTGATATTTGCGTACGAGGCCTTCATAGGCGTACAGTCCACAATGTGCCTGTACTACACACACACAGTGCCACAGGTCCCCTTTCCGTGTAATAGGCACCATGCGTGGTTGCTAGAAGCATGCATCTATGATGCTCTGTCGGATTGCACGTGCATCCTGTGCCTCATGGACTCCTTGAGGTGCCTCCACATCCCCACCCTCATCATCATCATCATCTTCAGGTGCATGCAGTACAGCGTCAGGGGGCATGGGCACATTCCTACGTATGCACATGTTGTGCAGCATGACACATGCCATGACCATCTTAGAAACCTTCTCATGGCTGTACATGAGTGCCCCGCCAGACCTGCTGAGGCTGCGGAAACGAGCCTTCAGTAGGCCGAATGCCTGTTCAATGACCACACGGGTACGTGAGTGGGCATGGTTGTAGTCCTCCTCATGCTCGTTCTGTGGGTTCCGGATTGGTGTAAGGAGCCATCTCTTCAGTGGATACCCGGCATCACCTGTATGAGACGAATAAAGGGTGTCAGTGGAATGATAGTGCTAAGTAGCCCCCCCCCCCTCCTGCAAGGTCATTGACGCATCAAATGGGCCACGATGTCATGCATGGAATGAGACTCACCGAGTAGCCAGGATCTGTGCCCTGCGTGTCGCTCCATGTAGCGTGGTATTCTTGTGTTCCTCAGGACCATAGAATCATGGGTAGATCCTGGAAATCTGGCACAACAATGCGTAAATATCTTGTTGGAGTCACACACCATTTGCACATTGATTGAATGAAATTGTTTCCGGTTGCGGTACTGGACCTCCATGGCATGTGGGACAACCAATTCAACATGGGTGCAGTCGATGGCACCAATGCAACCCGGGATGCCGCCAAGTGCATGGAATCCCACTTTTGCGTTGGTAATCTCCTGGTACGTGCGTGGTAGTGTGATGTGGTCGTCGGCGTGCTTCAGGAGGGCATCGTGCACTTGGAAGAGTGTCCGTGAGAACAGTGGCTGTGAAATGCCATGCAACTGTCCCACTGTGTGCTGGTAGGTGCCTGTGGCCAGGAAGTGGAGTGCAGACACCACCTTCAGTAGGGGTGGGATGGCGGTTGGGCTATCTATCATGCTCACGAGGTCAGCATGTGTCATGTCCACAATGGCGATTATGGTGTCCCGGTCCAAACGGTAGAGGGTGTGGATCTGCTCAGCAGTGAGGTTGAACGGATCGGCTCGGAGGCGTGGGATTGCGGGCCGCCTGCGTGGTGGTAGTGGCAGTGCTTGTGGGCCTTGCTGACCCTGCCTTGCCCTCCTCCTCCTCCTTCTCCTCCGTCTCCCCTGTGCGCCCGGTTGTTGTACCTGTTGTTGTTCGTCGTCTTCTTGTAGTTGTAGCACTTGCAGTGCTATCTGGTCCCCCAGGCCCAACATCGCTAGTCCTGCCGGTAGCATTTTGGAGTGGGAGTGGTTGTGGGAGGGGTTTGGGTCTGCTATATATGTGCTGTCGGCCTGTATGGCCTCCACCTGTGCTGATTGAATGATTCTGTGGCAGATGCTATCCCTTCTGGCCGAGCACGTCCCGCACGTAAGGCTGCATTTGGCCGCATGGCATCTTGGGATTGGAATCATGTATCAAATCCCGATGGCAGTGTGATGTACTTTGACTGATTTTCATGGTATGCTCCCATTGTTACACATGCTATGATTGCAGCCGCTTACATACCTGTGAAGAGTCAGTGGTATGTAGGGCTCGATCGATGGCCGACCCTCATGCAGCACAGTAACGTACTTCACCGACGGGCGTGGCGTCCCATTTGTGATTGCAGCCAGTTAGCATCATGACACACAGCCGCACTACATTGATGTAATTGTGAATGCAAGCGTTCACAGAAGCCTTTTCGACGTAATGTTGCAAGTGAGGAATTCGAAGGCCAGCATTTTTGGTTTTGAAGTAGCGGCGAGGATACGCCCACAGGTCTGGCTGGAAATGTAACGTTCTATTGTAGAATGTCCTTGGGACATGGCCCATAACGAGCAGGCAATGAATGATATGAATTGAATGGGATGCGCAATAGCGTAGTGGACGATAAGGCAGGACGTTCCCAAATCCATCTTGCTTCACAACACTACAGATCCGGCCAGGGGCACAGTGGTTTTTGCGGACTGCATTACGCACAGACGCGATGGAAGTTTCACATATAATGTGAGTGAATATTCATGCGTTTTCATTGCGGGATGAGGGAATGATGAATGGATGCATGGACTGATGATTCCGTTTAGGGTCTGCCATGTACATGGGTTTTTTGAATCACTCCCCTTCCCCTGCGCTATGTGATGCAAGGCTGCCATAGTGGGACATACGTCTATCTGCCCTTGTCGGATCCTCCCTGTCTCGACGCGCCTTCATACACTTGTGTCTAGGCACGTTACTAATCCCATGTCATGGGTTCTATCTTGACGGACGCATGCACAGTAACCGACGTTGCCAATGGTGTATTTAGCTCGATTGATTTCGTTATGATTCGATACTGATTTAGGGGTGTGTATATTCCTTTGGAGTGGGCTAGCATGCATATGGGTGTGGATTTGGTGTGTTGAATGAAGATTGTAATGCATCATGAGTCCCGTAATGCAATCGGTTAATTTGTGTTTCTTTTGGGTGACAGGTATCTCCTGCCCTATTGCAGATGCCATCTCTACGCCACTCCTCCAGATGGTTTTTACTCTCGACTCCTGCAGCTTCGGGTGAATCAGTGGAGCACCATTTCGATCTTATGGGACGATCGCCAATGGGCCACATGCCCTTACGCTGTACTGGTGGCTAGGTGCAACATTTCGGCCTTTCAGCTCGACTAGTGCCTGCCTCATGGGACGGACCTGCGGTTCTTGCCGCTTCCATGTTGCCTTTTGGAACGTTGATGTAGGCCCTGTGTGCCATGATGGTACAGGGCGTCACACAAGTGGAAGCTGGTCAATTATTGCAGATGCAGCCCTCGGTGATGATGGTTGTTTTGGTGTTATTTTGCAAATTGCTGTGGGGCCTTTGTCATTTGGATGTGCATTTAAATTGTATTCCGATATTTGTCGTGTTGCGTTGTTCTTTGCAGGTGATGTGGCGATTTTCGCTTTGTGGCGGTATGTATTGCGAGATGATCTGCATTGTGTTCCGCCTTCTGAGTTGAGTTGTGTGGTACAGTACTGGCCGCGTTTGCCTACGTAGCACAGTATGGTCACGGATAGGGGCTGCCATTGTGACTGTTTACATGATGTGCTGTTCAGGGGCGGGGGATTGGCTTTTGGCCGACTGGTGCCTGTCAGCCAGGTCGATTGGTGGAATGATGGGATGTTCAGAATGTGGCTGGTCACAGGTGACTGTGTTTGCGTGCGTTTGTTGGAGGGGGACTGGGGTCATGTCCATTGGAATAGCTTCTGTATTGATGCCATCTGTGCCCTGCAGCTCCCATCGGCCCCTCTTGGGATGAGCCTGGCTGCTCAGTCACTCTGCCAACTTGTGTGGTACATGCTTCTGCTGATGGTTGGTTTGTTTACTGGCAAGAGTACAGGGCTGGTGCAATCCCCCTCAGGATGCTGTTTTGGATGTTGCCTTGCGCTGGTGGCAAGCGATGGGGGACTACTGTTGTTTTGTGTCATGTGTTCTTGATTTTCATTTTGATGTATTGTACCTTCACATGCCTGTGCTGCGTCAGTACGGCTATGGTGACATGCCGTACATGGATGCCCACTCACGGGGCGCTTTGAGCCCCTGCATGCTTTTCTACGTTGGCATGCATGGGTGAATTGTAGATTTCACTGGTTGCATAGTGTGAGTACATTGCGCCTGCCAGGAGTTGTGCAATGTGGCCAGGGAGTGGAGTACAGGCACTCAGTGGGCCATTTACGGTTGGTTCACGATGCCGTATTTCTCGCCATGGCGGAATGGTACTTTACGACGTGCTTGATGGCGTTCAGTACATGTCCGCTAGGGTCAGAATTCGCGTACCGTTGCGCCATGGCGGTGATTCCGGTTTTGCAAGGCGCGCGTGCGCGTACTTGGTGCAGTTAGCGTTGCCGTTCACTGCGGTGTCGCTAATGGCATCGTACTTTACGGTGACGGGTCATGATCGCAACGAGCGGTGTTCGATGGCGGTATTGCATTTCCGCCATCATTTTTCCATTTCCGCAAGGGTCGTAATGAGGCCCCATGTACAGAGTGTGCATCCCAGTGCTGGTGCTAGACCTGACTCTAGAGAAGCAGCGCATGTACAGAGTATGGGTGCAGGTGCTGGGGCTAAACCTGGCTCGAGAGAAGCAGAGCATGTACAGAGTGTGGGTGCCCGTGCTGGGGCTAGACCTGGCCCGCGAGAAGCAGAGCATGTACAGAGTGTGGGTAGCCAGCACTCGGGCTAGACCTGAGTCTAGAGAAGCAGAGCATGTACAGAGTGTGGGTAGCCAGTGATGGCGCTAGACCTGGCTCGAGAGAAGCAGAGCATGTACAGAGTGTGGGCAGCCAGCGCTGGGGCTAGACCTGGATCGAGAGAAGCAGAGCATGTACAGAGTGTGGGTAGCCAGAACTGGGGCTAGACCTGGCTCGAAAGAAGCAGAGCACGTACAGAGTGTGGGCAGCCAGGGATGCAGCTAGACCTGGCTCGAGAGAAGCAGAGCATGTACAGAGTGTGGGTAGCCAGCGCTGGGGCTAGGCCTGTCTCGAGAGAAGCAGAGCATGTACAGAGTGTGGGTAGCCAGCGCTGGGGATACACCTGGCTCGAGAGAAGCAGAGCATGTACACAGTGTGGGTAGCCTGCGCTGGCGCAAGACCTGGCTCGAGAAAAGCAGAGCATGGACAGAGTGTGGGTGCCAGCGCTGGGGCTAGACCTGGCTCAAGAGAAGCAGAGCATGTACAGAGTGTGGGTAGCCAGCACTGCGGCTAGACCTGATTCTAGAGAAGCAGAGCACGTACAGAGTGAGGATGCCAGCACTGGGGCTAGACCTGGCACGAGAGAAGCAGAGCATGTACAGAGTGTGGGTGCCAGCGCTTGGGCTAGACCTGGCTCGGGAGAAGCAGAGCATGTACACAGTGTGGGTGCCAGCGCCAGGGGTAGACCTGTCTCGAGAGAAGCAGAGCATGTACAGAGTGTTGGTGCCAGCGCTGGGGCTAGACCTGTCTCGAGAGAAGCAGAGCATGTACAGAGTGTGGGTAGCCAGCGCTGGTGCTAGACCTGGCTCTAGAGAAGCAGCGCATGTACAGAGTATGGGTGCAGGTGCTGGGGCTAGACCTGGCTCGAGAGAAGCAGAGCATGTACAGAGTGTGGGTGCCCGTGCTGGGACTAGACCAGGCCCAAGAGAAGCAGAGCATGTACAGAGTGTGGGTAGCCCGCACTCGGGCTAGACCTGAGTCTAGAGAAGCAGAGCATGTACAGAGTGTGGGTAGCCAGTGATGGCGCTAGACCTGGCTCGCGGGAAGCAGAGCATGTACAGAGTGTGGGCAGCCAGCGCTGGGGCTAGACCTGGATCGAGAGAAGCAGAGCATGTACAGAGTGTGGGTAGCCAAAACTGGGGCTAGACCTGGCTCGAAAGAAGCAGAGCACGTACAGAGTGTGGGCAGCCAGGGATACGGCTAGACCTGGTTCGAGAGAAGCAGAGCATGTACAGAGTGTGGGTAGCCAGCGCTGGGGCTAGGCCTGTCTCAAGAGAAGCAGAGCATGTACAGAGTGTGGGTAGCCAGCGCTGGGGATACACCTGGCTCGAGAGAAGTGGAGCATGTACACAGTGTCGGTAGCCGGCGCTGGGGCTAGACCTGGTTCGAGAAAAGCAGAGCATGTACAGAGTGTGGGTAGCCAGCACTGCGGCTAGACCTGATTCTAGAGAAGCAGAACACGTACAGAGTGTGGAAGCCAGCACTGGGGCTAGACCTGGCATGAGAGAAGCAGAGCATGTATGGAGTGTGGGTGCCAGCGCTGGGGCTAGACCTGGCTCGGGAGAAGCAGAGCATGTACAGAGTGTTGGTGCCAGCGCTGGGGCTAGACCTGTCTCGAGAGAAGCAGAGCATGTACACAGTGTGGGTAGCCAGCACTGGGCTACACCAGGCTCGAGAGAAGCAGAGCATGTACAGAATGTGGGCAGCCAGCACTCGGGCTAGACCTGGCTCGGGAGAAGTAGAGCATGTACAGAGTGTTGGTGCCAGCGCTGGGGCTAGACCTGTCTCGAGAGAAGCAGAGCATGTACAGAGTGTGGCTAGCCCCGCGCTGGGTTGCACCAGGCTGGAGAGAATCAGAGCATGTACAGAGTGTGGATGCCTTCGCTGTGGCTAGACCTGGACCGGGAGAAGCAGAGCATGTACAGAGTGGGTAGCCTGCACTGGGGCTAGACCTGGCTCGAGATAAGCAGAGCATATACAGAGTGTGGGTAACCAGTGCCAGGGCTAGACCTGGCTCGGGAGAAGCAGAGCATGTACAGAGTGTGGGTAGCCTGCACTGGGGCTAGACCTGGCTCAAAAAAAGCAGAACATGTACAGAGTGTGGGTGCCCGCGCTGGGGCTAGACCTGGCTGGAGAGAAGCAGAGCATGTACAGAGTGTTGGTGCCAGCGCTGGGGCTAGACCTGTTTTGAGAGAAGCAGAGAATGTACAGAGTGTGGGTAGCCAGCAATACGGCTAGACCTGGCTCGAGAGAAGCAGAGCATGTACAGAGTGTGGGTAGCCAGCACTCGGGCTAGACCTGAGTCTAGAGAAGCAGAGCATGTACAGAGTGTGGGTAGCCAGTTATGACGCTAGACCTGGCTCGAGAGAAGCAGAGCATGTACAGAGCAGAGTGTGGGCAGCCAGCGCTGGGGCTAGACCTGGATCGAGAGAAGCAGAGCATGTACAGAGTGTGGGTAGCCAGAACTGGGGCTAGACCTGGCTCGAAACAAGCAGAGCACGTACAGAGTGTGGGCAGCCAGGGATGCGGCTAGACCTGGCTCGAGAGAAGTAGAGCATGTACAGAGTGTGGGTAGCCAGCGCTGGGATTAGGCCTGTCTCAAGAGAAGCAGAGCATATACAGAGTGTGGGTAGCCAGCGCTGGGGATACACCTGGCTCGAGAGAAGCAGAGCATGTACACAGTGTGGTTAGCCTGCGCTGGGGCTACACCTGGCTCGAGAAAAGCAGAGCATGTACAGAGTGTGGGTGCCAGCGCTGGGGCTAGACCTGGCTCGATAAAAGCAGAGCATGTACAGAGTGTCGGTGCCAGCGCTGGGGCTAGAACTGGCTCGAGAGAAGCAGAGCATGTACAGAGTGTGGGTGCCAGCACTGGGGCTAGGCCTGGCTCGAGAGAAGCAGAGCATGTGCACAGTGTGGGTAGCCTGCGCTGTGGCTCTACCTGGCTCTAGAGAAGCAGAGCATGTACAGAGTGTGGGTGCCAGCGCTGGGGCTAGACCTGGCTCGAGAGAAGCAGAGCATGTGCACAGTGTGGAAAGCCTGCATAGTGGCTAAATCTGGCTCTAGAGAAGCAGAGCATGTACAGAGTGTTTGTAGCCAGCACTGGGGATAAACCTGTCTTGAGAGAATCAGAGCATGTACAGAGTGTGGGTAGCCTGCGCTGTGGCTAGACCTGGCTCTAGAGAAGCAGAGCATGTGCACAGTGTGGGTAGCCTGCGCTGTGACTAGACCTGGCTCTAGAGAAGCAGAGCATTTACAGAGTGTGGGTGCCAGCGCTGGGGCTAGACCTGGCTCGAGAGAATCAGAGCATGGACAGAGTGGGGGTGCCAGCGCTGGGGGTAGACCTGGCTCGAGAAAACCAGAGCATGTGCACAGTGTGGGTAGCCTGCGCTGTGGCTAGACCTGGCTCTAGAGAAGCAGAGGATGTACAGTGTGTGGGTAGCCAGCACTGGGGCTAGACCTGGCTCAAGAGAAGCAGAGCATGTACAGAGTGTGGGTGCCAGTGCTGGGGCTAGACCTGGCTGGAGAGAAGCAGAGCATGTACAGAGTGTAGGTGCCAGCGCTGGGGCTAGACCTGTCTCGAGAGAAGCAGAGAATGTACAGAGTGTGGGTAGCCAGCGCCGGGGTTAGACCTGGCTCAAGAGAAGCAGAGCATGTACAGAGTGTGGGTGCCAGCGCTGGGGCTAGACCTGGCTCTAGAGAAGCAGAGCATGTACAGAGTGTGGGTGCCAGCACTGGAGCTAAACCTGGCTGGAGAGAAGCAGAGCATGTACAGAGTGTGAATCCCAGTGCTGGAGCTAGACCTGACTCTAGAGAAGCAGAGCATGTACAGAGTGTGGGTGCAGGCGCTGGGGCTAGACCTGGCTCAAGAGAAGCAGAGCATGTACAGAGTTTGGGTAGCCAGCGCTACGGCTAGACCTGGCTCGAGAGAAGCAGAGCATGTACAGAGTGTGGGTAGCCTGAATTGGGGCTAGACCTGGCTCAAAAGAAGCAGAGCACGTACAGAGTGTGGGCAGCCAGGGATGCGGCTAGACCTGGCTCGAGAGAAGCAGAGCATGTACAGAGTGCGGATAGCCAGCGCTGGGGCTAGGCCTGTCTCGAGAGAAGCAGAGCATGTACAGAGGGTGGGTAGCCAGCGCTGGGGATACACCTGGCTCGAGAGAAGTAGAGCATGTACACAGTGTGGGTAGCCTGCGCTGGGGCTAGACCTGGCTCGAGAAAAGCAGAGCATGTACAGAGTGTGGGTGCCAGCGCTGGGGCTAGACCTGGCTCGAGAAAAGCAGAGCATGTACAGAGTGTGGGTGCCAGCGCTGCGGCTAGACCTTGCTCGAGAGAAGCAGAGCATGTACAGAGTATGGGTGCGAGCTCTGGGGCTAGGCCTGGCTCGAGAGAAGCAGAGCATGTGCACAGTGTGGGTAGCCTGCGCTGTGGCTAGACCTGGCTTTAGAGAAGCAGAGCATGCACAGAGTGTTTGTAGCTAGCACTGGGGCTAGACCTGTCTTGAGAGAAGCAGAGCATGTACAGAGTGTGGGTAGCCTGTGCTGTGGCTAGACCTGGCTCTAGAGAAGCAGAGCATGTGCACAGTGTGGGTAGCCTGCGCTGTGGCTAGACCTGGCTCTTGAGAAGCAGAGCATGTACAGAGTGGGGGTGCCAGCGCTGGGGCTAGACCTGGCTCAAGAGAAGCAGAGCATGTACAGAGTGTGGGTAGCCAGCACTGAGGCTAGACCTGTCTCGAGAGAAGCAGAGCATGTACAGAGTGGGGGTGCCAGCGCTGGGGCTAGACCTGGCTCGAGAAAAGCAGAGCATGTGCAGTGTGGGTAGCCTGCGCTGTGGCTAGACCCAGTGTGTGGATAGCCAGCACTGGGGCTAGACCTGTCTCGAGAGAAGCAGAGCATGTACAGCGTGTGGGTGCCATCGCAGGGGCTAGACCTGGCTCAACAGAAACAGAGCATGTACAGAGTGTGGGTGCCAGCGCTGGGGCTAGACCTGTCTCGAGAAAAGCAGAGCATGTACACAGTGTGGGTGCCAGCGCTGGGGCTAGACCTGGCTCGAGAGAAGCAGAGCATGTACAGAGTGTGGGTGCTAGCACTGGGGCTAGACCTGGCACGAGAGAAGCAGAGCATGTACAGAGTGTGGGTGCCAGCGCTGGGGCTAGACCTGGCTCGAGAGAAGCAGAGCGTGTACACAGTGTGGGTGCCAGCGCCGGAGGTAGACCTGTCTCGAGAGAAGCAGAGCATGTACAGAGTGTTGGTGCCAGCGCTGGGGCTAGACCTGTCTCGGGAGAAGCAGAGCATGTACAGAGTGTGGGTAGCCAGCATTGGGCTACACCAGGCTCGAGAGAAGCAAAGCATGTACACAGTTTGGGCAGCCAGCACTGGGGCTAGACCTGGCTCGAGAGAAGCAGAGCATGTGCACAGTGTGGAAAGCCTGCATAGTGGCTAGATCTGGCTCTAGAGAAGCAGAGCATGTACAGAGTGTTTGTAGCCAGCACTGGGGCTAAACCTGTCTTGAGAGAAGCAGAGCATGTACAGAGTGTGGTTAGCCTGCGCTGTGGCTAGACCTGGCTCTAGAGAAGCAGAGCATGTGCACAGTGTGGGTAGCCTGCGCTGTGGCTAGACCTGGCTCTAGAGAAGCAGAGCATGTACAGAGTGTGTGTGCCAGCGCTGGGGCTAGACCTGGCTCGAGAAAATCAGATCATGGACAGAGTGGGGGTGCCAGCGCTGGGGGTAGACCTGGCTCGAGAAAAGCAGAGCATGTCCAGAGAGTGGATCCAAGTGCTGGTGCTAGACCTGACTCTAGAGACGCAGAGCATGTACACAGTGTGGGTAGCTAGCGCTGGGGCTAGACCTGGCTGGAGAGAAGCAGAGCATGTACAGAGTGGGTGCCTGCGGTGGGGCTACACCTGGTTCGAGAGAAGCAGAGCATGTATAGAGTGTGGGTAGCCAGCACTGGGGTTAGGCCTGGCTTGAGAGAAGCCGAGCATGTACAGAGTGTGGGTGCAGCGCTGGGGCTAGACCTGGCTCGAGAGAAGCAGAACATGTACAGAGTGTAGATGCCAGCACTGGAGCTAGACCTGGCTCTAAGAAGCAGAGCATGTACAGACTGTGGGTAGCCACTGTGGGTAGCCAGCACTGGGGCTAGACCTGGATCGAGAGAAGCAGAGCATGTCGAGAGAGTGGATCCCAGCGCTGGTGCTAGACCTGACACTAGAGACGCAGAACATGTACACAGTGTGGGTAGCCAGAGCTGGGGCTAGACCTGGCTGGAGAGAAGCAGAGCATGTACAGAGTGGGTGCCAGCGGTGGTGCTAGACCTGGCTCGAGAGAAGCAGAGCATGTATAGAGTGTGGGTAGCCAGCACTGGGATAGGCCTGGCTTGAGAGAAGCCGAGCATGTACAGTGTGTGGGTGCTAGTGCTGGGGCTAGACCTTGCTCGAGAGAAGCAGAGCATGTACAGAGTGTGGGTGCCAGCGCTGGGGCTAGACCTGGCTCTAGAGAATCAGAGCATGTACAGAGTGTGGGTGCCCACGCTGGGGCTAGACCTGGCTCGAGAGAAGCAGAGCATGTACAGAGTATGGGTGCCAGCGCTGGGGCTAGACCTGGCTCTAGAGAAGCAGAGCATGCACAGAGTGTGGGTGCCAGCGCTGGGGCTAGACCTGGCTCGAGAGAAGCAGAGCATGTGCACAGTGTGGAAAGCCTGCACAGTGGCTAGATCTGGCTCTAGAGAAGCAGAGCATGTACCGAGTGTTTGTAGCTAGCACTGGGGCTAGACCTGTCTTTAGAGAAGCAGAGCATGTACAGAGTGTGGGTAGCCTGCGCTGTGGCTAGACCTGGCTCTAGAGAAGCAGAGCATGTGCACAGTGTTGGTAGCCTGCGCTGTGGCTAGACCTGGCTCTAGAGAAGCAGAGCATGTACAGAGTGTGGGTGCCAGCGCTGGGGCTAGACCTAGCTCAAGAGAAGCAGAGCATGTACAGAGTGTGGGTAGCCAGCACTGAGGCTAGACCTGTCTCGAGAGAAGCAGAACATGTACAGAGTGTGGGTGCCAGCTCTGGGGCTAGACCTGGCTCAAGAGAAGCAGAGCATGTACAGAGTGTGGGTAGCCAGCACTGCGGCTAGACCTGATTCTAGAGAAGCAGAGCACGTACAGAGTGTGGGTGCCAGCACTGGGGCTAGACCTGGCACGAGAGAAGCAGAGCATGTACGGAGTGTGGGTGCCAGCGCTGGGGCTAGACCTGGCTCGGGAGAAGCAGAGCATGTACAGAGTGTTGGTGCCAGCGCTGGGGCTAGACCTAGCTCGAGAAAAGCAGAGCATGTGCACAGTGTGGGTAGCCTGCGCTGTGGCTAGAGCTGGCTCTAGAGAAGCAGAGGATGTACAGTGTGTGGGTAGCCAGCACTGGGGCTAGACCTGTCTCGAGAGAAGCAGAGCATGTACAGAGTGTGGGTGCCATCGCTGGGGCTAGACCTGGCTCGTGAGAAGCAGAGCACGTACAGAGTGTGGGTGCCAGTACTGGGGCTAGACCTGGCATGAGAGAAGCAGAGCATGTACAGAGTGTGGGTGCCAGTGCTGGGGCTAGACCTGGCTCTAGAGAAGCAGAGCATGTACAGAGTGTGGGTAGCCAGCACTGCGCTACACCAGGCTCGAGAGAAGCAGAGCATGTACAGAGTGTCGGTGCCAACGCTGGGGCTAGACCTGGCTCGTGAGAAGCAGAGCATGTACAGAGTGTGGGTGCCAGCACTACGGCTAGACCTGGCTCGAGAGAAGGAGAGTGTGGGTAGCCAGCGCTAAGGCTAGACCTGTCTCTAGAGAAGCAGAGCATGTACAGAGTGTGGGTAGCCAGTGCTGGCGCTAGACCTCGCTCGCGAAAAGCAGAGCATGTAGAGAGTGTGGGCAGCGAGCGCTGGGGCTAGACCTGGCTCGAGAGAAGCAGAGCATGTACAGAGTGTGGGCAGCCAGGCATGCGGCTAGACCTGGCTCGAGAGACGCAGAGCATGTACAGAGTGTGGGTAGCTAGAGCTGGGGCTAGGGCTGTCTCGAGAGAAGCAGAGCATGTACAGAGTGTGGGTAGCCAGCGCTGGGGATACACCTGGCTCGAAAAAAACAGGGCGTGTACAGAGTGTGGGTGCCAGAGCTGGGGCAAGACCTGGCTCGATAAAAGAAGAGCATGTACAGAGTGTGGGTGCCAGCGCTGGGGCTAGACCTGGCTCGAGAGAAGCAGAGCATGTACAGAGTATGGGTGCCAGCACTGGGGCTAGGCCTGGCTCGAGAGAAGCAGAGCATGTGCACAGTGTAGGTAGCCTGCGCTGTGGCTAGACCTGGCTCTAGAGAAGCAGAGCATGTACAGAGTGTGGGTGCCAGCGCTGGGGCTAGACCTGGCTCGAGAGAAGCAGAGCATATGCACAGTGTGGAAAGCCTGCACAGTGGCTAGATCTGGCTCTAGAGAAGCAGAGCATGTACCGAGTGTTTGTAGCTAGCACTGGGGCTAGACCTGTCTTTAGAGAAGCAGAGCATGTACAGAGTGTGGGTAGCCTGCGCTGTGGCTAGACCTGGCTCTAGAGAAGCAGAGCATGTGCACAGTGTGGGTAGCCTGCGCTGTGGCTAGACCTGTCTCGAGAGAAGCAGAACATGTACAGAGTGTGGGTGCCAGCTCTGGGGCTAGACCTGGCTCAAGAGAAGCAGAGCATGTACAGAGTGTGGGTAGCCAGCACTGCGGCTAGACCTGATTCTAGAGAAGCAGAGCACGTACAGAGTGTGGGTGCCAGCACTGGGGCTAGACCTGGCACGAGAGAAGCAGAGCATGTACGGAGTGTGGGTGCCAGCGCTGGGGCTAGACCTGGCTCGGGAGAAGCAGAGCATGTACACAGTGTGGGTGCCAGCGCCGGGGGTAGACCTGTCTCGAGAGAAGCAGAGCATGTACAGAGTGTTGGTGCCAGCGCTGGGGCTAGACCTAGCTCGAGAAAAGCAGAGCATGTGCACAGTGTGGGTAGCCTGCGCTGTGGCTAGAGCTGGTTCTAGAGAAGCAGAGGATGTACAGTGTGTGGGTAGCCAGCACTGGGGCTAGACCTGTCTCGAGAGAAGCAGAGCATGTACAGAGTGTGGGTGCCATCGCTGGGGCTAGACCTGGCTCGTGAGAAGCAGAGCACGTACAGAGTGTGGGTGCCAGCACTGGGGCTAGACCTGGCACGAGAGAAGCAGAGCATGTACAGAGTGTGGGTGCCAGCGCTGGGGCTAGACCTGGCTCGGGAGAAGAAGAGCATGTACACAGTGTGGGTGCCAGCGCCGGGGGTAGACCTGTCTCGAGAGAAGCAGAGCATGTACAGAGTGTTGGTGCCAGCGCTGGGGCTAGACCTGCCTCGAGAGAAGCAGAGCATGTACAGAGTGTGGGTAGCTAGAGCTGGGGCTAGGGCTGTCTCGAGAGAAGCAGAGCATTTACAGAGTGTGGGTAGCCAGCGCTGGGGATACACCTGGCTCGAGAGAAGCAGAGCATGTACACAGTGTGGGTAGCCTGCGCTGGTGTCAGGAATCGGTGGGTAAGCTGAGGACGGCGCTTGGTACTTGTAAGGAGGAGATACTACAATTCCCAATAGGCTTTTGGATTTTGGTAGTTTTCTCTAACGCGCGCTTCACCAGCTGGTCATTAGCAGCAACGGTTAAAACCAGTCGCCGCATGTGCCTCGGTGCAGGTAATTACTGATTATCGGCATGGGCGGTGGCAGCATCGGAGCAGACCTGTAGGAAAACGTTGGACGCCGAAGGACTTGTCGAACTTCTCCCTGTCTCGGCCTCGATGACAACGTTGAAGAACACCAGAAGGCCTGTCATGGGCTGCGGCGGTGTAGCGGTTCTCTCTACACCGGATTTGACATCGCTCTTCAGGGTCCGGATGTCCTCGTGAGGCATCCGGGCCATCAGTTAAGTAGATTTGGCTCTCAGTGTTCATATTGTACGATCATGATATGTGGGTGTTCCCGCATTGATTTAGCATCCAGTAATACAGGGAGTGTGTGAGGTAACACGCTCTAAGACCCGTTTATTCACGCCCTTCTGAGAGGAAATCTATAAGAACTATGAACTGATGACTATTGGTTCACGCAACACTCTGTCTTGTGGGTTCATGGCGCCCATCGGGCCTTATGTCTTGTATGTTCACGAAAAAGAACCATCCTAGGGTGGTCATGTGGCTTGTAAATCCTCTAATGTATTGTTGTGAGATTACTGTCCCCAGTAACAGGTTAAGGTCAATGTTTGTGTTATGTTATGTTTTGTGATATTCAAAGTGAAGACTCGAAAAGTCCCCAAGGTTATGTTCACTCCATGATTATGAGATTAGGCTAGGTGATCAGGAATTAGAGTTACAGGAACAGGAGTTTTGTTGTTATACGTATTGGTATGTTATGTTTCCCTCCTTTCCTTTGTCTCTCCATCCCCTTTCCCTAACTCCAACTTCCCCCCATTGGCTGCCACGTGGCTTCCTGTGAAATACGTTCAGGCGCCCGTGCCAACCACGGTGGGAGGGGTCAATCTATTTGGCTTCTGTGGTTCGGAGGAGAGGATCGAGGTCCCCTACTTCCTTTAGACTTGACAGAATTACCTGCCCCCGATTTCGGGGTAATTGAACCACCCAGGCCAAATGGATACGAATCCTCCCTCGTTAGCAGATGTGCTAAAAGCAATACAGGATATACAAGTAGAATTGGTACAGACCAGACAGGAGTCGAGTATATTGAAGGCTCAGGTACAGGGTTTAGTCGCACAAGGTACCCCGCTTGACGGGGCTGGAACCTCCACTGGAGGACAAACGGGTAGAAACACCCCTACCGTGATTGTACAACCCTCTAGTAGTGTGCCATTGGCCACACCTGAAAGATTCACAGGAGATCCTAAGAAATATATGACCTTTTTAACACAGTGCCGACTTCATTTTTTGTGTAAACCAAAGGCTTTTGAGACAGTACAGGCTAGAACGGCATTTGTTATTTCCTATTTAACGGGAGATGCAGCAGCATGGGCAATGCCTTTGGTGAAAAAGGATGATCCTTTATTATATGATTGGGAAGGTTTTCTAGTAGAATTTGGAAGATTATTTGATCGCCGGGAGATTTCCTTGGCTCAAGACAAAGAATTGTTAGCTTTAAAGCAAGGAACACGTGACCTGATTGCGTATGTTACACAATTTAACAGGTTGGTGATTGAGACAGATTGGCCAGAAAAGAAACAGACTGTATTGTTTTATCAAGGGCTCAAAGAGGAGTTGAAGGATGCTATCGCTCAAGTAGAACCCCAACCCATGACATGTACCGCCATGATTGATTTAGCGCTTAGATTGGATCATCGTATAGGAGAGCGTAGGGGTGAGAAGAAGAGACCGGAAGTGTTGCCCTTTGCTAGATTGGATAGGAGTAAAGGAAACAGGAGTACAGAAGGGGAACCCATGCAAATTGGTGGACTAAGGGGCCCCCTGTCTGTTACAGAGAAAGAACAACGTAGGGCTAATAACTTGTGCCTCTACTGTGGACAACCAGGACATTTTATTAGAACTTGCCCGAATACTCCCAAGAAAGGGGCAGGGGTAGATAGAAACAAGGTTGAGTCGGGAAAAGGATTGGGCCGGCCTTAGGGGGAACTCAGGCGACGGGCCCAGACACAAATAGGTTCCCCAATTGGAGTGCAAATACGACAGGGAAAAGAAATTCACATTTGTACATTCTTGTGACTTTACTGTTTGCATGTACGAAGCAATTAGTGTCTGCAATGGTGGATTCAGGCGCTACTGGTAATTTCATTGACATTGGTTTGGCAAAAAGATTGTGTTTACCATTGAAGGAAAAATCACAGGTCGAGGGGGTACAATCAGTGGATGGTTCACCTTTGATTTCAGGACCCATTTGTCAACAAACGGAGCCGCTTATAATGAGGTGTGAGTCCGGGCATTCAGAAGAAATTGTTTTTGATTTGATTGCGGCGCCCCAGTTTGGGCTCATTTTGGGCATGCCTTGGTTGCTTAAGCACAATCCAAGGATTGATTGGATTAAGCGGGAGGTGGTTTGTGCAGGAGTAGAATGTGAGGGTCATATGGAGGAAGAGGTGAGACCCGCATTGTATTTGGCGGATCAAGTGGCAGAACCACAAAGGGTGGGCGCAATGGCTGTGAGTATCCCACATCAATACCAGGATCTAGCGAAGGTATTCGACAAAGGGGGAGCAGACAAGTTGCCACCCCATAGGTCTTATGATTGTGTAATTGATTTGGAACCAGGGGCAAAGTTACCTTGCAGTAGAATCTATGCATTGACTGAGAAAGAAAACCAACATTTACGTGAATATTTGGATGACATGCTAAACAAGGGATTCATTAGACATTCCACCTCACCTGTGTCGTCCCCATTATTTTTTGTTCCAAAAAAAGAGGGAACACTTAGAACATGTATTGACTATAGAGCATTGAATAAGGTGACAGTAAAAAATAGGTATCCCTTACCTTTGATTTCAGTGTTGTTAGATCAAGTGAAATCAGCAGTGATTTACACTAAATTGGATTTGAGAGGGGCTTACCATTTGATCCGGGTGAAAGCAGGGGATGAGTGGAAGACAGCTTTCAGAACTAAGTTTGGTCTGTTTGAGTACATGGTGATGCCTTTTGGTTTATGTAATGCTCCTGCAGCATTTCAATACTTTATGCAGGAAGTTTTGAGTGAGTTTCTAGATCAATTTGTTATAGTTTACATTGATGACATTTTGATTTATTCCTCTTCTGAAGAACAGCACAGAGATCATGTAAGAGCAGTGTTAAAAAGATTACAAGACCACCAGTTATATGTAAAACTGGAAAAATGTGCTTTTCATACCACTCAAGTGGAATTTCTGGGTTTTATTTTGACTCCCTCTGGTATTGTGATGGACAAACGGAAAGTACAAGCAGTTACGGAATGGCCAGCGCCTCAATGCATTAAAGATGTCCAATCCTTTTTGGGTTTTGCAAATTTTTATAGGCGCTTTATTTCCAACTTTTCACAAATCATTACACCTATTACCAGATTACTAAAGAAGTCCACTAAGTTTGAGTGGAATGATGAGGCAGAAGTAGCTTTCAAAGAGTTAAAAGAAGCATTTACATCAGCTCCGGTATTGAGACACCCTAATACTGAAAAACCTTTCCAAGTGGAAACAGATGCTTCCAATGTGGCTGTTGGAGCGATATTGTCTCAAAAGGATGAGGAAGGAGTCTGGCATCCTGTGGCTTTCTACTCTCGCAAGCTTACTAGCTGTGAACAAAATTATTCAATCACCGACAAAGAATTATTGGCAATTAGAGCAGCCTTTTTGGAATGGCGACATTATTTGTTGGGGGCCAAATATCAGGTGACAGTGGTTACAGATCATAAGAATTTACAATACTTCAAGACAGCACATACATTAAGTCCCAGGCAGTTAAGATGGTCACAGTATTTTAATGAGTTCAATTTTGTAGTCACCTTTCGACCAGGAAAGAAGAATGGAAAAGCTGATGCGCTATCTCGGCAGCAGCATATGGAAAACATGATAACCGAAGTTAAGACTATCATCCCGGCGGAAAAGGTAGTAGGTGCAATAATGACTCAGTTACTAAGACAGGTCAAGCAGGAAATGAAAGGACAGGTTAAACTGAAATGGGGAGAGAATCCAGCAGAAACATTCCACAAGGGACTTCCCTATTATGCAGGGAAATTATTTTTACCTTCGCTCGCTTTACGTAAAAAGGCGTTGCATTGGTGTCATAATTCCCCTTTGGCAGGACATTCAGGAAGCAAAAAGACACAAGGGTTACTAGAGAAATATTTCTGGTGGCCGGAGTTAAGACAAGATTCTATTAAATACATCCAAGAATGCGAAACATGTGTACGCAGTAAGTCAGATCATCAAAAGAAAGCAGGGTTACTCCAGCCACTACCCACTCCGGAGAAGGTTTGGACACATATATCCATGGATTTCATCACTGATTTGCCTCCGGATAATCAGTATGACACCATCTGGGTGGTGGTGGATTACCTCTCTAAACAAGCAAATTTTGTACCTTGTAAAGGTATTCCTGGCGCAGGCAGATTGGCAGAATTGTTCCTACAACATGTGGTCAGATTACATGGTTTACCTCAAAGTATTGTATCTGATAGAGGTCCACAATTTACTTCAAAATTCTGGCGTGCTTTTTGTAAAATGTTAGGCATGGAGTGTGCTTTGTCCACTAGCTATCATCCACAAACAGATGGACAAACTGAGAGAGTCAATCAAACGCTAAACAATACTTGCGATGTTATTTAAGTGATGGACGTGAATCGTGGGTACAATCTTTATGGTTGGCTGAGTTCACTTATAATAACACTGAACATGCCTCATTGGGAATGTCTCCGAATGTATGTTTGTATGGTCAGACACAGAATATGTTACCAGAACATCTACCTGACATGGAGCATATCCCTATGCTTCAGGATAGAAAAGAGTTATTATCACAACTTAGACAGAAAGCACGAGCCAATTTAGATCAAGCTAAGAAAGAATATAAGAAATATGCTGACAGGAAAAGGCGGGAGGCTCCTAAGTATAAAGTGGGGGATAAGGTATGGCTTTCAACACACCATCTGCCTTTAATGGGACCTCGGAAATTTGCTCCCAGGTTTATTGGTCCTTACGAAGTCGTGAAATGTATTTCTACAGTGGCTTGTAAATTAAAGTTGCCCCACAAGTTAAAAATACATCCAGTGTTCCATGTGTCTCTGTTCACCAGCTGGTCATTAGCAGCAACGGTTAAAACCAGTCGCCGCATGTGCCTCGGTGCAGGTAATTACTGATTATCGGCATGGGCGGCGGCAGCATCGGAGCAGACCTGTAGGAAAACGTTGGACGCCGAAGGACTTGTCGAACTTCTCCCTGTCTCGGCCTCGACGACAACGTTGAAGAACACCAGAAGGCCTGTCATGGGCTGCGGCGGTGTAGCGGTTCTCTCTACACCGGATTTGACATCGCTCTTCAGGGTCCGGATGTCCTCGTGAGGCATCCGGGCCATCAGTTAAGTAGATTTGGCTCTCAGTGTTCATATTGTACGATCATGATATGTGGGTGTTCCCGCATTGATTTAGCATCCAGTAATACAGGGAGTGTGTGAGGTAACACGCTCTAAGACCCGTTTATTCACGCCCTTCTGAGAGGAAATCTATAAGAACTATGAACTGATGACTATTGGTTCACGCAACACTCTGTCTTGTGGGTTCATGGCGCCCATCGGGCCTTATGTCTTGTATGTTCACGAAAAAGAACCATCCTAGGGTGGTCATGTGGCTTGTAAATCCTCTAATGTATTGTTGTGAGATTACTGTCCCCAGTAACAGGTTAAGGTCAATGTTTGTGTTATGTTATGTTTTGTGATATTCAAAGTGAAGACTCGAAAAGTCCCCAAGGTTATGTTCACTCCATGATTATGAGATTAGGCTAGGTGATCAGGAATTAGAGTTACAGGAACAGGAGTTTTGTTGTTATACGTATTGGTATGTTATGTTTCCCTCCTTTCCTTTGTCTCTCCATCCCCTTTCCCTAACTCCATCTTCCCCCCATTGGCTGCCACGTGGCTTCCTGTGAAATACGTTCAGGCGCCCGTGCCAACCACGGTGGGAGGGGTCAATCTATTTGGCTTCTGTGGTTCGGAGGAGAGGATCGAGGTCCCCTACTTCCTTTAGACTTGACAGCTGGGGCTAGACCTGGCTCGAGAAAAGCAGAGCATGTACAGAGTGTGGGTGCCAGCGCTGGGGCTAGACCTGGCTCGAGAAAAGAAGAGCATGTACAGAGTGTGGGTGCCAGCGCTGGGGATAGACCTGGCTCGAGAGAAACAGAGCATGTACAGAGTATGGGTGCCAGCACTGGGGATAGGCCTGGCTCGAGAGAAGCAGAGCATGTGCACAGTGTGGGTAGCCTGCGCTGTGGCTAGACCTGGCTCTAGAGAAGCAGAGCATGTACAGAGTGTGGGTGCCAGCGCTGGGGCTAGACCTGGCTCGAGAGAAGCAGAGCATGTGCACAGTGTGGAAAGCCTGCACAGTGGCTAGATCTGGCTCTAGAGAAGCAGAGCATGTACCGAGTGTTTGTAGCCAGCACTGGGGCTAGTTCTGTCTTTAGAGAAGCAGAGCATGTACAGAGTGTGGGTAGCCTGCGCTGTGGCTAGACCTGGCTCTAGAGAAGCAGAGCATGTGCAAAGTGTGGGTAGCCTGTGCTGTGGCTAGACTTGGCTCAAGAGAAGCAGAGCACGTACAGAGTGTGGGTGCCAGCACTGGGGCTAGACCTGGCACGAGAGAAGCAGAGCATGTACGGAGTGTGGGTGCCAGCGCTGGGGCTAGACCTGGCTCGGGAGAAGCAGAGCATGTACACAGTGTGGGTGCCAGCGCCGTGGGTAGACCTTTCTCGAGAGAAGCAGAGCATGTACAGAGTGTTGGTGCCAGCGCTGGGGCTAGACCTAGCTCGAGAAAAGCAGAGCATGTGCACAGTGTGGGTAGCCTGCGCTGTGGCTAGACCTGGCTCTAGAGAAGCAGAGGATGTACAGTGTGTGGGTAGCCAGCACTGGGGCTAGACCTGTCTCGAGAGAAGCAGAGCATGTACAGAGTGTGGGTGCCATCGCTGGGGCTAGACCTGGCTCGTGAGAAGCAGAGCACGTACAGAGTGTGGGTGCCAGCACTGGGGCTAGACCTGGCACAAGAGAAGCAGAGCATGTGCACAGTGTGGGTAGCCTACGCTGTGGCTAGACCTGGCTCTAGAGAAGCAGAGCATGTACAGAGTGTGGGTGCCAGCGCTGGGGCTAGACCTGGCTCAAGAGAAGCAGAGCATGTACAGAGTGTGGGTAGCCAGCACTGAGGCTAGACCTGTCTCGAGAGAATCAGAGCATGTACAGAGTGGGGGTGCCAGCGCTGGGGCTAGACCTGGCTCGAGAAAAGCAGAGCATGTGCACAGTGTGGGTAGCCTGCGCTGTGGCTAGACCTGGCTCTAGAGAAGCAGAGGATGTACAGTGTGTGGGTAGCCAGCACTGGGGCTAGACCTGTCTCGAGAGAAGCAGAGCATGTACAGAGTGTGGGTGCCAGCGCTGGGGCTAGACCTGGCTCAAGAGAAGCAGAGCATGTACAGAGTGTGGGTAGCCAGCACTGCGGCTAGACCTGATTCTAGAGAAGCAGAGCACATACAGAGTGTGGATGCCAGCACTGGGGCTAGACCTGGCTCGGGAGAAGCAGAGCATGTACACAGTGTGGGTGCCAGCGCCGGGGGTAGACCTGTCTCGAGAGAAGCAGAGCATGTACAGAGTGTTGGTGCCAGCGCTGGGGCTAGACCTGTCTCGAGAGAAGCAGAGCATGTACAGAGTGTGCATCCCAGTGCTGGTGCTAGACCTGACTCTAGAGAAGCAGCGCATGTACAGAGTATGGGTGCAGGTGCTGGGGCTAGACCTGGCTCGAGAGAAGCAGAGCATGTACAGAGTGTGGGTGCCCGTGCTGGGGCTAGACCTGGCCCGCGAGAAGCAGAGCATGTACAGAGTGTGGGTAGCCAGCACTCGGGCTAGACCTGAGTCTAGAGAAGCAGAGCATGTACAGAGTGTGGGTAGCCAGTGATGGCGCTAGACCTGGCTCGAGAGAAGCAGAGCATGTACAGAGTGTGGGCAGCCAGCGCTGGGGCTAGACCTGGATCGAGAGAAGCAGAGCATGTACAGAGTGTGGGTAGCCAGAACTGGGGCTAGACCTGGCTCGAAAGAAGCAGAGCACGTACAGAGTGTGGGCAGCCAGGGATGCAGCTAGACCTGGCTCGAGAGAAGCAGAGCATGTACAGAGTGTGGGTAGCCAGCGCTGGGGCTAGGCCTGTCTCGAGAGAAGCAGAGCATGTACAGAGTGTGGGTAGCCAGCGCTGGGGATACACCTGGCTCGAGAGAAGCAGAGCATGTACACAGTGTGGGTAGCCTGCGCTGGCGCAAGACCTGGCTCGAGAAAAGCAGAGCATGTACAGAGTGTGGGTGCCAGCGCTGGGGCTAGACCTGGCTCAAGAGAAGCAGAGCATGTACAGAGTGTGGGTAGCCAGCACTGCGGCTAGACCTGATTCTAGAGAAGCAGAGCACGTACAGAGTGAGGATGCCAGCACTGGGGCTAGACCTGGCACGAGAGAAGCAGAGCATGTACAGAGTGTGGGTGCCAGCGCTTGGGCTAGACCTGGCTCGGGAGAAGCAGAGCATGTACACAGTGTGGGTGCCAGCGCCAGGGGTAGACCTGTCTCGAGAGAAGCAGAGCATGTACAGAGTGTTGGTGCCAGCGCTGGGGCTAGACCTGTCTCGAGAGAAGCAGAGCATGTACAGAGTGTGGGTAGCCAGCGCTGGTGCTAGACCTGGCTCTAGAGAAGCAGCGCATGTACAGAGTATGGGTGCAGGTGCTGGGGCTAGACCTGGCTCGAGAGAAGCAGAGCATGTACAGAGTGTGGGTGCCCGTGCTGGGACTAGACCAGGCCCAAGAGAAGCAGAGCATGTACAGAGTGTGGGTAGCCCGCACTCGGGCTAGACCTGAGTCTAGAGAAGCAGAGCATGTACAGAGTGTGGGTAGCCAGTGATGGCGCTAGACCTGGCTCGCGGGAAGCAGAGCATGTACAGAGTGTGGGCAGCCAGCGCTGGGGCTAGACCTGGATCGAGAGAAGCAGAGCATGTACAGAGTGTGGGTAGCCAGAACTGGGGCTAGACCTGGCTCGAAAGAAGCAGAGCACGTACAGAGTGTGGGCAGCCAGGGATACGGCTAGACCTGGTTCGAGAGAAGCAGAGCATGTACAGAGTGTGGGTAGCCAGCGCTGGGGCTAGGCCTGTCTCAAGAGAAGCAGAGCATGTACAGAGTGTGGGTAGCCAGCGCTGGGGATACACCTGGCTCGAGAGAAGTGGAGCATGTACACAGTGTCGGTAGCCGGCGCTGGGGCTAGACCTGGTTCGAGAAAAGCAGAGCATGTACAGAGTGTGGGTGCCAGCGCTGGGGCTAGACCTGGCTCGAGAAAAGCAGAGCATGTACAGAGTGTGGGGGCCAGCGCTGGGGCTAGACCTGGCTCGAGAGAAGCAGAGCATGTACAGAGTGTGGGTGCCAGCACTGGGGCTAGGCCTGGCTCGAGAGAAGCAGAGCATGTGCACAGTGTGGGTAGCCTGCGCTGTGGCTAGACCTGGCTCTAGAGAAGCAGAGCATGTACAGAGTGTGGGTGCCAGCGCTGGGGCTAGACCTGGCTCGAGAGAAGCAGAGCATGTGCACAGTGTGGAAAGCCTGCATAGTGGCTAGATATGGCTCTAGAGAAGCAGAGCATGTACAGAGTGTTTGTAGCCAGCACTGGGGCTAAACCTGTCTTGAGAGAAGCAGAGCATGTACAGAGTTTGGATAGCCTGCGCTGTGGCTAGACCTGGCTCTAGAGAAGCAGAGCATGTGCACAGTGTGGGTAGCCTGCGCTGTGGCTAGACCTGGCTCTAGAGAAGCAGAGCATGAACAGAGTGTGGGTGCCAGCGCTGGGGCTAGACCTGGCTCAAGAGAAGCAGAGCATGTACAGAGTGTGGGTAGCCAGCACTGAGGCTAGACCTGTCTCGAGAGAATCAGAGCATGTACAGAGTGGGGGTGCCAGCGCTGGGGCTAGATCTGGCTCGAGAAAAGCAGAGCATGTGCACAGTGTGGGTAGCCTGCGCTGTGGCTAGACCTGGCTCTAGAAAAGCAGAGGATGTACAGTGTGTGGGTAGCCAGCACTGGGGCTAGACCTGTCTCGAGAGAAGCAGAGCATGTACAGAGTGTGGGTGCCAGCGCTGGGGCTAGACCTGGCTCAAGAGAAGCAGAGCATGTACAGAGTGTGGGTAGCCAGCACTGCGGCTAGACCTGATTCTAGAGAAGCAGAACACGTACAGAGTGTGGAAGCCAGCACTGGGGCTAGACCTGGCATGAGAGAAGCAGAGCATGTATGGAGTGTGGGTGCCAGCGCTGGGGCTAGACCTGGCTCGGGAGAAGCAGAGCATGTACAGAGTGTTGGTGCCAGCGCTGGGGCTAGACCTGTCTCGAGAGAAGCAGAGCATGTACAGAGTGTGGGTAGCCAGCACTGGGCTACACCAGGCTCGAGAGAAGCAGAGCATGTACAGAATGTGGGCAGCCAGCACTCGGGCTAGACCTGGCTCGGGAGAAGTAGAGCATGTACAGAGTGTTGGTGCCAGCGCTGGGGCTAGACCTGTCTCGAGAGAAGCAGAGCATGTGCACAGTGTGGGTAGCCTGCGCTGTGGCTAGACCTGGCTCTAGAGAAGCAGAGCATGTACAGAGTGTGGGTGCCAGCGCTGGGGCTAGACCTGGCTCAAGAGAAGCAGAGCATGTACAGAGTGTGGGTAGCCAGCACTGAGGCTAGACCTGTCTCGAGAGAATCAGAGCATGTACAGAGTGGGGGTCCCAGCGCTGGGGCTAGATCTGGCTCGAGAAAAGCAGAGCATGTGCACAGTGTGGGTAGCCTGCGCTGTGGCTAGACCTGGCTCTAGAAAAGCAGAGGATGTACAGTGTGTGGGTAGCCAGCACTGGGGCTAGACCTGTCTCGAGAGAAGCAGAGCATGTACAGAGTGTGGGTGCCAGCGCTGGGGCTAGACCTGGCTCAAGAGAAGCAGAGCATGTACAGAGTGTGGGTAGCCAGCACTGCGGCGATACCTGATTCTAGAGAAGCAGAACACGTACAGAGTGTGGAAGCCAGCACTGGGGCTAGACCTGGCATGAGAGAAGCAGAGCATGTATGGAGTGTGGGTGCCAGCGCTGGGGCTAGACCTGGCTCGGGAGAAGCAGAGCATGTACAGAGTGTTGGTGCCAGCGCTGGGGCTAGACCTGTCTCGAGAGAAGCAGAGCATGTACAGAGTGTGGGTAGCCAGCACTGGGCTACACCAGGCTCGAGAGAAGCAGAGCATGTACAGAATGTGGGCAGCCAGCACTCGGGCTAGACCTGGCTCGGGAGAAGTAGAGCATGTACAGAGTGTTGGTGCCAGCGCTGGGGCTAGACCTGTCTCGAGAGAAGCAGAGCATGTACAGAGTGTGGGTAGCCCCGCGCTGGGTTGCACCAGGCTGGAGAGAATCAGAGCATGTACAGAGTGTGGATGCCTTCGCTGTGGCTAGACCTGGACCGGGAGAAGCAGAGCATGTACAGAGTGGGTAGCCTGCACTGGGGCTAGACCTGGCTCGAGATAAGCAGAGCATATACAGAGTGTGGGTAACCAGTGCCAGGGCTAGACCTGGCTCGGGAGAAGCAGAGCATGTACAGAGTGTGGGTAGCCTGCACTGGGGCTAGACCTGGCTCAAAAAAAGCAGAACATGTACAGAGTGTGGGTGCCCGCGCTGGGGCTAGACCTGGCTGGAGAGAAGCAGAGCATGTACAGAGTGTTGGTGCCAGCGCTGGGGCTAGACCTGTCTCGAGAGAAGCAGAGAATGTACAGAGTGTGGGTAGCCAGCAATACGGCTAGACCTGGCTCGAGAGAAGCAGAGCATGTACAGAGTGTGGGTAGCCAGCACTCGGGCTAGACCTGAGTCTAGAGAAGCAGAGCATGTACAGAGTGTGGGTAGCCAGTGATGACGCTAGACCTGGCTCGAGAGAAGCAGAGCATGTACAGAGCAGAGTGTGGGCAGCCAGCGCTGGGGCTAGACCTGGATCGAGAGAAGCAGAGCATGTACAGAGTGTGGGTAGCCAGAACTGGGGCTAGACCTGGCTCGAAACAAGCAGAGCACGTACAGAGTGTGGGCAGCCAGGGATGCGGCTAGACCTGGCTCGAGAGAAGTAGAGCATGTACAGAGTGTGGGTAGCCAGCGCTGGGATTAGGCCTGTCTCAAGAGAAGCAGAGCATATACAGAGTGTGGGTAGCCAGCGCTGGGGATACACCTGGCTCGAGAGAAGCAGAGCATGTACACAGTGTGGTTAGCCTGCGCTGGGGCTACACCTGGCTCGAGAAAAGCAGAGCATGTACAGAGTGTGGGTGCCAGCGCTGGGGCTAGACCTGGCTCGATAAAAGCAGAGCATGTACAGAGTGTCGGTGCCAGCGCTGGGGCTAGAACTGGCTCGAGAGAAGCAGAGCATGTACAGAGTGTGGGTGCCAGCACTGGGGCTAGGCCTGGCTCGAGAGAAGCAGAGCATGTGCACAGTGTGGGTAGCCTGCGCTGTGGCTCTACCTGGCTCTAGAGAAGCAGAGCATGTACAGAGTGTGGGTGCCAGCGCTGGGGCTAGACCTGGCTCGAGAGAAGCAGAGCATGTGCACAGTGTGGAAAGCCTGCATAGTGGCTAAATCTGGCTCTAGAGAAGCAGAGCATGTACAGAGTGTTTGTAGCCAGCACTGGGGATAAACCTGTCTTGAGAGAATCAGAGCATGTACAGAGTGTGGGTAGCCTGCGCTGTGGCTAGACCTGGCTCTAGAGAAGCAGAGCATGTGCACAGTGTGGGTAGCCTGCGCTGTGACTAGACCTGGCTCTAGAGAAGCAGAGCATTTACAGAGTGTGGGTGCCAGCGCTGGGGCTAGACCTGGCTCGAGAGAATCAGAGCATGGACAGAGTGGGGGTGCCAGCGCTGGGGGTAGACCTGGCTCGAGAAAACCAGAGCATGTGCACAGTGTGGGTAGCCTGCGCTGTGGCTAGACCTGGCTCTAGAGAAGCAGAGGATGTACAGTGTGTGGGTAGCCAGCACTGGGGCTAGACCTGGCTCAAGAGAAGCAGAGCATGTACAGAGTGTGGGTGCCAGTGCTGGGGCTAGACCTGGCTGGAGAGAAGCAGAGCATGTACAGAGTGTAGGTGCCAGCGCTGGGGCTAGACCTGTCTCGAGAGAAGCAGAGAATGTACAGAGTGTGGGTAGCCAGCGCCGGGGTTAGACCTGGCTCAAGAGAAGCAGAGCATGTACAGAGTGTGGGTGCCAGCGCTGGGGCTAGACCTGGCTCTAGAGAAGCAGAGCATGTACAGAGTGTGGGTGCCAGCACTGGAGCTAAACCTGGCTGGAGAGAAGCAGAGCATGTACAGAGTGTGAATCCCAGTGCTGGAGCTAGACCTGACTCTAGAGAAGCAGAGCATGTACAGAGTGTGGGTGCAGGCGCTGGGGCTAGACCTGGCTCAAGAGAAGCAGAGCATGTACAGAGTTTGGGTAGCCAGCGCTACGGCTAGACCTGGCTCGAGAGAAGCAGAGCATGTACAGAGTGTGGGTAGCCTGAATTGGGGCTAGACCTGGCTCAAAAGAAGCAGAGCACGTACAGAGTGTGGGCAGCCAGGGATGCGGCTAGACCTGGCTCGAGAGAAGCAGAGCATGTACAGAGTGCGGATAGCCAGCGCTGGGGCTAGGCCTGTCTCGAGAGAAGCAGAGCATGTACAGAGGGTGGGTAGCCAGCGCTGGGGATACACCTGGCTCGAGAGAAGTAGAGCATGTACACAGTGTGGGTAGCCTGCGCTGGGGCTAGACCTGGCTCGAGAAAAGCAGAGCATGTACAGAGTGTGGGTGCCAGCGCTGGGGCTAGACCTGGCTCGAGAAAAGCAGAGCATGTACAGAGTGTGGGTGCCAGCGCTGCGGCTAGACCTTGCTCGAGAGAAGCAGAGCATGTACAGAGTATGGGTGCGAGCTCTGGGGCTAGGCCTGGCTCGAGAGAAGCAGAGCATGTGCACAGTGTGGGTAGCCTGCGCTGTGGCTAGGCCTGGCTCTAGAGAAGCAGAGCATGCACAGAGTGTTTGTAGCTAGCACTGGGGCTAGACCTGTCTTGAGAGAAGCAGAGCATGTACAGAGTGTGGGTAGCCTGTGCTGTGGCTAGACCTGGCTCTAGAGAAGCAGAGCATGTGCACAGTGTGGGTAGCCTGCGCTGTGGCTAGACCTGGCTCTTGAGAAGCAGAGCATGTACAGAGTGGGGGTGCCAGCGCTGGGGCTAGACCTGGCTCAAGAGAAGCAGAGCATGTACAGAGTGTGGGTAGCCAGCACTGAGGCTAGACCTGTCTCGAGAGAAGCAGAGCATGTACAGAGTGGGGGTGCCAGCGCTGGGGCTAGACCTGGCTCGAGAAAAGCAGAGCATGTGCAGTGTGGGTAGCCTGCGCTGTGGCTAGACCCAGTGTGTGGATAGCCAGCACTGGGGCTAGACCTGTCTCGAGAGAAGCAGAGCATGTACAGCGTGTGGGTGCCATCGCAGGGGCTAGACCTGGCTCAACAGAAACAGAGCATGTACAGAGTGTGGGTGCCAGCGCTGGGGCTAGACCTGTCTCGAGAAAAGCAGAGCATGTACACAGTGTGGGTGCCAGCGCTGGGGCTAGACCTGGCTCGAGAGAAGCAGAGCATGTACAGAGTGTGGGTAGCCAGCACTGCGGCTAGACCTGACTCTAGAGGAGCAGAGCACGTACAGACTGTGGGTGCTAGCACTGGGGCTAGACCTGGCACGAGAGAAGCAGAGCATGTACAGAGTGTGGGTGCCAGCGCTGGGGCTAGACCTGGCTCGAGAGAAGCAGAGCGTGTACACAGTGTGGGTGCCAGCGCCGGAGGTAGACCTGTCTCGAGAGAAGCAGAGCATGTACAGAGTGTTGGTGCCAGCGCTGGGGCTAGACCTGTCTCGGGAGAAGCAGAGCATGTACAGAGTGTGGGTAGCCAGCATTGGGCTACACCAGGCTCGAGAGAAGCAAAGCATGTACACAGTTTGGGCAGCCAGCACTGGGGCTAGACCTGGCTCGAGAGAAGCAGAGCATGTGCACAGTGTGGAAAGCCTGCATAGTGGCTAGATCTGGCTCTAGAGAAGCAGAGCATGTACAGAGTGTTTGTAGCCAGCACTGGGGCTAAACCTGTCTTGAGAGAAGCAGAGCATGTACAGAGTGTGGTTAGCCTGCGCTGTGGCTAGACCTGGCTCTAGAGAAGCAGAGCATGTGCACAGTGTGGGTAGCCTGCGCTGTGGCTAGACCTGGCTCTAGAGAAGCAGAGCATGTACAGAGTGTGTGTGCCAGCGCTGGGGCTAGACCTGGCTCGAGAAAATCAGAGCATGGACAGAGTGGGGGTGCCAGCGCTGGGGGTAGACCTGGCTCGAGAAAAGCAGAGCATGTGCACAGTGTGGATAGCCTACGCTGTGGCTAGACCTGTCTCTAGAGAAGCAGAGGATGTACAGTGTGTGGGTAGCCAGCACTGGGGCTAGACCTGTCTCGAGAGAAGCAGAGCATGTACAGAGTGTGGGTGCCAGCGCTGGGGCTAGACCTGGCTCAAGAGAAGCAGAGCATGTACAGAATGTGGGTGCCAGCACTGGGGCTAGACCTGGCACGAGAGAAGCAGAGCATGTACGGAGTGTGGGTGCCAGCGCTGGGGCTAAACCTGGCTCGGGAGAAGCAGAGCATGTACACAGTGTGGGTGCCAGCGCCGGGGGTAGACCTGTATTGAGAGAAGCAGTGCATGTACAGAGTATGGGTAGCCAGCGCTGGGGCTAGACCTGTCTCTTTAGAAGCAGAGCATGTACAGAGTGTGGGTAGCCCGTGCTGGGGCTAGACCTGGCTCGAGAGAAGCAGAGCATGTCCAGAGAGTGGATCCAAGTGCTGGTGCTAGACCTGACTCTAGAGACGCAGAGCATGTACACAGTGTGGGTAGCTAGCGCTGGGGCTAGACCTGGCTGGATAGAAGCAGAGCATGTACAGAGAGGGTGCCTGCGGTGGGGCTACACCTGGTTCGAGAGAAGCAGAGCATGTATAGAGTGTGGGTAGCCAGCACTGGGGTTAGGCCTGGCTTGAGAGAAGCCGAGCATGTACAGAGTGTGGGTGCAGCGCTGGGGCTAGACCTGGCTCGAGAGAAACAGAACATGTACAGAGTGTAGATGCCAGCACTGGAGCTAGACCTGGCTCAAGAGAAGCAGAGCATGTACAGAGTGTGGGTGCCAGTGCTGGGGCTAGACCTGCCTCGAGAGAAGCAGAGCATGTACAGAGTGTGGGTAGCTAGAGCTGGGGCTAGGGCTGTCTCGAGAGAAGCAGAGCATTTACAGAGTGTGGGTAGCCAGCGCTGGGGATACACCTGGCTCGAGAGAAGCAGAGCATGTACACAGTGTGGGTAGCCTGCGCTGGTGTCAGGAATCGGTGGGTAAGCTGAGGACGGCGCTTGGTACTTGTAAGGAGGAGATACTACAATTCCCAATAGGCTTTTGGATTTTGGTAGTTTTCTCTAACGCGCGCTTCACCAGCTGGTCATTAGCAGCAACGGTTAAAACCAGTCGCCGCATGTGCCTCGGTGCAGGTAATTACTGATTATCGGCATGGGCGGCGGCAGCATCGGAGCAGACCTGTAGGAAAACGTTGGACGCCGAAGGACTTGTCGAACTTCTCCCTGTCTCGGCCTCGACGACAACGTTGAAGAACACCAGAAGGCCTGTCATGGGCTGCGGCGGTGTAGCGGTTCTCTCTACACCGGATTTGACATCGCTCTTCAGGGTCCGGATGTCCTCGTGAGGCATCCGGGCCATCAGTTAAGTAGATTTGGCTCTCAGTGTTCATATTGTACGATCATGATATGTGGGTGTTCCCGCATTGATTTAGCATCCAGTAATACAGGGAGTGTGTGAGGTAACACGCTCTAAGACCCGTTTATTCACGCCCTTCTGAGAGGAAATCTATAAGAACTATGAACTGATGACTATTGGTTCACGCAACACTCTGTCTTGTGGGTTCATGGCGCCCATCGGGCCTTATGTCTTGTATGTTCACGAAAAAGAACCATCCTAGGGTGGTCATGTGGCTTGTAAATCCTCTAATGTATTGTTGTGAGATTACTCCCCAGTAACAGGTTAAGGTCAATGTTTGTGTTATGTTATGTTTTGTGATATTCAAAGTGAAGACTCGAAAAGTCCCCAAGGTTATGTTCACTCCATGATTATGAGATTAGGCTAGGTGATCAGGAATTAGAGTTACAGGAACAGGAGTTTTGTTGTTATACGTATTGGTATGTTATGTTTCCCTCCTTTCCTTTGTCTCTCCATCCCCTTTCCCTAACTCCATCTTCCCCCCATTGGCTGCCACGTGGCTTCCTGTGAAATACGTTCAGGCGCCCGTGCCAACCACGGTGGGAGGGGTCAATCTATTTGGCTTCTGTGGTTCGGAGGAGAGGATCGAGGTCCCCTACTTCCTTTAGACTTGACAGCTGGGGCTAGACCTGGCTCGAGAAAAGCAGAGCATGTACAGAGTGTGGGTGCCAGCGCTGGGGCTAGACCTGGCTCGAGAAAAGAAGAGCATGTACAGAGTGTGGGTGCCAGCGCTGGGGCTAGACCTGGCTCGAGAGAAGCAGAGCATGTACAGAGTATGGGTGCCAGCACTGGGGCTAGGCCTGGCTCGAGAGAAGCAGAGCATGTGCACAGTGTGGGTAGCCTGCGCTGTGGCTAGACCTGGCTCTAGAGAAGCAGAGCATGTACAGAGTGTGGGTGCCAGCGCTGGGGCTAGACCTGGCTCGAGAGAAGCAGAGCATGTGCACAGTGTGGAAAGCCTGCACAGTGGCTAGATCTGGCTCTAGAGAAGCAGAGCATGTACCGAGTGTTTGTAGCCAGCACTGGGGCTAGTTCTGTCTTTAGAGAAGCAGAGCATGTACAGAGTGTGGGTAGCCTGCGCTGTGGCTAGACCTGGCTCTAGAGAAGCAGAGAATGTGCAAAGTGTGGGTAGCCTGTGCTGTGGCTAGACTTGGCTCAAGAGAAGCAGAGCACGTACAGAGTGTGGGTGCCAGCACTGGGGCTAGACCTGGCACGAGAGAAGCAGAGCATGTACGGAGTGTGGGTGCCAGCGCTGGGGCTAGACCTGGCTCGGGAGAAGCAGAGCATGTACACAGTGTGGGTGCCAGCGCCGTGGGTAGACCTTTCTCGAGAGAAGCAGAGCATGTACAGAGTGTTGGTGCCAGCGCTGGGGCTAGACCTAGCTCGAGAAAAGCAGAGCATGTGCACAGTGTGGGTAGCCTGCGCTGTGGCTAGACCTGGCTCTAGAGAAGCAGAGGATGTACAGTGTGTGGGTAGCCAGCACTGGGGCTAGACCTGTCTCGAGAGAAGCAGAGCATGTACAGAGTGTGGGTGCCATCGCTGGGGCTAGACCTGGCTCGTGAGAAGCAGAGCACGTACAGAGTGTGGGTGCCAGCACTGGGGCTAGACCTGGCACAAGAGAAGCAGAGCATGTGCACAGTGTGGGTAGCCTACGCTGTGGCTAGACCTGGCTCTAGAGAAGCAGAGCATGTACAGAGTGTGGGTGCCAGCGCTGGGGCTAGACCTGGCTCAAGAGAAGCAGAGCATGTACAGAGTGTGGGTAGCCAGCACTGAGGCTAGACCTGTCTCGAGAGAATCAGAGCATGTACAGAGTGGGGGTGCCAGCGCTGGGGCTAGACCTGGCTCGAGAAAAGCAGAGCATGTGCACAGTGTGGGTAGCCTGCGCTGTGGCTAGACCTGGCTCTAGAGAAGCAGAGGATGTACAGTGTGTGGGTAGCCAGCACTGGGGCTAGACCTGTCTCGAGAGAAGCAGAGCATGTACAGAGTGTGGGTGCCAGCGCTGGGGCTAGACCTGGCTCAAGAGAAGCAGAGCATGTACAGAGTGTGGGTAGCCAGCACTGCGGCTAGACCTGATTCTAGAGAAGCAGAGCACATACAGAGTGTGGATGCCAGCACTGGGGCTAGACCTGGCTCGGGAGAAGCAGAGCATGTACACAGTGTGGGTGCCAGCGCCGGGGGTAGACCTGTCTCGAGAGAAGCAGAGCATGTACAGAGTGTTGGTGCCAGCGCTGGGGCTAGACCTGTCTCGAGAGAAGCAGAGCATGTACAGAGTGTGCATCCCAGTGCTGGTGCTAGACCTGACTCTAGAGAAGCAGCGCATGTACAGAGTATGGGTGCAGGTGCTGGGGCTAAACCTGGCTCGAGAGAAGCAGAGCATGTACAGAGTGTGGGTGCCCGTGCTGGGGCTAGACCTGGCCCGCGAGAAGCAGAGCATGTACAGAGTGTGGGTAGCCAGCACTCGGGCTAGACCTGAGTCTAGAGAAGCAGAGCATGTACAGAGTGTGGGTAGCCAGTGATGGCGCTAGACCTGGCTCGAGAGAAGCAGAGCATGTACAGAGTGTGGGCAGCCAGCGCTGGGGCTAGACCTGGATCGAGAGAAGCAGAGCATGTACAGAGTGTGGGTAGCCAGAACTGGGGCTAGACCTGGCTCGAAAGAAGCAGAGCACGTACAGAGTGTGGGCAGCCAGGGATGCAGCTAGACCTGGCTCGAGAGAAGCAGAGCATGTACAGAGTGTGGGTAGCCAGCGCTGGGGCTAGGCCTGTCTCGAGAGAAGCAGAGCATGTACAGAGTGTGGGTAGCCAGCGCTGGGGATACACCTGGCTCGAGAGAAGCAGAGCATGTACACAGTGTGGGTAGCCTGCGCTGGCGCAAGACCTGGCTCGAGAAAAGCAGAGCATGGACAGAGTGTGGGTGCCAGCGCTGGGGCTAGACCTGGCTCAAGAGAAGCAGAGCATGTACAGAGTGTGGGTAGCCAGCACTGCGGCTAGACCTGATTCTAGAGAAGCAGAGCACGTACAGAGTGAGGATGCCAGCACTGGGGCTAGACCTGGCACGAGAGAAGCAGAGCATGTACAGAGTGTGGGTGCCAGCGCTTGGGCTAGACCTGGCTCGGGAGAAGCAGAGCATGTACACAGTGTGGGTGCCAGCGCCAGGGGTAGACCTGTCTCGAGAGAAGCAGAGCATGTACAGAGTGTTGGTGCCAGCGCTGGGGCTAGACCTGTCTCGAGAGAAGCAGAGCATGTACAGAGTGTGGGTAGCCAGCGCTGGTGCTAGACCTGGCTCTAGAGAAGCAGCGCATGTACAGAGTATGGGTGCAGGTGCTGGGGCTAGACCTGGCTCGAGAGAAGCAGAGCATGTACAGAGTGTGGGTGCCCGTGCTGGGACTAGACCAGGCCCAAGAGAAGCAGAGCATGTACAGAGTGTGGGTAGCCCGCACTCGGGCTAGACCTGAGTCTAGAGAAGCAGAGCATGTACAGAGTGTGGGTAGCCAGTGATGGCGCTAGACCTGGCTCGCGGGAAGCAGAGCATGTACAGAGTGTGGGCATCCAGCGCTGGGGCTAGACCTGGATCGAGAGAAGCAGAGCATGTACAGAGTGTGGGTAGCCAAAACTGGGGCTAGACCTGGCTCGAAAGAAGCAGAGCACGTACAGAGTGTGGGCAGCCAGGGATACGGCTAGACCTGGTTCGAGAGAAGCAGAGCATGTACAGAGTGTGGGTAGCCAGCGCTGGGGCTAGGCCTGTCTCAAGAGAAGCAGAGCATGTACAGAGTGTGGGTAGCCAGCGCTGGGGATACACCTGGCTCGAGAGAAGTGGAGCATGTACACAGTGTCGGTAGCCGGCGCTGGGGCTAGACCTGGTTCGAGAAAAGCAGAGCATGTACAGAGTGTGGGTAGCCAGCACTGCGGCTAGACCTGATTCTAGAGAAGCAGAACACGTACAGAGTGTGGAAGCCAGCACTGGGGCTAGACCTGGCATGAGAGAAGCAGAGCATGTATGGAGTGTGGGTGCCAGCGCTGGGGCTAGACCTGGCTCGGGAGAAGCAGAGCATGTACAGAGTGTTGGTGCCAGCGCTGGGGCTAGACCTGTCTCGAGAGAAGCAGAGCATGTACAGAGTGTGGGTAGCCAGCACTGGGCTACACCAGGCTCGAGAGAAGCAGAGCATGTACAGAATGTGGGCAGCCAGCACTCGGGCTAGACCTGGCTCGGGAGAAGTAGAGCATGTACAGAGTGTTGGTGCCAGCGCTGGGGCTAGACCTGTCTCGAGAGAAGCAGAGCATGTACAGAGTGTGGCTAGCCCCGCGCTGGGTTGCACCAGGCTGGAGAGAATCAGAGCATGTACAGAGTGTGGATGCCTTCGCTGTGGCTAGACCTGGACCGGGAGAAGCAGAGCATGTACAGAGTGGGTAGCCTGCACTGGGGCTAGACCTGGCTCGAGATAAGCAGAGCATATACAGAGTGTGGGTAACCAGTGCCAGGGCTAGACCTGGCTCGGGAGAAGCAGAGCATGTACAGAGTGTGGGTAGCCTGCACTGGGGCTAGACCTGGCTCAAAAAAAGCAGAACATGTACAGAGTGTGGGTGCCCGCGCTGGGGCTAGACCTGGCTGGAGAGAAGCAGAGCATGTACAGAGTGTTGGTGCCAGCGCTGGGGCTAGACCTGTTTTGAGAGAAGCAGAGAATGTACAGAGTGTGGGTAGCCAGCAATACGGCTAGACCTGGCTCGAGAGAAGCAGAGCATGTACAGAGTGTGGGTAGCCAGCACTCGGGCTAGACCTGAGTCTAGAGAAGCAGAGCATGTACAGAGTGTGGGTAGCCAGTTATGACGCTAGACCTGGCTCGAGAGAAGCAGAGCATGTACAGAGCAGAGTGTGGGCAGCCAGCGCTGGGGCTAGACCTGGATCGAGAGAAGCAGAGCATGTACAGAGTGTGGGTAGCCAGAACTGGGGCTAGACCTGGCTCGAAACAAGCAGAGCACGTACAGAGTGTGGGCAGCCAGGGATGCGGCTAGACCTGGCTCGAGAGAAGTAGAGCATGTACAGAGTGTGGGTAGCCAGCGCTGGGATTAGGCCTGTCTCAAGAGAAGCAGAGCATATACAGAGTGTGGGTAGCCAGCGCTGGGGATACACCTGGCTCGAGAGAAGCAGAGCATGTACACAGTGTGGTTAGCCTGCGCTGGGGCTACACCTGGCTCGAGAAAAGCAGAGCATGTACAGAGTGTGGGTGCCAGCGCTGGGGCTAGACCTGGCTCGATAAAAGCAGAGCATGTACAGAGTGTCGGTGCCAGCGCTGGGGCTAGAACTGGCTCGAGAGAAGCAGAGCATGTACAGAGTGTGGGTGCCAGCACTGGGGCTAGGCCTGGCTCGAGAGAAGCAGAGCATGTGCACAGTGTGGGTAGCCTGCGCTGTGGCTCTACCTGGCTCTAGAGAAGCAGAGCATGTACAGAGTGTGGGTGCCAGCGCTGGGGCTAGACCTGGCTCGAGAGAAGCAGAGCATGTGCACAGTGTGGAAAGCCTGCATAGTGGCTAAATCTGGCTCTAGAGAAGCAGAGCATGTACAGAGTGTTTGTAGCCAGCACTGGGGATAAACCTGTCTTGAGAGAATCAGAGCATGTACAGAGTGTGGGTAGCCTGCGCTGTGGCTAGACCAGGCCCAAGAGAAGCAGAGCATGTACAGAGTGTGGGTAGCCCGCACTCGGGCTAGACCTGAGTCTAGAGAAGCAGAGCATGTACAGAGTGTGGGTAGCCAGTGATGGCGCTAGACCTGGCTCGCGGGAAGCAGAGCATGTACAGAGTGTGGGCAGCCAGCGCTGGGGCTAGACCTGGATCGAGAGAAGCAGAGCATGTACAGAGTGTGGGTAGCCAAAACTGGGGCTAGACCTGGCTCGAAAGAAGCAGAGCACGTACAGAGTGTGGGCAGCCAGGGATACGGCTAGACCTGGTTCGAGAGAAGCAGAGCATGTACAGAGTGTGGGTAGCCAGCGCTGGGGCTAGGCCTGTCTCAAGAGAAGCAGAGCATGTACAGAGTGTGGGTAGCCAGCGCTGGGGATACACCTGGCTCGAGAGAAGTGGAGCATGTACACAGTGTCGGTAGCCGGCGCTGGGGCTAGACCTGGTTCGAGAAAAGCAGAGCATGTACAGAGTGTGGGTAGCCAGCACTGCGGCTAGACCTGATTCTAGAGAAGCAGAACACGTACAGAGTGTGGAAGCCAGCACTGGGGCTAGACCTGGCATGAGAGAAGCAGAGCATGTATGGAGTGTGGGTGCCAGCGCTGGGGCTAGACCTGGCTCGGGAGAAGCAGAGCATGTACAGAGTGTTGGTGCCAGCGCTGGGGCTAGACCTGTCTCGAGAGAAGCAGAGCATGTACAGAGTGTGGGTAGCCAGCACTGGGCTACACCAGGCTCGAGAGAAGCAGAGCATGTACAGAATGTGGGCAGCCAGCACTCGGGCTAGACCTGGCTCGGGAGAAGTAGAGCATGTACAGAGTGTTGGTGCCAGCGCTGGGGCTAGACCTGTCTCGAGAGAAGCAGAGCATGTACAGAGTGTGGCTAGCCCCGCGCTGGGTTGCACCAGGCTGGAGAGAATCAGAGCATGTACAGAGTGTGGATGCCTTCGCTGTGGCTAGACCTGGACCGGGAGAAGCAGAGCATGTACAGAGTGGGTAGCCTGCACTGGGGCTAGACCTGGCTCGAGATAAGCAGAGCATATACAGAGTGTGGGTAACCAGTGCCAGGGCTAGACCTGGCTCGGGAGAAGCAGAGCATGTACAGAGTGTGGGTAGCCTGCACTGGGGCTAGACCTGGCTCAAAAAAAGCAGAACATGTACAGAGTGTGGGTGCCCGCGCTGGGGCTAGACCTGGCTGGAGAGAAGCAGAGCATGTACAGAGTGTTGGTGCCAGCGCTGGGGCTAGACCTGTTTTGAGAGAAGCAGAGAATGTACAGAGTGTGGGTAGCCAGCAATACGGCTAGACCTGGCTCGAGAGAAGCAGAGCATGTACAGAGTGTGGGTAGCCAGCACTCGGGCTAGACCTGAGTCTAGAGAAGCAGAGCATGTACAGAGTGTGGGTAGCCAGTTATGACGCTAGACCTGGCTCGAGAGAAGCAGAGCATGTACAGAGCAGAGTGTGGGCAGCCAGCGCTGGGGCTAGACGTGGATCGAGAGAAGCAGAGCATGTACAGAGTGTGGGTAGCCAGAACTGGGGCTAGACCTGGCTCGAAACAAGCAGAGCACGTACAGAGTGTGGGCAGCCAGGGATGCGGCTAGACCTGGCTCGAGAGAAGTAGAGCATGTACAGAGTGTGGGTAGCCAGCGCTGGGATTAGGCCTGTCTCAAGAGAAGCAGAGCATATACAGAGTGTGGGTAGCCAGCGCTGGGGATACACCTGGCTCGAGAGAAGCAGAGCATGTACACAGTGTGGTTAGCCTGCGCTGGGGCTACACCTGGCTCGAGAAAAGCAGAGCATGTACAGAGTGTGGGTGCCAGCGCTGGGGCTAGACCTGGCTCGATAAAAGCAGAGCATGTACAGAGTGTCGGTGCCAGCGCTGGGGCTAGAACTGGCTCGAGAGAAGCAGAGCATGTACAGAGTGTGGGTGCCAGCACTGGGGCTAGGCCTGGCTCGAGAGAAGCAGAGCATGTGCACAGTGTGGGTAGCCTGCGCTGTGGCTCTACCTGGCTCTAGAGAAGCAGAGCATGTACAGAGTGTGGGTGCCAGCGCTGGGGCTAGACCTGGCTCGAGAGAAGCAGAGCATGTGCACAGTGTGGAAAGCCTGCATAGTGGCTAAATCTGGCTCTAGAGAAGCAGAGCATGTACAGAGTGTTTGTAGCCAGCACTGGGGATAAACCTGTCTTGAGAGAATCAGAGCATGTACAGAGTGTGGGTAGCCTGCGCTGTGGCTAGACCTGGCTCTAGAGAAGCAGAGCATGTGCACAGTGTGGGTAGCCTGCGCTGTGACTAGACCTGGCTCTAGAGAAGCAGAGCATTTACAGAGTGTGGGTGCCAGCGCTGGGGCTAGACCTGGCTCGAGAGAATCAGAGCATGGACAGAGTGGGGGTGCCAGCGCTGGGGGTAGACCTGGCTCGAGAAAACCAGAGCATGTGCACAGTGTGGGTAGCCTGCGCTGTGGCTAGACCTGGCTCTAGAGAAGCAGAGGATGTACAGTGTGTGGGTAGCCAGCACTGGGGCTAGACCTGGCTCAAGAGAAGCAGAGCATGTACAGAGTGTGGGTGCCAGTGCTGGGGCTAGACCTGGCTGGAGAGAAGCAGAGCATGTACAGAGTGTAGGTGCCAGCGCTGGGGCTAGACCTGTCTCGAGAGAAGCAGAGAATGTACAGAGTGTGGGTAGCCAGCGCCGGGGTTAGACCTGGCTCAAGAGAAGCAGAGCATGTACAGAGTGTGGGTGCCAGCGCTGGGGCTAGACCTGGCTCTAGAGAAGCAGAGCATGTACAGAGTGTGGGTGCCAGCACTGGAGCTAAACCTGGCTGGAGAGAAGCAGAGCATGTACAGAGTGTGAATCCCAGTGCTGGAGCTAGACCTGACTCTAGAGAAGCAGAGCATGTACAGAGTGTGGGTGCAGGCGCTGGGGCTAGACCTGGCTCAAGAGAAGCAGAGCATGTACAGAGTTTGGGTAGCCAGCGCTACGGCTAGACCTGGCTCGAGAGAAGCAGAGCATGTACAGAGTGTGGGTAGCCTGAATTGGGGCTAGACCTGGCTCAAAAGAAGCAGAGCACGTACAGAGTGTGGGCAGCCAGGGATGCGGCTAGACCTGGCTCGAGAGAAGCAGAGCATGTACAGAGTGCGGATAGCCAGCGCTGGGGCTAGGCCTGTCTCGAGAGAAGCAGAGCATGTACAGAGGGTGGGTAGCCAGCGCTGGGGATACACCTGGCTCGAGAGAAGTAGAGCATGTACACAGTGTGGGTAGCCTGCGCTGGGGCTAGACATGGCTCGAGAAAAGCAGAGCATGTACAGAGTGTGGGTGCCAGCGCTGGGGCTAGACCTGGCTCGAGAAAAGCAGAGCATGTACAGAGTGTGGGTGCCAGCGCTGCGGCTAGACCTTGCTCGAGAGAAGCAGAGCATGTACAGAGTATGGGTGCGAGCTCTGGGGCTAGGCCTGGCTCAAGAGAAGCAGAGCATGTGCACAGTGTGGGTAGCCTGCGCTGTGGCTAGACCTGGCTCTAGAGAAGCAGAGCATGCACAGAGTGTTTGTAGCTAGCACTGGGGCTAGACCTGTCTTGAGAGAAGCAGAGCATGTACAGAGTGTGGGTAGCCTGTGCTGTGGCTAGACCTGGCTCTAGAGAAGCAGAGCATGTGCACAGTGTGGGTAGCCTGCGCTGTGGCTAGACCTGGCTCTTGAGAAGCAGAGCATGTACAGAGTGGGGGTGCCAGCGCTGGGGCTAGACCTGGCTCAAGAGAAGCAGAGCATGTACAGAGTGTGGGTAGCCAGCACTGAGGCTAGACCTGTCTCGAGAGAAGCAGAGCATGTACAGAGTGGGGGTGCCAGCGCTGGGGCTAGACCTGGCTCGAGAAAAGCAGAGCATGTGCAGTGTGGGTAGCCTGCGCTGTGGCTAGACCCAGTGTGTGGATAGCCAGCACTGGGGCTAGACCTGTCTCGAGAGAAGCAGAGCATGTACAGCGTGTGGGTGCCATCGCAGGGGCTAGACCTGGCTCAACAGAAACAGAGCATGTACAGAGTGTGGGTGCCAGCGCTGGGGCTAGACCTGTCTCGAGAAAAGCAGAGCATGTACACAGTGTGGGTGCCAGCGCTGGGGCTAGACCTGGCTCGAGAGAAGCAGAGCATGTACAGAGTGTGGGTAGCCAGCACTGCGGCTAGACCTGACTCTAGAGGAGCAGAGCACGTACAGACTGTGGGTGCTAGCACTGGGGCTAGACCTGGCACGAGAGAAGCAGAGCATGTACAGAGTGTGGGTGCCAGCGCTGGGGCTAGACCTGGCTCGAGAGAAGCAGAGCGTGTACACAGTGTGGGTGCCAGCGCCGGAGGTAGACCTGTCTCGAGAGAAGCAGAGCATGTACAGAGTGTTGGTGCCAGCGCTGGGGCTAGACCTGTCTCAGGAGAAGCAGAGCATGTACAGAGTGTGGGTAGCCAGCATTGGGCTACACCAGGCTCGAGAGAAGCAAAGCATGTACACAGTTTGGGCAGCCAACACTGGGGCTAGACCTGGCTCGAGAGAAGCAGAGCATGTGCACAGTGTGGAAAGCCTGCATAGTGGCTAGATCTGGCTCTAGAGAAGCAGAGCATGTACAGAGTGTTTGTAGCCAGCACTGGGGCTAAACCTGTCTTGAGAGAAGCAGAGCATGTACAGAGTGTGGTTAGCCTGCGCTGTGGCTAGACCTGGCTCTAGAGAAGCAGAGCATGTGCACAGTGTGGGTAGCCTGCGCTGTGGCTAGACCTGGCTCTAGAGAAGCAGAGCATGTACAGAGTGTGTGTGCCAGCGCTGGGGCTAGACCTGGCTCGAGAAAATCAGAGCATGGACAGAGTGGGGGTGCCAGCGCTGGGGGTAGACCTGGCTAGAGAAAAGCAGAGCATGTGCACAGTGTGGATAGCCTACGCTGTGGCTAGACCTGTCTCTAGAGAAGCAGAGGATGTACAGTGTGTGGGTAGCCAGCACTGGGGCTAGACCTGTCTCGAGAGAAGCAGAGCATGTACAGAGTGTGGGTGCCAGCGCTGGGGCTAGACCTGGCTCAAGAGAAGCAGAGCATGTACAGAGTGTGGGTAGCCAGCACTGCGGCTAGACCTGATTCTAGAGAAGCAGAGCACGTACAGAATGTGGGTGCCAGCACTGGGGCTAGACCTGGCACGAGAGAAGCAGAGCATGTACGGAGTGTGGGTGCCAGCGCTGGGGCTAAACCTGGCTCGGGAGAAGCAGAGCATGTACACAGTGTGGGTGCCAGCGCCGGGGGTAGACCTGTATTGAGAGAAGCAGTGCATGTACAGAGTATGGGTAGCCAGCGCTGGGGCTAGACCTGTCTCTTTAGAAGCAGAGCATGTACAGAGTGTGGGTAGCCCGTGCTGGGGCTAGACCTGGCTCGAGAGAAGCAGAGCATGTCCAGAGAGTGGATCCAAGTGCTGGTGCTAGACCTGACTCTAGAGACGCAGAGCATGTACACAGTGTGGGTAGCTAGCGCTGGGGCTAGACCTGGCTGGAGAGAAGCAGAGCATTTACAGAGAGGGTGCCTGCGGTGGGGCTACACCTGGTTCGAGAGAAGCAGAGCATGTATAGAGTGTGGGTAGCCAGCACTGGGGTTAGGCCTGGCTTGAGAGAAGCCGAGCATGTACAGAGTGTGGGTGCAGCGCTGGGGCTAGACCTGGCTCGAGAGAAACAGAACATGTACAGAGTGTAGATGCCAGCACTGGAGCTAGACCTGGCTCAAGAGAAGCAGAGCATGTACAGAGTGTGGGTGCCAGTGCTGGGGCTAGACCTGCCTCGAGAGAAGCAGAGCATGTACAGAGTGTGGGTAGCTAGAGCTGGGGCTAGGGCTGTCTCGAGAGAAGCAGAGCATTTACAGAGTGTGGGTAGCCAGCGCTGGGGATACACCTGGCTCGAGAGAAGCAGAGCATGTACACAGTGTGGGTAGCCTGCGCTGGTGTCAGGAATCGGTGGGTAAGCTGAGGACGGCGCTTGGTACTTGTAAGGAGGAGATACTACAATTCCCAATAGGCTTTTGGATTTTGGTAGTTTTCTCTAACGCGCGCTTCACCAGCTGGTCATTAGCAGCAACGGTTAAAACCAGTCGCCGCATGTGCCTCGGTGCAGGTAATTACTGATTATCGGCATGGGCGGCGGCAGCATCGGAGCAGACCTGTAGGAAAACGTTGGACGCCGAAGGACTTGTCGAACTTCTCCCTGTCTCGGCCTCGACGACAACGTTGAAGAACACCAGAAGGCCTGTCATGGGCTGCGGCGGTGTAGCGGTTCTCTCTACACCGGATTTGACATCGCTCTTCAGGGTCCGGATGTCCTCGTGAGGCATCCGGGCCATCAGTTAAGTAGATTTGGCTCTCAGTGTTCATATTGTACGATCATGATATGTGGGTGTTCCCGCATTGATTTAGCATCCAGTAATACAGGGAGTGTGTGAGGTAACACGCTCTAAGACCCGTTTATTCACGCCCTTCTGAGAGGAAATCTATAAGAACTATGAACTGATGACTATTGGTTCACGCAACACTCTGTCTTGTGGGTTCATGGCGCCCATCGGGCCTTATGTCTTGTATGTTCACGAAAAAGAACCATCCTAGGGTGGTCATGTGGCTTGTAAATCCTCTAATGTATTGTTGTGAGATTACTGTCCCCAGTAACAGGTTAAGGTCAATGTTTGTGTTATGTTATGTTTTGTGATATTCAAAGTGAAGACTCGAAAAGTCCCCAAGGTTATGTTCACTCCATGATTATGAGATTAGGCTAGGTGATCAGGAATTAGAGTTACAGGAACAGGAGTTTTGTTGTTATACGTATTGGTATGTTATGTTTCCCTCCTTTCCTTTGTCTCTCCATCCCCTTTCCCTAACTCCATCTTCCCCCCATTGGCTGCCACGTGGCTTCCTGTGAAATACGTTCAGGCGCCCGTGCCAACCACGGTGGGAGGGGTCAATCTATTTGGCTTCTGTGGTTCGGAGGAGAGGATCGAGGTCCCCTACTTCCTTTAGACTTGACAGCAGGGGCTAGACCTGGCTCGAGAAAAGCAGAGCATGTACAGAGTGTGGGTGCCAGCGCTGGGGCTAGACCTGGCTTTAGAAAAGAAGAGCATGTACAGAGTGTGGGTGCCAGCGCTGGGGCTAGACCTGGCTCGAGAGAAGCAGAGCATGTACAGAGTATGGGTGCCAGCACTGGGGCTAGGCCTGGCTCGAGAGAAGCAGAGCATGTGCACAGTGTGGGTAGCCTGCGCTGTGGCTAGACCTGGCTCTAGAGAAGCAGAGCATGTACAGAGTGTGGGTGCCAGCGCTGGGGCTAGACCTGGCTCGAGAGAAGCAGAGCATGTGCACAGTGTGGAAAGCCTGCACAGTGGCTAGATCTGGCTCTAGAGAAGCAGAGCATGTACCGAGTGTTTGTAGCCAGCACTGGGGCTAGTTCTGTCTTTAGAGAAGCAGAGCATGTACAGAGTGTGGGTAGCCTGCGCTGTGGCTAGACCTGGCTCTAGAGAAGCAGAGCATGTGCAAAGTGTGGGTAGCCTGTGCTGTGGCTAGACTTGGCTCAAGAGAAGCAGAGCACGTACAGAGTGTGGGTGCCAGCACTGGGGCTAGACCTGGCACGAGAGAAGCAGAGCATGTACGGAGTGTGGGTGCCAGCGCTGGGGCTAGACCTGGCTCGGGAGAAGCAGAGCATGTACACAGTGTGGGTGCCAGCGCCGTGGGTAGACCTTTCTCGAGAGAAGCAGAGCATGTACAGAGTGTTGGTGCCAGCGCTGGGGCTAGACCTAGCTCGAGAAAAGCAGAGCATGTGCACAGTGTGGGTAGCCTGCGCTGTGGCTAGACCTGGCTCTAGAGAAGCAGAGGATGTACAGTGTGTGGGTAGCCAGCACTGGGGCTAGACCTGTCTCGAGAGAAGCAGAGCATGTACAGAGTGTGGGTGCCATCGCTGGGGCTAGACCTGGCTCGTGAGAAGCAGAGCACGTACAGAGTGTGGGTGCCAGCACTGGGGCTAGACCTGGCACAAGAGAAGCAGAGCATGTGCACAGTGTGGGTAGCCTACGCTGTGGCTAGACCTGGCTCTAGAGAAGCAGAGCATGTACAGAGTGTGGGTGCCAGCGCTGGGGCTAGACCTGGCTCAAGAGAAGCAGAGCATGTACAGAGTGTGGGTAGCCAGCACTGAGGCTAGACCTGTCTCGAGAGAATCAGAGCATGTACAGAGTGGGGGTGCCAGCGCTGGGGCTAGACCTGGCTCGAGAAAAGCAGAGCATGTGCACAGTGTGGGTAGCCTGCGCTGTGGCTAGACCTGGCTCTAGAGAAGCAGAGGATGTACAGTGTGTGGGTAGCCAGCACTGGGGCTAGACCTGTCTCGAGAGAAGCAGAGCATGTACAGAGTGTGGGTGCCAGCGCTGGGGCTAGACCTGGCTCAAGAGAAGCAGAGCATGTACAGAGTGTGGGTAGCCAGCACTGCGGCTAGACCTGATTCTAGAGAAGCAGAGCACATACAGAGTGTGGATGCCAGCACTGGGGCTAGACCTGGCTCGGGAGAAGCAGAGCATGTACACAGTGTGGGTGCCAGCGCCGGGGGTAGACCTGTCTCGAGAGAAGCAGAGCATGTACAGAGTGTTGGTGCCAGCGCTGGGGCTAGACCTGTCTCGAGAGAAGCAGAGCATGTACAGAGTGTGCATCCCAGTGCTGGTGCTAGACCTGACTCTAGAGAAGCAGCGCATGTACAGAGTATGGGTGCAGGTGCTGGGGCTAGACCTGGCTCGAGAGAAGCAGAGCATGTACAGAGTGTGGGTGCCCGTGCTGGGGCTAGACCTGGCCCGCGAGAAGCAGAGCATGTACAGAGTGTGGGTAGCCAGCACTCGGGCTAGACCTGAGTCTAGAGAAGCAGAGCATGTACAGAGTGTGGGTAGCCAGTGATGGCGCTAGACCTGGCTCGAGAGAAGCAGAGCATGTACAGAGTGTGGGCAGCCAGCGCTGGGGCTAGACCTGGATCGAGAGAAGCAGAGCATGTACAGAGTGTGGGTAGCCAGAACTGGGGCTAGACCTGGCTCGAAAGAAGCAGAGCACGTACAGAGTGTGGGCAGCCAGGGATGCAGCTAGACCTGGCTCGAGAGAAGCAGAGCATGTACAGAGTGTGGGTAGCCAGCGCTGGGGCTAGGCCTGTCTCGAGAGAAGCAGAGCATGTACAGAGTGTGGGTAGCCAGCGCTGGGGATACACCTGGCTCGAGAGAAGCAGAGCATGTACACAGTGTGGGTAGCCTGCGCTGGCGCAAGACCTGGCTCGAGAAAAGCAGAGCATGTACAGAGTGTGGGTGCCAGCGCTGGGGCTAGACCTGGCTCAAGAGAAGCAGAGCATGTACAGAGTGTGGGTAGCCAGCACTGCGGCTAGACCTGATTCTAGAGAAGCAGAGCACGTACAGAGTGAGGATGCCAGCACTGGGGCTAGACCTGGCACGAGAGAAGCAGAGCATGTACAGAGTGTGGGTGCCAGCGCTTGGGCTAGACCTGGCTCGGGAGAAGCAGAGCATGTACACAGTGTGGGTGCCAGCGCCAGGGGTAGACCTGTCTCGAGAGAAGCAGAGCATGTACAGAGTGTTGGTGCCAGCGCTGGGGCTAGACCTGTCTCGAGAGAAGCAGAGCATGTACAGAGTGTGGGTAGCCAGCGCTGGTGCTAGACCTGGCTCTAGAGAAGCAGCGCATGTACAGAGTATGGGTGCAGATGCTGGGGCTAGACCTGGCTCGAGAGAAGCAGAGCATGTACAGAGTGTGGGTAGCCCGCACTCGGGCTAGACCTGAGTCTAGAGAAGCAGAGCATGTACAGAGTGTGGGTAGCCAGTGATGGCGCTAGACCTGGCTCGCGGGAAGCAGAGCATGTACAGAGTGTGGGCAGCCAGCGCTGGGGCTAGACCTGGATCGAGAGAAGCAGAGCATGTACAGAGTGTGGGTAGCCAGAACTGGGGCTAGACCTGGCTCGAAAGAAGCAGAGCACGTACAGAGTGTGGGCAGCCAGGGATACGGCTAGACCTGGTTCGAGAGAAGCAGAGCATGTACAGAGTGTGGGTAGCCAGCGCTGGGGCTAGGCCTGTCTCAAGAGAAGCAGAGCATGTACAGAGTGTGGGTAGCCAGCGCTGGGGATACACCTGGCTCGAGAGAAGTGGAGCATGTACACAGTGTCGGTAGCCGGCGCTGGGGCTAGACCTGGTTCGAGAAAAGCAGAGCATGTACAGAGTGTGGGTGCCAGCGCTGGGGCTAGACCTGGCTCGAGAAAAGCAGAGCATGTACAGAGTGTGGGGGCCAGCGCTGGGGCTAGACCTGGCTCGAGAGAAGCAGAGCATGTACAGAGTGTGGGTGCCAGCACTGGGGCTAGGCCTGGCTCGAGAGAAGCAGAGCATGTGCACAGTGTGGGTAGCCTGCGCTGTGGCTAGACCTGGCTCTAGAGAAGCAGAGCATGTACAGAGTGTGGGTGCCAGCGCTGGGGCTAGACCTGGCTCGAGAGAAGCAGAGCATGTGCACAGTGTGGAAAGCCTGCATAGTGGCTAGATATGGCTCTAGAGAAGCAGAGCATGTACAGAGTGTTTGTAGCCAGCACTGGGGCTAAACCTGTCTTGAGAGAAGCAGAGCATGTACAGAGTTTGGATAGCCTGCGCTGTGGCTAGACCTGGCTCTAGAGAAGCAGAGCATGTGCACAGTGTGGGTAGCCTGCGCTGTGGCTAGACCTGGCTCTAGAGAAGCAGAGCATGTACAGAGTGTGGGTGCCAGCGCTGGGGCTAGACCTGGCTCAAGAGAAGCAGAGCATGTACAGAGTGTGGGTAGCCCGCACTCGGGCTAGACCTGAGTCTAGAGAAGCAGAGCATGTACAGAGTGTGGGTAGCCAGTGATGGCGCTAGACCTGGCTCGCGGGAAGCAGAGCATGTACAGAGTGTGGGCAGCCAGCGCTGGGGCTAGACCTGGATCGAGAGAAGCAGAGCATGTACAGAGTGTGGGTAGCCAGAACTGGGGCTAGACCTGGCTCGAAAGAAGCAGAGCACGTACAGAGTGTGGGCAGCCAGGGATACGGCTAGACCTGGTTCGAGAGAAGCAGAGCATGTACAGAGTGTGGGTAGCCAGCGCTGGGGCTAGGCCTGTCTCAAGAGAAGCAGAGCATGTACAGAGTGTGGGTAGCCAGCGCTGGGGATACACCTGGCTCGAGAGAAGTGGAGCATGTACACAGTGTCGGTAGCCGGCGCTGGGGCTAGACCTGGTTCGAGAAAAGCAGAGCATGTACAGAGTGTGGGTGCCAGCGCTGGGGCTAGACCTGGCTCGAGAAAAGCAGAGCATGTACAGAGTGTGGGGGCCAGCGCTGGGGCTAGACCTGGCTCGAGAGAAGCAGAGCATGTACAGAGTGTGGGTGCCAGCGCTGGGGCTAGACCTGGCTCGAGAGAAGCAGAGCATGTGCACAGTGTGGAAAGCCTGCATAGTGGCTAGATATGGCTCTAGAGAAGCAGAGCATGTACAGAGTGTTTGTAGCCAGCACTGGGGCTAAACCTGTCTTGAGAGAAGCAGAGCATGTACAGAGTTTGGATAGCCTGTGCTGTGGCTAGACCTGGCTCTAGAGAAGCAGAGCATGTGCACAGTGTGGGTAGCCTGCGCTGTGGCTAGACCTGGCTCTAGAGAAGCAGAGCATGTACAGAGTGTGGGTGCCAGCGCTGGGGCTAGACCTGGCTCAAGAGAAGCAGAGCATGTACAGAGTGTGGGTAGCCAGCACTGAGGCTAGACCTGTCTCGAGAGAATCAGAGCATGTACAGAGTGGGGGTGCCAGCGCTGGGGCTAGATCTGGCTCGAGAAAAGCAGAGCATGTGCACAGTGTGGGTAGCCTGCGCTGTGGCTAGACCTGGCTCTAGAAAAGCAGAGGATGTACAGTGTGTGGGTAGCCAGCACTGGGGCTAGACCTGTCTCGAGAGAAGCAGAGCATGTACAGAGTGTGGGTGCCAGCGCTGGGGCTAGACCTGGCTCAAGAGAAGCAGAGCATGTACAGAGTGTGGGTAGCCAGCACTGCGGCTAGACCTGATTCTAGAGAAGCAGAACACGTACAGAGTGTGGAAGCCAGCACTGGGGCTAGACCTGGCATGAGAGAAGCAGAGCATGTATGGAGTGTGGGTGCCAGCGCTGGGGCTAGACCTGGCTCGGGAGAAGCAGAGCATGTACAGAGTGTTGGTGCCAGCGCTGGGGCTAGACCTGTCTCGAGAGAAGCAGAGCATGTACAGAGTGTGGGTAGCCAGCACTGGGCTACACCAGGCTCGAGAGAAGCAGAGCATGTACAGAATGTGGGCAGCCAGCACTCTGGCTAGACCTGGCTCGGGAGAAGTAGAGCATGTACAGAGTGTTGGTGCCAGCGCTGGGGCTAGACCTGTCTCGAGAGAAGCAGAGCATGTGCACAGTGTGGGTAGCCTGCGCTGTGGCTAGACCTGGCTCTAGAGAAGCAGAGCATGTACAGAGTGTGGGTGCCAGCGCTGGGGCTAGACCTGGCTCAAGAGAAGCAGAGCATGTACAGAGTGTGGGTAGCCAGCACTGAGGCTAGACCTGTCTCGAGAGAATCAGAGCATGTACAGAGTGGGGGTGCCAGCGCTGGGGCTAGATCTGGCTCGAGAAAAGCAGAGCATGTGCACAGTGTGGGTAGCCTGCGCTGTGGCTAGACCTGGCTCTAGAAAAGCAGAGGATGTACAGTGTGTGGGTAGCCAGCACTGGGGCTAGACCTGTCTCGAGAGAAGCAGAGCATGTACAGAGTGTGGGTGCCAGCGCTGGGGCTAGACCTGGCTCAAGAGAAGCAGAGCATGTACAGAGTGTGGGTAGCCAGCACTGCGGCTAGACCTGATTCTAGAGAAGCAGAACACGTACAGAGTGTGGAAGCCAGCACTGGGGCTAGACCTGGCATGAGAGAAGCAGAGCATGTATGGAGTGTGGGTGCCAGCGCTGGGGCTAGACCTGGCTCGGGAGAAGCAGAGCATGTACAGAGTGTTGGTGCCAGCGCTGGGGCTAGACCTGTCTCGAGAGAAGCAGAGCATGTACAGAGTGTGGGTAGCCAGCACTGGGCTACACCAGGCTCGAGAGAAGCAGAGCATGTACAGAATGTGGGCAGCCAGCACTCGGGCTAGACCTGGCTCGGGAGAAGTAGAGCATGTACAGAGTGTTGGTGCCAGCGCTGGGGCTAGACCTGTCTCGAGAGAAGCAGAGCATGTGCACAGTGTGGGTAGCCTGCGCTGTGGCTAGACCTGGCTCTAGAGAAGCAGAGCATGTACAGAGTGTGGGTGCCAGCGCTGGGGCTAGACCTGGCTCAAGAGAAGCAGAGCATGTACAGAGTGTGGGTAGCCAGCACTGAGGCTAGACCTGTCTCGAGAGAATCAGAGCATGTACAGAGTGGGGGTCCCAGCGCTGGGGCTAGATCTGGCTCGAGAAAAGCAGAGCATGTGCACAGTGTGGGTAGCCTGCGCTGTGGCTAGACCTGGCTCTAGAAAAGCAGAGGATGTACAGTGTGTGGGTAGCCAGCACTGGGGCTAGACCTGTCTCGAGAGAAGCAGAGCATGTACAGAGTGTGGGTGCCAGCGCTGGGGCTAGACCTGGCTCAAGAGAAGCAGAGCATGTACAGAGTGTGGGTAGCCAGCACTGCGGCTAGACCTGATTCTAGAGAAGCAGAACACGTACAGAGTGTGGAAGCCAGCACTGGGGCTAGACCTGGCATGAGAGAAGCAGAGCATGTATGGAGTGTGGGTGCCAGCGCTGGGGCTAGACCTGGCTCGGGAGAAGCAGAGCATGTACAGAGTGTTGGTGCCAGCGCTGGGGCTAGACCTGTCTCGAGAGAAGCAGAGCATGTACAGAGTGTGGGTAGCCAGCACTGGGCTACACCAGGCTCGAGAGAAGCAGAGCATGTACAGAATGTGGGCAGCCAGCACTCGGGCTAGACCTGGCTCGGGAGAAGTAGAGCATGTACAGAGTGTTGGTGCCAGCGCTGGGGCTAGACCTGTCTCGAGAGAAGCAGAGCATGTACAGAGTGTGGGTAGCCCCGCGCTGGGTTGCACCAGGCTGGAGAGAATCAGAGCATGTACAGAGTGTGGATGCCTTCGCTGTGGCTAGACCTGGACCGGGAGAAGCAGAGCATGTACAGAGTGGGTAGCCTGCACTGGGGCTAGACCTGGCTCGAGATAAGCAGAGCATATACAGAGTGTGGGTAACCAGTGCCAGGGCTAGACCTGGCTCGGGAGAAGCATAGCATGTACAGAGTGTGGGTAGCCTGCACTGGGGCTAGACCTGGCTCAAAAAAAGCAGAACATGTACAGAGTGTGGGTGCCCGCGCTGGGGCTAGACCTGGCTGGAGAGAAGCAGAGCATGTACAGAGTGTTGGTGCCAGCGCTGGGGCTAGACCTGTCTCGAGAGAAGCAGAGAATGTACAGAGTGTGGGTAGCCAGCAATACGGCTAGACCTGGCTCGAGAGAAGCAGAGCATGTACAGAGTGTGGGTAGCCAGCACTCGGGCTAGACCTGAGTCTAGAGAAGCAGAGCATGTACAGAGTGTGGGTAGCCAGTGATGACGCTAGACCTGGCTCGAGAGAAGCAGAGCATGTACAGAGCAGAGTGTGGGCAGCCAGCGCTGGGGCTAGACCTGGATCGAGAGAAGCAGAGCATGTACAGAGTGTGGGTAGCCAGAACTGGGGCTAGACCTGGCTCGAAACAAGCAGAGCACGTACAGAGTGTGGGCAGCCAGGGATGCGGCTAGACCTGGCTCGAGAGAAGTAGAGCATGTACAGAGTGTGGGTAGCCAGCGCTGGGATTAGGCCTGTCTCAAGAGAAGCAGAGCATATACAGAGTGTGGGTAGCCAGCGCTGGGGATACACCTGGCTCGAGAGAAGCAGAGCATGTACACAGTGTGGTTAGCCTGCGCTGGGGCTACACCTGGCTCGAGAAAAGCAGAGCATGTACAGAGTGTGGGTGCCAGCGCTGGGGCTAGACCTGGCTCGATAAAAGCAGAGCATGTACAGAGTGTCGGTGCCAACGCTGGGGCTAGAACTGGCTCGAGAGAAGCAGAGCATGTACAGAGTGTGGGTGCCAGCACTGGGGCTAGGCCTGGCTCGAGAGAAGCAGAGCATGTGCACAGTGTGGGTAGCCTGCGCTGTGGCTCTACCTGGCTCTAGAGAAGCAGAGCATGTACAGAGTGTGGGTGCCAGCGCTGGGGCTAGACCTGGCTCGAGAGAAGCAGAGCATGTGCACAGTGTGGAAAGCCTGCATAGTGGCTAAATCTGGCTCTAGAGAAGCAGAGCATGTACAGAGTGTTTGTAGCCAGCACTGGGGATAAACCTGTCTTGAGAGAATCAGAGCATGTACAGAGTGTGGGTAGCCTGCGCTGTGGCTAGACCTGGCTCTAGAGAAGCAGAGCATGTGCACAGTGTGGGTAGCCTGCGCTGTGACTAGACCTGGCTCTAGAGAAGCAGAGCATTTACAGAGTGTGGGTGCCAGCGCTGGGGCTAGACCTGGCTCGAGAGAATCAGAGCATGGACAGAGTGGGGGTGCCAGCGCTGGGGGTAGACCTGGCTCGAGAAAACCAGAGCATGTGCACAGTGTGGGTAGCCTGCGCTGTGGCTAGACCTGGCTCTAGAGAAGCAGAGGATGTACAGTGTGTGGGTAGCCAGCACTGGGGCTAGACCTGGCTCAAGAGAAGCAGAGCATGTACAGAGTGTGGGTGCCAGTGCTGGGGCTAGACCTGGCTGGAGAGAAGCAGAGCATGTACAGAGTGTAGGTGCCAGCGCTGGGGCTAGACCTGTCTCGAGAGAAGCAGAGAATGTACAGAGTGTGGGTAGCCAGCGCCGGGGTTAGACCTGGCTCAAGAGAAGCAGAGCATGTACAGAGTGTGGGTGCCAGTGCTGGGGCTAGACCTGGCTCTAGAGAAGCAGAGCATGTACAGAGTGTGGGTGCCAGCACTGGAGCTAAACCTGGCTGGAGAGAAGCAGAGCATGTACAGAGTGTGAATCCCAGTGCTGGAGCTAGACCTGACTCTAGAGAAGCAGAGCATGTACAGAGTGTGGGTGCAGGCGCTGGGGCTAGACCTGGCTCAAGAGAAGCAGAGCATGTACAGAGTGTGGGCAGCCAGGGATGCGGCTAGACCTGGCTTGAGAGAAGCAGAGCATGTACAGAGTGCGGATAGCCAGCGCTGGGGCTAGGCCTGTCTCGAGAGAAGCAGAGCATGTACAGAGGGTGGGTAGCCAGCGCTGGGGATACACCTGGCTCGAGAGAAGTAGAGCATGTACACAGTGTGGGTAGCCTGCGCTGGGGCTAGACCTGGCTCGAGAAAAGCAGAGCATGTACAGAGTGTGGGTGCCAGCGCTGGGGCTAGACCTGGCTCGAGAAAAGCAGAGCATGTACAGAGTGTGGGTGCCAGCGCTGCGGCTAGACCTTGCTCGAGAGAAGCAGAGCATGTACAGAGTATGGGTGCGAGCTCTGGGGCTAGGCCTGGCTCGAGAGAAGCAGAGCATGTGCACAGTGTGGGTAGCCTGCGCTGTGGCTAGACCTGGCTCTAGAGAAGCAGAGCATGCACAGAGTGTTTGTAGCTAGCACTGGGGCTAGACCTGTCTTGAGAGAAGCAGAGCATGTACAGAGTGTGGGTAGCCTGTGCTGTGGCTAGACCTGGCTCTAGAGAAGCAGAGCATGTGCACAGTGTGGGTAGCCTGCGCTGTGGCTAGACCTGGCTCTTGAGAAGCAGAGCATGTACAGAGTGGGGGTGCCAGCGCTGGGGCTAGACCTGGCTCAAGAGAAGCAGAGCATGTACAGAGTGTGGGTAGCCAGCACTGAGGCTAGACCTGTCTCGAGAGAAGCAGAGCATGTACAGAGTGGGGGTGCCAGCGCTGGGGCTAGACCTGGCTCGAGAAAAGCAGAGCATGTGCAGTGTGGGTAGCCTGCGCTGTGGCTAGACCCAGTGTGTGGATAGCCAGCACTGGGGCTAGACCTGTCTCGAGAGAAGCAGAGCATGTACAGCGTGTGGGTGCCATCGCAGGGGCTAGACCTGGCTCAACAGAAACAGAGCATGTACAGAGTGTGGGTGCCAGCGCTGGGGCTAGACCTGTCTCGAGAAAAGCAGAGCATGTACACAGTGTGGGTGCCAGCGCTGGGGCTAGACCTGGCTCGAGAGAAGCAGAGCATGTACAGAGTGTGGGTAGCCAGCACTGCGGCTAGACCTGACTCTAGAGGAGCAGAGCACGTACAGACTGTGGGTGCTAGCACTGGGGCTAGACCTGGCACGAGAGAAGCAGAGCATGTACAGAGTGTGGGTGCCAGCGCTGGGGCTAGACCTGGCTCGAGAGAAGCAGAGCATGTACACAGTGTGGGTGCCAGCGCCGGAGGTAGACCTGTCTCGAGAGAAGCAGAGCATGTACAGAGTGTTGGTGCCAGCGCTGGGGCTAGACCTGTCTCGGGAGAAGCAGAGCATGTACAGAGTGTGGGTAGCCAGCATTGGGCTACACCAGGCTCGAGAGAAGCAAAGCATGTACACAGTTTGGGCAGCCAGCACTGGGGCTAGACCTGGCTCGAGAGAAGCAGAGCATGTGCACAGTGTGGAAAGCCTGCATAGTGGCTAGATCTGGCTCTAGAGAAGCAGAGCATGTACAGAGTGTTTGTAGCCAGCACTGGGGCTAAACCTGTCTTGAGAGAAGCAGAGCATGTACAGAGTGTGGTTAGCCTGCGCTGTGGCTAGACCTGGCTCTAGAGAAGCAGAGCATGTGCACAGTGTGGGTAGCCTGCGCTGTGGCTAGACCTGGCTCTAGAGAAGCAGAGCATGTACAGAGTGTGTGTGCCAGCGCTGGGGCTAGACCTGGCTCGAGAAAATCAGAGCATGGACAGAGTGGGGGTGCCAGCGCTGGGGGTAGACCTGGCTCGAGAAAAGCAGAGCATGTGCACAGTGTGGATAGCCTACGCTGTGGCTAGACCTGTCTCTAGAGAAGCAGAGGATGTACAGTGTGTGGGTAGCCAGCACTGGGGCTAGACCTGTCTCGAGAGAAGCAGAGCATGTACAGAGTGTGGGTGCCAGCGCTGGGGCTAGACCTGGCTCAAGAGAAGCAGAGCATGTACAGAGTGTGGGTAGCCAGCACTGCGGCTAGACCTGATTCTAGAGAAGCAGAGCACGTACAGAATGTGGGTGCCAGCACTGGGGCTAGACCTGGCACGAGAGAAGCAGAGCATGTACGGAGTGTGGGTGCCAGCGCTGGGGCTAAACCTGGCTCGGGAGAAGCAGAGCATGTACACAGTGTGGGTGCCAGCGCCGGGGGTAGACCTGTATTGAGAGAAGCAGTGCATGTACAGAGTATGGGTAGCCAGCGCTGGGGCTAGACCTGTCTCTTTAGAAGCAGAGCATGTACAGAGTGTGGGTAGCCCGTGCTGGGGCTAGACCTGGCTCGAGAGAAGCAGAGCATGTCCAGAGAGTGGATCCAAGTGCTGGTGCTAGACCTGAATCTAGAGACGCAGAGCATGTACACAGTGTGGGTAGCTAGCTCTGGGGCGAGACCTGGCTGGAGAGAAGCAGAGCATGTACAGAGAGGGTGCCTGCGGTGGGGCTACACCTGGTTCGAGAGAAGCAGAGCATGTATAGAGTGTGGGTAGCCAGCACTGGGGTTAGGCCTGGCTTGAGAGAAGCCGAGCATGTACAGAGTGTGGGTGCAGCGCTGGGGCTAGACCTGGCTCGAGAGAAACAGAACATGTACAGAGTGTAGATGCCAGCACTGGAGCTAGACCTGGCTCTAGAGAAGCAGAGCATGTACAGACTGTGGGTAGCCACTGTGGGTAGCCAGCACTGGGGCTAGACCTGGATCAAGAGAAGCAGAGCATGTCCAGAGAGTGGATCCCAGCGCTGGTGCTAGACCTGACACTAGAGACGCAGAACATGTACACAGTGTGGGTAGCCAGAGCTGGGGCTAGACTTGGCTGGAGAGAAGCAGAGCATGTACAGAGTGGGTGCCAGCGGTGGTGCTAGACCTGGCTCGAGAGAAGCAGAGCATGTATAGAGTGTGGGTAGCCAGCACTGGGATAGGCCTGGCTTGAGAGAAGCCGAGCATGTACAGTGTGTGGGTGCTAGTGCTGGGGCTAGACCTGGCTCGAGAGAAGCAGAGCATGTACAGAGTGTGGGTGCCAGTGCTGGGGCTAGACCTGGCTCTAGAGAATCAGAGCATGTACAGAGTGTGGGTGCCCACGCTGGGGCTAGACCTGGCTCGAGAGAAGCAGAGCATGTACAGAGTGTGGGTGCCAGCGCTGGGGCTAGACCTGGCTCTAGAGAAGCAGAGCATGCACAGAGTGTGGGTGCCTGCGCTGGGGCTAGACCTGGCTCGAGAGAAGCAGAGCATGTGCACAGTGTGGGTAGCCTGCGCTGTGGGTAGACCTGGCTATAGAGAAGCAGAGCATGTACAGAGTGTGGGTGCCAGCGCTGGGGGTAGACCTGGCTCGAGAAAAGCAGAGCATGTGCACAGTGTGGATAGCCTGCGCTGTGGCTAGACCTGTCTCTAGAGAAACAGAGGATGTACAGTGTGTGGGTAGCCAGCACTGGGGCTAGACCTGTCTCGAGAGAAGCAGAGCATGTACAGAGTGTGGGTGCCAGCGCTGGGGCTAGACCTGGCTCAAGAGAAGCAGAGCATGTACAGAGTGTGGGTAGCCAGCACTGCGGCTAGACCTGATTCTAGAGAAGCAGAGCACGTACAGAATGTGGGTGCCAGCACTGGGGCTAGACCTGGCACGAGAGAAGCAGAGCATGTACAGAGTGTGGGTGCCAGCGCTGGGGCTAAACCTGGCTCGGGAGAAGCAGAGCATGTACACAGTGTGGGTGCCAGCGCCGGGGGTAGACCTGTATTGAGAGAAGCAGTGCATGTACAGAGTATGGGTAGCCAGCGCTGGGGCTAGACCTGTCTCTTTAGAAGCAGAGCATGTACAGAGTGTGGGTAGCCCGTGCTGGGGCTAGACCTGGCTCGAGAGAAGCAGAGCATGTCCAGAGAGTGGATCCAAGTGCTGGTGCTAGACCTGACTCTAGAGACGCAGAGCATGTACACAGTGTGGGTAGCTAGCGCTGGGGCTAGACCTGGCTGGAGAGAAGCAGAGCATGTACAGAGAGGGTGCCTGCGGTGGGGCTACACCTGGTTCGAGAGAAGCAGAGCATGTATAGAGTGTGGGTAGCCAGCACTGGGGTTAGGCCTGGCTTGAGAGAAGCTGAGCATGTACAGAGTGTGGGTGCAGCGCTGGGGCTAGACCTGGCTCGAGAGAAGCAGAACATGTACAGAGTGTAGATGCCAGCACTGGAGCTAGACCTGGCTCTAGAGAAGCAGAGCATGTACAGACTGTGGGTAGCCACTGTGGGTAGCCAGCACTGGGGCTAGACCTGGATCAAGAGAAGCAGAGCATGTCCAGAGAGTGGATCCCAGCGCTGGTGCTAGACCTGACACTAGAGACGCAGAACATGTACACAGTGTGGGTAGCCAGAGCTGGGGCTAGACCTGGCTGGAGAGAAGCAGAGCATGAACAGAGTGGGTGCCAGCGGTGGTGCTAGACCTGGCTCGAGAGAAGCAGAGCATGTATAGAGTGTGGGTAGCCAGCACTGGGATAGGCCTGGCTTGAGAGAAGCCGAGCATGTACAGTGTGTGGGTGCTAGTGCTGGGGCTAGACCTGGCTCGAGAGAAGCAGAGCATGTACAGAGTGTGGGTGCCAGTGCTGGGGCTAGACCTGGCTCTAGAGAATCAGAGCATGTACAGAGTGTGGGTGCCCACGCTGGGGCTAGACCTGGCTCGAGAGAAGCAGAGCATGTACAGAGTGTGGGTGCCAGCGCTGGGGCTAGACCTGGCTCTAGAGAAGCAGAGCATGCACAGAGTGTGGGTGCCTGCGCTGGGGCTAGACCTGGCTCGAGAGAAGCAGAGCATGTGCACAGTGTGGGTAGCATGCGCTGTGGGTAGACCTGGCTATAGAGAAGCAGAGCATGTACAGAGTGTGGGTGCCAGCGCTGGGGCTAGACCTGGCTCGAGAGAAGCAGAGCATGTGCACAGTGTGGAAAGCCTGCGCAGTGGCTAGATCTGGCCCTAGAGAAGCAGAGCATGTACCGAGTGTTTGTAGCTAGCACTGGGGCTAGACCTGTCTTTAGAGAAGTAGAGCATGTACAGAGTGTGGGTAGCCTGCGCTGTGGCTAGACCTGGCTCTAGAGAAGCAGAGCATGTGCACAGTGTTGGTAGCCTGCGCTGTGGCTAGACCTGGCTCTAGAGAAGCAGAGCATGTACAGAGTGTGGGTGCCAGCGCTGGGGCTAGACCTGGCTCAAGAGAAGCAGAGCATGTACAGAGTGTGGGTAGCCAGCACTGAGGCTAGACCTTTCTCGAGAGAAGCAGAACATGTACAGAGTGTGGGCGCCAGCTCTGGGGCTAGACCTGGATCAAGAGAAGCAGAGCATGTACAGAGTGTGGGTAGCCAGCACTGCGGCTAGACCTGATTCTAGAGAAGCAGAGCACGTACAGAGTGTGGGTGCCAGCACTGGGGCTAGACCTGGCACGAGAGAAGCAGAGCATGTACAGAGTGTGGGTGCCAGCGCTGGGGCTAGACCTGGCTCGGGAGAAGCAGAGCATGTACAGAGTGTTGGTGCCAGCGCTGGGGCTAGACCTAGCTCGAGAAAAGCAGAGCATGTGCACAGTGTGGGTAGCCTGCGCTGTGGCTAGAGCTGGCTCTAGAGAAGCAGAGGATGTACAGTGTGTGGGTAGCCAGCACTGGGGCTAGACCTGTCTCGAGAGAAGCAGAGCATGTACAGAGTGTGGGTGCCATCGCTGGGGCTAGACCTGGCTCGTGAGAAGCAGAGCACGTACAGAGTGTGGGTGCCAGTACTGGGGCTAGACCTGGCACGAGAGAAGCAGAGCATGTACAGAGTGTGGGTGCCAGTGCTGGGGCTAGGCCTGGCTCGAGAGAAGCAGAGCATGTACAGAGTGTGGGTAGCCAGCACTGGGCTACACCAGGCTCGAGAGAAGCAGAGCATGTACAGAGTGTGGGTGCCATCGCTGGGGCTAGACCTGGCTCGTGAGAAGCAGAGCACGTACAGAGTGTGGGTGCCCGCACTGGGGCTAGACCTGGCACGAGAGAAGCAGAGCATGTACAGAGTGTGGGTGCCAGCGCTGGGGCTAGACCTGGCTCGGGAGAAGAAGAGCATGTACACAGTGTGGGTGCCAGCGCCGGGGGTAGACCTGTCTCGAGAGAAGCAGAGCATGTACAGAGTGTGGGTAGCCAGAACTGGGGCTAGACCTGGCTCGAAAGAAGCAGAGCACGTACAGAGTGTGGGCAGCCAGGGATGCGGCTAGACCTGGTTCGAGAGAAGCAGAGCATGTACAGAGTGTGGGTAGCCAGCGCTGGGGCTAGGCCTGTCTCAAGAGAAGCAGAGCATGTACAGAGTGTGGGTGCCAGCGCTGGGGCTAGACCTGACTCGAGAAAAGCAGAGCATGTACAGAGTGTGGGGGCCAGCGCTGGGGCTAGACCTGGCTCGAGAGAAGCAGAGCATGTACAGAGTGTGGGTGCCAGCACTGGGGCTAGGCCTGGCTCGAGAGAAGCAGAGCATGTGCACAGTGTGGGTAGCCTGCGCTGTGGCTAGACCTGGCTCTAGAGAAGCAGAGCATGTACAGAGTGTGGGTGCCAGCGCTGGGGCTAGACCTGGCTCGAGAGAAGCAGAGCATGTGCACAGTGTGGAAAGATAGTGGCTAGATCTGGCTCTAGAGAAGCAGAGCATGTACAGAGTGTTTGTAGCCAGCAATGGGGCTAAACCTGTCTTGAGAGAAGCAGAGCATGTACAGAGTTTGGATAGCCTGCGCTGTGGCTAGACCTGGCTCTAGAGAAGCAGAGCATGTGCAAAGTGTGGGTAGCCTGCGCTGTGGCTAGAACTGGCTCTAGAGAAGCAGAGCATGTACAGAGTGTGGGTGCCAGCGCTGGGGCTAGACCTGGCTCAAGAGAAGCAGAGCATGTACAGAGTGTGGGTAGCCAGCACTGAGGCTAGACCTGTCTCGAGAGTTTTCAGAGCATGTACAGAGTGGGGGTGCCAGCGCTGGGGCTAGATCTGGCTCGAGAAAAGCAGAGCACGTGCACAGTGTGGGTAGCCTGCGCTGTGGCTAGACCTGGCTCCAGAAAAGCAGAGGATGTACAGTGTGTGGGTAGCCAGCACTGGGGCTAGACCTGTCTCGAGAGAAGCAGAGCATGTACAGAGTGTGGGTGCCAGCGCTGGGGCTAGACCTGGCTCAAGAGAAGCAGAGCATGTACAGAGTGTGGGTAGCCAGCACTGCGGCTAGACCTGATTCTAGAGAAGCAGAGCACGTACAGAGTGTGGAAGCCAGCACTGGGGCTAGACCTGGCATGAGAGAAGCAGAGCATGTATGGAGTGTGGGTGCCAGCGCTGGGGCTAGACCTGGCTCGGGAGAAGCAGAGCATGTACAGAGTGTTGGTGCCAGCGCTGGGGCTTGACCTGTCTCGAGAGAAGCAGAGCATGTACAGAGTGTGGGTAGCCAGCACTGGGCTACACCAGGCTCGAGAGAAGCAGAGCATGTACAGAATGTGGGCAGCCAGCACTCGGGCTAGACCTGGCTCGGGAGAAGCAGAGCATGTACAGAGTGTTGGTGCCAGCGCTGGGGCTAGACCTGTCTCAAGAGAAGCAGAGCATGTACAGAGTGTGGGTAGCCAGCACTGAGGCTAGACCTTTCTCGAGAGAAGCAGAGCATGTACAGAGTGTGGGTGCCAGCGCTGGGGCTAGACCTGGCTCAAGAGAAGCAGAGCATGTACAGAGTGTGGGTAGCCAGCACTGCGGCTAGACCTGATTCTAGAGAAGCAGAGCACGTACAGAGTGTGGGTGCCAGCACTGGGGCTAGACCTGGCACGAGAGAAGCAGAGCATGTACAGAGTGTGGGTGCCAGCGCTGGGGCTAGACCTGGCTCGGGAGAAGCAGAGCATGTACAGAGTGTTGGTGCCAGCGCTGGGGCTAGACCTAGCTCGAGAAAAGCAGAGCATGTGCACAGTGTGGGTAGCCTGCGCTGTGGCTAGAGCTGGCTCTAGAGAAGCAGAGGATGTACAGTGTGTGGGTAGCCAGCACTGGGGCTAGACCTGTCTCGAGAGAAGCAGAGCATGTACAGAGTGTGGGTGCCATCGCTGGGGCTAGACCTGGCTCGTGAGAAGCAGAGCACGTACAGAGTGTGGGTGCCAGTACTGGGGCTAGACCTGGCACGAGAGAAGCAGAGCATGTACAGAGTGTGGGTGCCAGTGCTGGGGCTAGGCCTGGCTCGAGAGAAGCAGAGCATGTACAGAGTGTGGGTAGCCAGCACTGGGCTACACCAGGCTCGAGAGAAGCAGAGCATGTACAGAGTGTGGGTGCCATCGCTGGGGCTAGACCTGGCTCGTGAGAAGCAGAGCACGTACAGAGTGTGGGTGCCAGCACTGGGGCTAGACCTGGCACGAGAGAAGCAGAGCATGTACAGAGTGTGGGTGCCAGCGCTGGGGCTAGACCTGGCTCGGGAGAAGAAGAGCATGTACACAGTGTGGGTGCCAGCGCCGGGGGTAGACCTGTCTCGAGAGAAGCAGAGCATGTACAGAGTGTGGGTAGCCAGAACTGGGGCTAGACCTGGCTCGAAAGAAGCAGAGCACGTACAGAGTGTGGGCAGCCAGGGATGCGGCTAGACCTGGTTCGAGAGAAGCAGAGCATGTACAGAGTGTGGGTAGCCAGCGCTGGGGCTAGGCCTGTCTCAAGAGAAGCAGAGCATGTACAGAGTGTGGGTAGCCAGCGCTGGGGATACACCTGGCTCGAGAGAAGCGGAGCATGTACACAGTGTCGGTAGCCGGCGCTGGGGCTAGACCTGGCTTGAGAAAAGCAGAGCATGTACAGAGTGTGGGTGCCAGCGCTGGGGCTAGACCTGGCTCGAGAAAAGCAGAGCATGTACAGAGTGTGGGGGCCAGCGCTGGGGCTAGACCTGGCTCGAGAGAAGCAGAGCATGTACAGAGTGTGGGTGCCAGCACTGGGGCTAGGCCTGGCTCGAGAGAAGCAGAGCATGTGCACAGTGTGGGTAGCCTGCGCTGTGGCTAGACCTGGCTCTAGAGAAGCAGAGCATGTACAGAGTGTGGGTGCCAGCGCTGGGGCTAGACCTGGCTCGAGAGAAGCAGATCATGTGCACAGTGTGGAAAGATAGTGGCTAGATCTGGCTCTAGAGAAGCAGAGCATGTACAGAGTGTTTGTAGCCAGCACTGGGGCTAAACCTGTCTTGAGAGAAGCAGAGCATGTACAGAGTTTGGATAGCCTGCGCTGTGGCTAGACCTGGCTCTAGAGAAGCAGAGCATGTGCAAAGTGTGGGTAGCCTGCGCTGTGGCTAGAACTGGCTCTAGAGAAGCAGAGCATGTACAGAGTGTGGGTGCCAGCGCTGGGGCTAGACCTGGCTCAAGAGAAGCAGAGCATGTACAGAGTGTGGGTAGCCAGCACTGAGGCTAGACCTGTCTCGAGAGAATCAGAGCATGTACAGAGTGGGGGTGCCAGCGCTGGGGCTAGATCTGGCTCGAGAAAAGCAGAGCATGTGCACAGTGTGGGTAGCCTGCGCTGTGGCTAGACCTGGCTCCAGAAAAGCAGAGGATGTACAGTGTGTGGGTAGCCAGCACTGGGGCTAGACCTGTCTCGAGAGAAGCAGAGCATGTACAGAGTGTGGGTGCCAGCGCTGGGGCTAGACCTGGCTCAAGAGAAGCAGAGCATGTACAGAGTGTGGGTAGCCAGCACTGCGGCTAGACCTGATTCTAGAGAAGCAGAGCACGTACAGAGTGTGGAAGCCAGCACTGGGGCTAGACCTGGCATGAGAGAAGCAGAGCATGTATGGAGTGTGGGTGCCAGCGCTGGGGCTAGACCTGGCTCGGGAGAAGCAGAGCATGTACAGAGTGTTGGTGCCAGCGCTGGGGCTAGACCTGTCTCGAGAGAAGCAGAGCATGTACAGAGTGTGGGTAGCCAGCACTGGGCTACACCAGGCTCGAGAGAAGCAGAGCATGTACAGAATGTGGGCAGCCAGCACTCGGGCTAGACCTGGCTCGGGAGAAGCAGAGCATGTACAGAGTGTTGGTGCCAGCGCTGGGGCTAGACCTGTCTCGAGAGAAGCAGAGCATGTACAGAGTGTGGGTAGCCCCGCGCTGGGTTGCACCAGGCTGGAGAGAATCAGAGCATGTACAGAGTGTGGATGCCTTCGCTGTGGCTAGACCTGGACCGGGAGAAGCAGAGCATGTACAGAGTGGGTAGCCTGCACTGGGGCTAGACCTGGCTCGAGATAAGCAGAGCATATACAGAGTGTGGGTAACCAGTGCCAGGGCTAGACCTGGCTCGGGAGAAGCAGAGCATGTACAGAGTGTGGGTAGCCTGCACTGGGGCTAGACCTGGCTCAAAAAAAGCAGAACATGTACAGAGTGTGGGTGCCCGCGCTGGGGCTAGACCTGGCTGGAGAGAAGCAGAGCATGTACAGAGTGTTGGTGCCAGCGCTGGGGCTAGACCTGTCTCGAGAGAAGCAGAGAATGTACAGAGTGTGGGTAGCCAGCGCTACGGCTAGACCTGGCTCGAGAGAAGCAGAGCATGTACAGAGTGTGGGTAGCCAGCACTCGGGCTAGACCTGAGTCTAGAGAAGCAGAGCATGTACAGAGTGTGGGTAGCCAGTGATGACGCTAGACCTGGCTCGAGAGAAGCAGAGCATGTACAGAGCAGAGTGTGGGCAGCCAGCGCTGGGGCTAGACCTGGGTCGAGAGAAGCAGAGCATGTACAGAGTGTGGGTAGCCAGAACTGGGGCTAGACCTGGCTCGAAAGAAGCAGAGCACGTACAGAGTGTGGGCAGCCAGGGATGCGGCTAGACCTGGCTCGAGAGAAGTAGAGCATGTGCAGAGTGTGGGTAGCCAGCGCAGGGGATACACCTGGCTCGAGAGAAGCAGAGCATATACAGAGTGTGGGTAGCCAGCGCTGGGGATACACCTGGCTCGAGAGAAGCAGAGCATGTACACAGTGTGGTTAGCCTGCGCTGGGGCTACACCTGGCTCGAGAAAAGCAGAGCATGTACAGAGTGTGGGTGCCAGCGCTGGGGCTAGACCTGGCTCGATAAAAGCAGAGCATGTACAGAGTGTCGGTGCCAGCGCTGTGGCTCTACCTGGCTCTAGAGAAGCAGAGCATGTACAGAGTATGGGTGCCAGCACTAGGGCTAGACCTGGCTCGAGAGAAGCAGAGCATGTGCACAGTGTGGAAAGCCTGCATAGTGGCTAGATCTGGCTCTAGAGAAGCAGAGCATGTACAGAGTGTTTGTAGCCAGCACTGGGGATAACCTGTCTTGAGAGAATCAGAGCATGTACAGAGTGTGGGTAGCCTGCGCTGTGGCTAGACCTGGCTCTAGAGAAGCAGAGCATGTGCACAGTGTGGGTAGCCTGCGCTGTGACTAGACCTGGCTCTAGAGAAGCAGAGCATTTACAGAGTGTGGGTGCCAGCGCTGGGGCTAGACCTGGCTCGAGAGAATCAGAGCATGGACAGAGTGGGGGTGCCAGCGCTGGGGGTAGACCTGGCTCGAGAAAACCAGAGCATGTGCACAGTGTGGGTAGCCTGCGCTGTGGCTAGACCTGGCTCTAGAGAAGCAGAGGATGTACAGTGTGTGGGTAGCCAGCACTGGGGCTAGACCTGGCTCAAGAGAAGTAGAGCATGTACAGAGTGTGGGTGCCAGTGCTGGGGCTAGACCTGGCTGGAGAGAAGCAGAGCATGTACAGAGTGTAGGAGCCAGCGCTGGGGCTAGACCTGTCTCGAGAGAAGCAGAGAATGTACAGAGTGTGGGTAGCCAGCGCCGGGGTTAGACCTGGCTCAAGAGAAGCAGAGCATGTACAGAGTGTGGGTGCCAGCGCTGGGGCTAGACCTGGCTCTAGAGAAGCAGAGCATGTACAGAATGTGGGTGCCAGCACTGGAGCTAAACCTGGCTGGAGAGAAGCAGAGCATGTACAGAGTGTGAATCCCAGTGCTGGAGCTAGACCTGACTCTAGAGAAGCAGAGCATGTACAGAGTGTGGGTGCAGGCGCTGGGGCTAGACCTGGCTCAAGAGAAGCAGAGCATGTACAGAGTTTGGGTAGCCAGCGCTACGGCTAGACCTGGCTCGAGAGAAGCAGAGCATATACAGAGTGTGGGTAGCCTGAATTGGGGCTAGACCTGGCTCAAAAGAAGCAGAGCACGTACAGAGTGTGGGCAGCCAGGGATGCGGCTAGACCTGGCTCGAGAGAAGCAGAGCATGTACAGAGTGCGGGTAGCCAGCGCTGGGGCTAGGCCTGGCTCTTGAGAAGCAGAGCATGTACAGAGTGGGGGTGCCAGCGCTGGGGCTAGACCTGGCTCGAGAGAAGCAGAGCATGTACAGAGTGTGGGTAGCCTGCGCTGGGGCTAGACCTGGCTCGAGAAAAGCAGAGCATGTACAGAGTGTGGGTGCCAGCGCTGCGGCTAGACCTTGCTCGAGAGAAGCAGAGCATGTACAGAGTATGGGTGCGAGCTCTGGGGCTAGGCCTGGCTCGAGAGAAGCAGAGCATGTGCACAGTGTGGGTAGCCTGCGCTGTGACTAGACCTGGCTCTAGAGAAGCAGAGCATGCACAGAGTGTTTGTAGCTAGCACTGGGGCTAGACCTGTATTGAGAGAAGCAGAGCATGTACAGAGTGTGGGTAGCCTGTGCTGTGGCTAGACCTGGCTCTAGAGAAGCAGAGCATGTGCACAGTGTGGGTAGCCTGCGCTGTGGCTAGACCTGGCTCTTGAGAAGCAGAGCATGTACAGAGTGGGGGTGCCAGCGCTGGGGCTAGACCTGGCTCAAGAGAAGCAGAGCATGTACAGAGTGTGGGTAGCCAGCACTGAGGCTAGACCTGTCTCGAGAGAAGCAGAGCATGTACAGAGTGGGGGTGCCAGCGCTGGGGCTAGACCTGGCTCGAGAAAAGCAGAGCATGTGCAGTGTGTGTAGCCTGCGGTGTGGCTAGACCCAGTGTGTGGATAGCCAGCACTGGGGCTAGACCTGTCTCGAGAGAAGCAGAGCATGTACAGAGTGTGGGTGCCATCGCAGGGGCTAGACCTGGCTCAACAGAAACAGAGCATGTACAGAGTGTGGGTGCCAACGCTGGGGCTAGACCTGTCTCGAGAAAAGCAGAGCATGTACACAGTGTGGGTGCCAGCGCTGGGGCTAGACCTGGCTCGAGAGAAGCAGAGCATGTACAGAGTGTGGGTAGCCAGCACTGCGGCTAGACCTGACTCTAGAGGAGCAGAGCACGTACAGACTGTGGGTGCTAGCACTGGGGCTAGACCTGGCACGAGAGAAGCAGAGCATGTACAGAGTGTGGGTGCCAGCGCTGGGGCTAGACCTGGCTCGGGAGAAGCAGAGCGTGTACACAGTGTGGGTGCCAGCGCCGGAGGTAGACCTGTCTCGAGAGAAGCAGAGCATGTACAGAGTGTTGGTGCCAGCGCTGGGGCTAGACCTGTCTCGGGAGAAGCAGAGCATGTACAGAGTGTGGGTAGCCAGCATTGGGCTACACCAGGCTCGAGAGAAGCAAAGCATGTACACAGTTTGGGCAGCCAGCACTGGGGCTAGACCTGGCTCGAGAGAAGCAGAGCATGTGCACAGTGTGGAAAGCCTGCATAGTGGCTAGATCTGGCTCTAGAGAAGCAGAGCATGTACAGAGTGTTTGTAGCCAGCACTGGGGCTAAACCTGTCTTGAGAGAAGCTGAGCATGTACAGAGTGTGGGTAGCCTGCGCTGTGGCTAGACCTGGCTCTAGAGAAGCAGAGCATGTGCACAGTGTGGGTAGCCTGCGCTGTGGCTAGACCTGGCTCTAGAGAAGCAGAGCATGTACAGAGTGTGTGTGCCAGCGCTGGGGCTAGACCTGGCTCGAGAAAATCAGAGCATGACAGAGTGGGGGTGCCAGCGCTGGGGGTAGACCTGGCTCGAGAAAAGCAGAGCATGTGCACAGTGTGGATAGCCTGTGCTGTGGCTAGACCTGTCTCTAGAGAAGCAGAGGATGTACAGTGTGTGGGTAGCCAGCACTGGGGCTAGACCTGTCTCGAGAGAAGCAGAGCATGTACACAGTGTGGGTGCCAGCGCTGGGGCTAGACCTGGCTCAAGAGAAGCAGAGCATGTACAGAGTGTGGGTAGCCAGCACTGCGGCTAGACCTGATTCTAGAGAAGCAGAGCACGTACAGAATGTGGGTGCCAGCACTGGGGCTAGACCTGGCACGAGAGAAGCAGAGCATGTACGGAGTGTGGGTGCCAGCGCTGGGGCTAAACCTGGCTCGGGAGAAGCAGAGCATGTACACAGTGTGGGTGCCAGCGCCGGGGGTAGACCTGTATTGAGAGAAGCAGTGCATGTACAGAGTATGGGTAGCCAGCGCTGGGGCTAGACCTGTCTCTTTAGAAGCAGAGCATGTACAGAGTGTGGGTAGCCCGTGCTGGGGCTAGACCTGGCTCGAGAGAAGCAGAGCATGTCCAGAGAGTGGATCCAAGTGCTGGTGCTAGACCTGACTCTAGAGACGCAGAGCATGTACACAGTGTGGGTAGCTAGCGCTGGGGCTAGACCTGGCTGGAGAGAAGCAGAGCATGTACAGAGAGGGTGCCTGCGGTGGGGCTACACCTGGTTCGAGAGAAGCAGAGCATGTATAGAGTGTGGGTAGCCAGCACTGGGGTTAGGCCTGGCTTGAGAGAAGCCGAGCATGTACAGAGTGTGGGTGCAGCGCTGGGGCTAGACCTGGCTCGAGAGAAGCAGAACATGAACAGAGTGTAGATGCCAGCACTGGAGCTAGACCTGGCTCTAGAGAAGCAGAGCATGTACAGACTGTGGGTAGCCACTGTGGGTAGCCAGCACTGGGGCTGGACCTGGATCAAGAGAAGCAGAGCATGTCCAGAGAGTGGATCCCAGCGCTGGTGCTAGACCTGACACTAGAGACGCAGAACATGTACACAGTGTGGGTAGCCAGAGCTGGGGCTAGACCTGGCTGGAGAGAAGCAGAGCATGTACAGAGTGGGTGCCAGCTGTGGTGCTAGACCTGGCTCGAGAGAAGCAGAGCATGTATAGAGTGTGGGTAGCCAGCACTGGGATAGGCCTGGCTTGAGAGAAGCCGAGCATGTACAGTGTGTGGGTGCTAGTGCTGGGGCTAGACCTGGCTCGAGAGAAGCAGAGCATGTACAGAGTGTGGGTGCCAGTGCTGGGGCTAGACCTGGCTCTAGAGAATCAGAGCATGTACAGAGTGTGGGTGCCCACGCTGGGGCTAGACCTGGCTCGAGAGAAGCAGAGCATGTACAGAGTGTGGGTGCCAGCGCTGGGGCTAGACCTGGCTCTAGAGAAGCAGAGCATGCACAGAGTGTGGGTGCCTGCGCTGGGGCTAGACCTGGCTCGAGAGAAGCAGAGCAAGTGCACAGTGTGGGTAGCCTGCGCTGTGGGTAGACCTGGCTATAGAGAAGCAGAGCATGTACAGAGTGTGGGTGCCAGCGCTGGGGCTAGACCTGGCTCGAGAGAAGCAGAGCATGTGCACAGTGTGGAAAGCCTGCGCAGTGGCTAGATCTGGCCCTAGAGAAGCAGAGCATGTACCGAGTGTTTGTAGCTAGCACTGGGGCTAGACCTGTCTTTAGAGAAGTAGAGCATGTACAGAGTGTGGGTAGCCTGCGCTGTGGCTAGACCTGGCTCTAGAGAAGCAGAGCATGTGCACAGTGTTGGTAGCCTGCGCTGTGGCTAGACCTGGCTCTAGAGAAGCAGAGCATGTACAGAGTGTGGGTGCCAGCGCTGGGGCTAGACCTGGCTCAAGAGAAGCAGAGCATGTACAGAGTGTGAGTAGCCAGCACTGAGGCTAGACCTTTCTCGAGAGAAGCAGAACATGTACAGAGTGTGGGTGCCAGCTCTGGGGCTAGACCTGGCTCAAGAGAAGCAGAGCATGTACAGAGTGTGGGTAGCCAGCACTGCGGCTAGACCTGATTCTAGAGAAGCAGAGCACGTACAGAGTGTGGGTGCCAGCACTGGGGCTAGACCTGGCACGAGAGAAGCAGAGCATGTACAGAGTGTGGGTGCCAGCGCTGGGGCTAGACCTGGCTCGGGAGAAGCAGAGCATGTACAGAGTGTTGGTGCCAGCGCTGGGGCTAGACCTAGCTCGAGAAAAGCAGAGCATGTGCACAGTGTGGGTAGCCTGCGCTGTGGCTAGAGCTGGCTCTAGAGAAGCAGAGGATGTACAGTGTGTGGGTAGCCAGCACTGGGGCTAGACCTGTCTCGAGAGAAGCAGAGCATGTACAGAGTGTGGGTGCCATCGCTGGGGCTAGACCTGGCTCGTGAGAAGCAGAGCACGTACAGAGTGTGGGTGCCAGTACTGGGGCTAGACCTGGCACGAGAGAAGCAGAGCATGTACAGAGTGTGGGTGCCAGTGCTGGGGCTAGGCCTGGCTCGAGAGAAGCAGAGCATGTACAGAGTGTGGGTAGCCAGCACTGGGCTACACCAGGCTCGAGAGAAGCAGAGCATGTACAGAGTGTGGGTGCCATCGCTGGGGCTAGACCTGGCTCGTGAGAAGCAGAGCACGTACAGAGTGTGGGTGCCAGCACTGGGGCTAGACCTGGCACGAGAGAAGCAGAGCATGTACAGAGTGTGGGTGCCAGCGCTGGGGCTAGACCTGGCTCGGGAGAAGAAGAGCATGTACACAGTGTGGGTGCCAGCGCCGGGGGTAGACCTGTCTCGAGAGAAGCAGAGCATGTACAGAGTGTTGGTGCCAGCGCCGGGGCTAGACCTGGCTCGAGAGAAGCAGAGCATGTACAGAGTGTGGGTGCCAGCGCTGGGGCTAGACCTGGCTCTAGAGAATCAGAGCATGTACAGAGTGTGGGTGCCCACGCTGGGGCTAGACCTGGCTCGAGAGAAGCAGAGCATGTACAGAGTGTGGGTGCCAGCGCTGGGGCTAGACCTGGCTCTAGAGAAGCAGAGCATGCACAGAGTGTGGGTGCCTGCGCTGGGGCTAGACCTGGCTCGAGAGAAGCAGAGCATGCACAGAGTGTGGGTGCCAGCGCTGGGGCTAGACCTGGCTCGAGAGAAGCAGAGCATGTGCACAGTGTGGAAAGCCTGCACAGTGGCTAGATCTGGCTCTAGAGAAGCAGAGCATGTACCGAGTGTTTGTAGCTAGCACTGGGGCTAGACCTGTCTTTAGAGAAGCAGAGCATGTACAGAGAGTGGGTAGCCTGCGCTGTGGCTAGACCTGGCTCTAGAGAAGCAGAGAATGTGCACAGTGTTGGTAGCCTGCGCTGTGGCTAGACCTGGCTCTAGAGAAGCAGAGCATGTACAGAGTGTGAGTGCCAGCGCTGGGGCTAGACCTGGCTCAAGAGAAGCAGAGCATGTACAGAGTGTGGGTAGCCAGCACTGAGGCTAGACCTGTCTCGAGAGAAGCAGAACATGTACAGAGTGTGGGTGCCAGCTCTGGGGATAGACCTGGCTCAAGAGAAGCAGAGCATGTACAGAGTGTGGGTAGCCAGCACTGCGGCTAGACCTATTTCTAGAGAAGCAGAGCACGTACAGAGTGTGGGTGCCAGCACTGGGGCTAGACCTGGCACGAGAGAAGCAGAGCATGTACGGAGTGTGGGTGCCAGCGCTGGGGCTAGACCTGACTCGGGAGAAGCAGAGCATGTACAGAGTGTTGGTGCCAGCGCTGGGGCTAGACCTAGCTCGAGAAAAGCAGAGCATGTGCACAGTGTGGGTAGCCTGCGCTGTGGCTAGAGCTGGCTCTAGAGAAGCAGAGGATGTACAGTGTGTGGGTAGCCAGCACTGGGGCTAGACGTGTCTCGAGAGAAGCAGAGCATGTACAGAGTGTGGGTGCCATCGCTGGGGCTAGACCTGGCTTGTGAGAAGCAGAGCACGTACAGAGTGTGGGTGCCAGTACTGGGGCTAGACCTGGCACGAGAGAAGCAGAGCATGTACAGAGTGTGGGTGCCAGTGCTGGGGCTAGACCTGGCTCGAGAGAAGCAGAGCATGTACAGAGAGTGGGTAGCCAGCACTGGGCTACACCAGGCTCGAGAGAAGCAGAGCATGTACAGAGTGTGGGTGCCATCGCTGGGGCTAGACCTGGCTCGTGAGAAGCAGAGCACGTACAGCGTGTGGGTGCCAGCACTGGGGCTAGACCTGGCACGAGAGAAGCAGAGCATGTACAGAGTGTGGGTGCCAGCGCTGGGGCTAGACCTGGCTCGGGAGAAGAAGAGCATGTACACAGTGTGGGTGCCAGCGCCGGGGGTAGACCTGTCTCGAGAGAAGCAGAGCATGTACAGAGTGTTGGTGCCAGCGCTGGGGCTAGACCTGCCTCGAGAGAAGCAGAGCATGTACAGAGTGTGGGTAGCTAGAGCTGGGGCTAGGGCTGTCTCGAGAGAAGCAGAGCATGTACAGAGTGTGGGCAGCCAGCGCTGGGGATACACCTGGCTCGAGAGAAGCAGAGCATGTACACAGTGTGGGTAGCCTGCGCTGGGGCTAGACCTGGCTCGAGAAAAGCAGAGCATGTACAGAGTGTGGGTGCCAGCGCTGGGGTTAGACCTGGCTCGAGAAAAGAAGAGCATGTACAGAGTGTGGGTGCCAGCTCTGGGGCTAGACCTGGCTCGAAAGAAGCAGAGCATGTACAGAGTATGGGTGCCAGCACTGGGGATAGGCCTGGCTCGAGAGAAGCAGAGCATGTGCACAGTGTGGGTAGCCTGCGCTGTGGCTAGACCTGGCTCTAGAGAAGCAGAGCATGTACAGAGTGTGGGTGGCAGCGCTGGGGCTAGACCTGGCTCGAGAGAAGCAGAGCATGTGCACAGTGTGGAAAGCCTGCACAGAGGCTAGATCTGGCTCTAGAGAAGCAGAGCATGTGCTGAGTGTTTGTAGCCAGCACTGGGGCTAGTTCTGTCTTTAGAGAAGCAGAGCATGTACAGAGTGTGGGTAGCCTGCGCTGTGGCTAGACCTGGCTCTAGAGAAGCAGAGCATGTGCACAGTGTGGGTAGCCTGCGCTGTGGCTAGACCTGGCTCTAGAGAAGCAGAGCATGTACAGAGTGTGGGTGCCAGCGCTGGGGCTAGACTTGGCTCAAGAGAAGCAGAGCATGTACAGAGTGTGGGTGCCAGCACTGTGGCTAGACCTGGCACGAGAGAAGCAGAGCATGTACGGAGTGTGGGTGCCAGCGCTGGGGCTAGACCTGGCTCGGGAAAAGCAGAGCATGTACACAGTGTGGGTGCCAGCGCCGGGGGTAGACCTGTCTCGAGAGAAGCAGAGCATGTACAGAGTGTGGGTGCCAGCGCTGGGGTTAGACCTGGCTCGAGAAAAGAAGAGCATGTACAGAGTGTGGGTGCCAGCTCTGGGGCTAGACCTGGCTCGAGAGAAGCAGAGCATGTACAGAGTATGGGTGCCAGCACTGGGGATAGGCCTGGCTCGAGAGAAGCAGAGCATGTGCACAGTGTGGGTAGCCTGCGCTGTGGCTAGACCTGGCTCTAGAGAAGCAGAGCATGTACAGAGTGTGGGTGGCAGCGCTGGGGCTAGGCCTGGCTCGAGAGAAGCAGAGCATGTGCACAGTGTGGAAAGCCTGCACAGAGGCTAGATCTGGCTCTAGAGAAGCAGAGCATGTGCTGAGTGTTTGTAGCCAGCACTGGGGCTAGTTCTGTCTTTAGAGAAGCAGAGCATGTACAGAGTGTGGGTAGCCTGCGCTGTGGCTAGACCTGGCTCTAGAGAAGCAGAGCATGTGCACAGTGTGGGTAGCCTGCGCTGTGGCTAGACCTGGCTCTAGAGAAGCAGAGCATGTACAGAGTGTGGGTGCCAGCGCTGGGGCTAGACTTGGCTCAAGAGAAGCAGAGCATGTACAGAGTGTGGGTGCCAGCACTGTGGCTAGACCTGGCACGAGAGAAGCAGAGCATGTACGGAGTGTGGGTGCCAGCGCTGGGGCTAGACCTGGCTCGGGAAAAGCAGAGCATGTACACAGTGTGGGTGCCAGCGCCGGGGGTAGACCTGTCTCGAGAGAAGCAGAGCATGTACAGAGTGTTGGTGCCAGCGCTGGGGCTAGACCTAGCTCGAGAAAAGCAGAGCATGTGCACAGTTTGGGTAGCCAGCACTGGGGCTAGACCTGTCTCGAGAGAAGCAGAGCATGTACAGAGTGTGGGTGCCATCGCTGGGGCTAGACCTGGCTCGTGAGAAGCAGAGCACGTACAGAGTGTGGGTGCCAGCACTGGGGCTAGACCTGGCACAAGAGAAGCAGAGCATGTACAGAGTGTGGGTGCCAGCGCTGGGGCTAGACCTGGCTCGGGAGAAGCAGAGCATGTACACAGTGTGGGTGCCAGCGCCGGGGGTAGACCTGTCTCGAGAGAAGCAGAGCATGTACAGAGTGTTGGTGCCAGCGCTGGGGCTAGACCTGCCTCGAGAGAAGCAGAGCATGTACAGAGTGTGGGTAGCCAGCACTGGGCTACACCAGGCTCGAGAGAAGCAGAGCATGTACAGAGTGTGGGCAGCCAGCACTGGGGCTAGACCTGCCTCGAGAGAAGCAGAGCATGTACAGAGTGTGGGTAGCCCTGCGCTGGGTTACACCAGGCTGGAGAGAAGCAGAGCATGTACAGAGTGTGGATGCCTTTGCTGGGGCTAGACCTGGACCGGGAGAAGCAGAGCATGTACAGAGTGTGGGTAGCCAGCACTGCGGCTAGACCTGATTCTAGAGAAGCAGAGCACGTACAGAGTGTGGGTGCCAGCACTGGGGCTAGACCTGGCACGAGAGAAGCAGAGCATGTACAGAGTGTGGGTGCCAGCGCTGGGGCTAGACCTGGCTCGGGAGAAGCAGAGCATGTACAGAGTGTTGGTGCCAGCGCTGGGGCTAGACCTAGCTCGAGAAAAGCAGAGCATGTGCACAGTGTGGGTAGCCTGCGCTGTGGCTAGAGCTGGCTCTAGAGAAGCAGAGGATGTACAGTGTGTGGGTAGCCAGCACTGGGGCTAGACCTGTCTCGAGAGAAGCAGAGCATGTACAGAGTGTGGGTGCCATCGCTGGGGCTAGACCTGGCTCGTGAGAAGCAGAGCACGTACAGAGTGTGGGTGCCAGTACTGGGGCTAGACCTGGCACGAGAGAAGCAGAGCATGTACAGAGTGTGGGTGCCAGTGCTGGGGCTAGGCCTGGCTCGAGAGAAGCAGAGCATGTACAGAGTGTGGGTAGCCAGCACTGGGCTACACCAGGCTCGAGAGAAGCAGAGCATGTACAGAGTGTGGGTGCCATCGCTGGGGCTAGACCTGGCTCGTGAGAAGCAGAGCACGTACAGAGTGTGGGTGCCAGCACTGGGGCTAGACCTGGCACGAGAGAAGCAGAGCATGTACAGAGTGTGGGTGCCAGCGCTGGGGCTAGACCTGGCTCGGGAGAAGAAGAGCATGTACACAGTGTGGGTGCCAGCGCCGGGGGTAGACCTGTCTCGAGAGAAGCAGAGCATGTACAGAGTGTTGGTGCCAGCGCCGGGGCTAGACCTGGCTCGAGAGAAGCAGAGCATGTACAGAGTGTGGGTGCCAGCGCTGGGGCTAGACCTGGCTCTAGAGAATCAGAGCATGTACAGAGTGTGGGTGCCCACGCTGGGGCTAGACCTGGCTCGAGAGAAGCAGAGCATGTACAGAGTGTGGGTGCCAGCGCTGGGGCTAGACCTGGCTCTAGAGAAGCAGAGCATGCACAGAGTGTGGGTTCCTGCGCTGGGGCTAGACCTGGCTCGAGAGAAGCAGAGCATGCACAGAGTGTGGGTGCCAGCGCTGGGGCTAGACCTGGCTCGAGAGAAGCAGAGCATGTGCACAGTGTGGAAAGCCTGCACAGTGGCTAGATCTGGCTCTAGAGAAGCAGAGCATGTACCGAGTGTTTGTATCTAGCACTGGGGCTAGACCTGTCTTTAGAGAAGCAGAGCATGTACAGAGAGTGGGTAGCCTGCGCTGTGGCTAGACCTGGCTCTAGAGAAGCAGAGCATGTGCACAGTGTTGGTAGCCTGCGCTGTAGCTAGACCTGGCTCTAGAGAAGCAGAGCATGTACAGAGTGTGAGTGCCAGCGCTGGGGCTAGACCTGGCTCAAGAGAAGCAGAGCATGTACAGAGTGTGGGTAGCCAGCACTGAGGCTAGACCTGTCTCGAGAGAAGCAGAACATGTACAGAGTGTGGGTGCCAGCTCTGGGGATAGACCTGGCTCAAGAGAAGCAGAGCATGTACAGAGTGTGGGTAGCCAGCACTGCGGCTAGACCTATTTCTAGAGAAGCAGAGCACGTACAGAGTGTGGGTGCCAGCACTGGGGCTAGACCTGGCACGAGAGAAGCAGAGCATGTACGGAGTGTGGGTGCCAGCGCTGGGGCTAGACCTGACTCGGGAGAAGCAGAGCATGTACAGAGTGTTGGTGCCAGCGCTGGGGCTAGACCTAGCTCGAGAAAAGCAGAGCATGTGCACAGTGTGGGTAGCCTGCGCTGTGGCTAGAGCTGGCTCTAGAGAAGCAGAGGATGTACAGTGTGTGGGTAGCCAGCACTGGGGCTAGACGTGTCTCGAGAGAAGCAGAGCATGTACAGAGTGTGGGTGCCATCGCTGGGGCTAGACCTGGCTCGTGAGAAGCAGAGCACGTACAGAGTGTGGGTGCCAGTACTGGGGCTAGACCTGGCACGAGAGAAGCAGAGCATGTACAGAGTGTGGGTGCCAGTGCTGGGGCTAGACCTGGCTCGAGAGAAGCAGAGCATGTACAGAGTGTGGGTAGCCAGCACTGGGCTACACCAGGCTCGAGAGAAGCAGAGCATGTTCAGAGTGTGGGTGCCATCGCTGGGGATAGACCTGGCTCGTGAGAAGCAGAGCACGTACAGCGTGTGGGTGCCAGCACTGGGGCTAGACCTGGCACGAGAGAAGCAGAGCATGTACAGAGTGTGGGTGCCAGCGCTGGGGCTAGACCTGGCTCGGGAGAAGAAGAGCATGTACACAGTGTGGGTGCCAGCGCCGGGGGTAGACCTGTCTCGAGAGAAGCAGAGCATGTACAGAGTGTTGGTGCCAGCGCTGGGGCTAGACCTGCCTCGAGAGAAGCAGAGCATGTACAGAGTGTGGGTAGCTAGAGCTGGGGCTAGGGCTGTCTCGAGAGAAGCAGAGCATGTACAGAGTGTGGGCAGCCAGCACTGGGGATACACCTGGCTCGAGAGAAGCAGAGCATGTACACAGTGTGGGTAGCCTGCGCTGGGGCTAGACCTGGCTCGAGAAAAGCAGAGCATGTACAGAGTGTGGGTGCCAGCGCTGGGGTTAGACCTGGCTCGAGAAAAGAAGAGCATGTACAGAGTGTGGGTGCCAGCTCTGGGGCTAGACCTGGCTCGAGAGAAGCAGAGCATGTACAGAGTATGGGTGCCAGCACTGGGGCTAGGCCTGGCTCGAGAGAAGCAGAGCATGTGCACAGTGTGGGTAGCCTGCGCTGTGGCTAGACCTGGCTCTAGAGAAGCAGAGCATGTACAGAGTGTGGGTGCTAGCGCTGGGGCTAGACCTGGCTCGAGAGAAGCAGAGCATGTGCACAGTGTGGAAAGCCTGCACAGAGGCTAGATCTGGCTCTAGAGAAGCAGAGCATGTACTGAGTGTTTGTAGCCAGCACTGGGGCTAGTTCTGTCTTTAGAGAAGCAGAGCATGTACAGAGTGTGGGTAGCCTGCGCTGTGGCTAGACCTGGCTCTAGAGAAGCAGAGCATGTGCACAGTGTGGGTAGCCTGCGCTGTGGCTAGACCTGGCTCTAGAGAAGCAGAGCATGTACAGAGTGTGGGTGCCAGCGCTGGGGCTAGACTTGGCTCAAGAGAAGCAGAGCATGTACAGAGTGTGGGTAGCTAGCACTGCGGCTAGACCTGATTCTAGAGAAGCAGAGCACGTACAGAGTGTGGGTGCCAGCACTGTGGCTAGACCTGGCACGAGAGAAGCAGAGCATGTACGGAGTGTGGGTGCCAGCGCTGGGGCTAGACCTGGCTCGGGAAAAGCAGAGCATGTACACAGTGTGGGTGCCAGCGCCGGGGGTAGACCTGTCTCGAGAGAAGCAGAGCATGTACAGAGTGTTGGTGCCAGCGCTGGGGCTAGACCTAGCTCGAGAAAAGCAGAGCATGTGCACAGTTTGGGTAGCCAGCACTGGCGCTAGACCTGTCTCGAGAGAAGCAGAGCATGTACAGAATGTGGGTGCCATCGCTGGGGCTAGACCTGGCTCGTGAGAAGCAGAGCACGTCCAGAGTGTGGGTGCCAGCACTGGGGCTAGACCTGGCACAAGAGAAGCAGAGCATGTACAGAGTGTGGGTGCCAGCGCTGGGGCTAGACCTGGCTCGGGAGAAGCAGAGCATGTACACAGTGTGGGTGCCAGCGCCGGGGGTAGACCTGTCTCGAGAGAAGCAGAGCATGTACAGAGTGTTGGTGCCAGCGCTGGGGCTAGACCTAGCTCGAGAAAAGCAGAGCATGTGCACAGTTTGGGTAGCCAGCACTGGCGCTAGACCTGTCTCGAGAGAAGCAGAGCATGTACAGAGTGTGGGTGCCATCGCTGGGGCTAGACCTGGCTCGTGAGAAGCAGAGCACGTACAGAGTGTGGGTGCCAGCACTGGGGCTAGACCTGGCACAAGAGAAGCAGAGCATGTACAGAGTGTGGGTAGCCCTGCGCTGGGTTACACCAGGCTGGAGAGAAGCAGAGCATGTACAGAGTGTGGATGCCTTTGCTGGGGCTAGACCTGGACCGGGAGAAGCAGAGCATGTACAGAGTGTGGGTAGCCTGCACTGGGGCTAGACCTGGCTCGGGATAAGCAGAGCATATACAGAGTGTGGGTAACCAGTGCCAGGGCTAGACCTGGCTCGGAGGAAGCAGAGCATGTACAGAGTGTGGGTAGCCTGCGCTGGGGCTAGACCTGGCTCGAAAGAAGAAGAGCATGTACAGAGTGTGGGTGCCCGCGCTGGGGCTAGACCTGGCTGGAGAGAAGCAGAGCATGTACGGAGTGTGGGTGCTAGCGCTGGGGTTAGACCTGGCTCAAGAGAAGCAGAGCATGTACAGAGTGTGGGTGCTAGCGCTGGGGCTAGACCTGGCTCTAGAGAAACAGATCATGTACAGAGTGTGGGTGCCAGCACTGGAGCTCGACCTGGCTGGAGAGAAGCAGAGCATGTACACAGTGTGGGTGCCAGCGCTGGGGATAGACCTGGCTCAAGAGAAGCAGAGCATGTACATAGTGTGGGTGCTAGCGCTGGGGCTAGACCTGGCTATAGAGAAGCAGATCATGTACAGAGTGTGGGTGCCAGCACTGGAGCTAGACCTGGCTGGAGAGAAGCAGAGCATGTAGAGTGTGAATCCCAGTGCTGGAGCTAGACCTGACTCTAGAGAAGCAGAGCATGTACAGAGTGTGGGTGCAGGCGCTGGGGCTAGACCTGGCTCGAGAGAAGCAGAGCATGTACAGAGTATGGGCAGCCAACGCTGGGGCTAGACCTGGCTCGAGAGAAGCAGAGCATGTACAGAGTGTGGGTAGCCAGAACTGGGGCTAGACCTGGCTCGAAAGAAGCAGAGCACGTACAGAGTGTGGGCAGCAAGGCATGCGGCTAGACCTGGCTCGAGAGAAGCAGAGCATGTACAGAGTGTGGGTAGCTAGCGCTGGGGCTAGGCCTGTCTCGAGAGAAGCAGAGCATGTACATAGCTCTCAACCATTTATGTCGCAAAAGCGGGTGAAACCACCCGATTTTACTTTTGGCGGGTGAGAGGCCCATTGAAATGAATGGGCGTGCATGAGGTTTGGCGGGTGAGTCCGCTGTTTACAAGGCGGGTGACACCCGCCAAAAGCGTGTGAGTTGGGAGCTATGCATGTACAGAGTGTGGGTAGCCAGCGCTGGGGATACTCCTGGCTCGAGAGAAGCAGAGCATGTACACAGTGTGGGTGCCAGCTCTGGGGCTAGACCTGGCTCGAGAAAAGAAGAGCATGTACAGAGTTTGGGTGCCAGCGCTGGGGCTAGACCTGGCTCGAGAGAGGCAGAGCATGTGCGCAGTGTGGGTACCAGCGCTGGGGCTAGACCTGGCTAGAGAGAAGCAGAGCATGTGCACAGTGTGGAAAGCCTGCACAGTGGCTAGATCTTGATCTAGAGAAGCAGAGCATGTACACAGTGTGTGTAGCTAGCGCTGGGGCTAGACCTGGCTCTAGAGAAGCAGAGCATGTACAGAGTGTGGGTGCCAGCGCTGGGGCTAGACCTGGCTCAAGAGAAGCAGAGCATGTACAGAGTGTGTGTAGCTAGCACTGAGGCTAGACCTGTCTCGAGAGAAGCAGAGCATGTACAGAGTGGGGGTGCCAGCGCTGGGGCTAGACCTGGCTCGAAAAAAGCAGAGCATGTGCACAGTGTGGGTAGCCTCCGCTGTGGCTAGACCTGGCTCGAGAAAAGCAGAGCATGTGCACAGTGTGGGTAGCCTGCGCTGTGGCTAGACCTAGCTCTAGAGAAGCAGAGGATGTACAGTGTGTGGGTAGCCAGCACTGGGGCTAGACCTGTCTCGAGAGAAGCAGAGCATGTACAGAGTGTGGGTGCCCTCGCAGGGGCTAGACCTGGCTCAAGAGAAACAGAGCATGTACAGAGTGTGGGTGCCAGCGCTGGGGCTAGACCTGTCTCGAGAGAAGCAGAGCATGTACAGAGTGTGGGTGCCAGCACTGGAGCTCGACCTGGCTGGAGAGAAGCAGAGCATGTACACAGTGTGGGTGCCAGCACTGGGGATAGACCTGGCTCAAGAGAAGCAGAGCATGTACATAGTGTGGGTGCTAGCGCTGGGGCTAGACCTGGCTATAGAGAAGCAGATCATGTACAGAGTGTGGGTGCCAGCGCTGGGGCTAGACCTAGCTCGAGAAAAGCAGAGCATGTGCACAGTTTGGGTAGCCAGCACTGGCGCTAGACCTGTCTCGAGAGAAGCAGAGCATGTACAGAGTGTGGGTGCCATCGCTGGGGCTAGACCTGGCTCGTGAGAAGCAGAGCACGTACAGAGTGTGGGTGCCAGCACTGGGGCTAGACCTGGCACAAGAGAAGCAGAGCATGTACAGAGTGTGGGTAGCCCTGCGCTGGGTTACACCAGGCTGGAGAGAAGCAGAGCATGTACAGAGTGTGGATGCCTTTGCTGGGGCTAGACCTGGACCGGGAGAAGCAGAGCATGTACAGAGTGTGGGTAGCCTGCACTGGGGCTAGACCTGGCTCGGGATAAGCAGAGCATATACAGAGTGTGGGTAACCAGTGCCAGGGCTAGACCTGGCTCGGAGGAAGCAGAGCATGTACAGAGTGTGGGTAGCCTGAGCTGGGGCTAGACCTGGCTCGAAAGAAGAAGAGCATGTACAGAGTGTGGGTGCCCGCGCTGGGGCTAGACCTGGCTGGAGAGAAGCAGAGCATGTACGGAGTGTGGGTGCTAGCGCTGGGGTTAGACCTGGCTCAAGAGAAGCAGAGCATGTACAGAGTGTGGGTGCTAGCGCTGGGGCTAGACCTGGCTCTAGAGAAACAGATCATGTACAGAGTGTGGGTGCCAGCACTGGAGCTCGACCTGGCTGGAGAGAAGCAGAGCATGTACACAGTGTGGGTGCCAGCGCTGGGGATAGACCTGGCTCAAGAGAAGCAGAGCATGTACATAGTGTGGGTGCTAGCGCTGGGGCTAGACCTGGCTATAGAGAAGCAGATCATGTACAGAGTGTGGGTGCCAGCACTGGAGCTAGACCTGGCTGGAGAGAAGCAGAGCATGTAGAGTGTGAATCCCAGTGCTGGAGCTAGACCTGACTCTAGAGAAGCAGAGCATGTACAGAGTGTGGGTGCAGGCGCTGGGGCTAGACCTGGCTCGAGAGAAGCAGAGCATGTACAGAGTGTGGGCAGCCAACGCTGGGGCTAGACCTGGCTCGAGAGAAGCAGAGCATGTACAGAGTGTGGGTAGCCAGAACTGGGGCTAGACCTGGCTCGAAAGAAGCAGAGCACGTACAGAGTGTGGGCAGCAAGGCATGCGGCTAGACCTGGCTCGAGAGAAGCAGAGCATGTACAGAGTGTGGGTAGCTAGCGCTGGGGCTAGGCCTGTCTCGAGAGAAGCAGAGCATGTACATAGCTCTCAACCATTTATGTCGCAAAAGCGGGTGAAACCACCCGATTTTACTTTTGGCGGGTGAGAGGCCCATTGAAATGAATGGGCGTGCATGAGGTTTGGCGGGTGAGTCCGCTGTTTACAAGGCGGGTGACACCCGCCAAAAGCGTGTGAGTTGGGAGCTATGCATGTACAGAGTGTGGGTAGCCAGCGCTGGGGATACTCCTGGCTCGAGAGAAGCAGAGCATGTACACAGTGTGGGTGCCAGCTCTGGGGCTAGACCTGGCTCGAGAAAAGAAGAGCATGTACAGAGTGTGGGTGCCAGCGCTGGGGCTAGACCTGGCTCGAGAGAGGCAGAGCATGTGCGCAGTGTGGGTACCAGCGCTGGGGCTAGACCTGGCTAGAGAGAAGCAGAGCATGTGCACAGTGTGGAAAGCCTGCACAGTGGCTAGATCTTGATCTAGAGAAGCAGAGCATGTACACAGTGTGTGTAGCTAGCGCTGGGGCTAGACCTGGCTCTAGAGAAGCAGAGCATGTACAGAGTGTGGGTGCCAGCGCTGGGGCTAGACCTGGCTCAAGAGAAGCAGAGCATGTACAGAGTGTGTGTAGCTAGCACTGAGGCTAGACCTGTCTCGAGAGAAGCAGAGCATGTACAGAGTGGGGGTGCCAGCGCTGGGGCTAGACCTGGCTCGAAAAAAGCAGAGCATGTGCACAGTGTGGGTAGCCTCCGCTGTGGCTAGACCTGGCTCGAGAAAAGCAGAGCATGTGCACAGTGTGGGTAGCCTGCGCTGTGGCTAGACCTAGCTCTAGAGAAGCAGAGGATGTACAGTGTGTGGGTAGCCAGCACTGGGGCTAGACCTGTCTCGAGAGAAGCAGAGCATGTACAGAGTGTGGGTGCCCTCGCAGGGGCTAGACCTGGCTCAAGAGAAACAGAGCATGTACAGAGTGTGGGTGCCAGCGCTGGGGCTAGACCTGTCTCGAGAGAAGCAGAGCATGTACAGAGTGTGAGTGCCAGCGCTGGGGCTAGACCCGGCTCGAGAGAAGCAGAGCATGTACAGAGTGTGGGTAGCCAGCACTGCGGCTAGACCTGACTTTAGAGAAGCAGAGCACGTACAGAGTATGGGTGCAGGAGCTGGGGCTAGACCTGGCTCGAGAGAAGCAGAGCATGTACAGAGTGTGGGTGCCCGTGCTGGGGCTAGACCTGGCCCGAGAGAAGCAGAGCATCTACAGAGTGTGGGTAGCCAGTACTCGGGCTAGACCTGAGTATAGAGAAGCAGAGCATGTACAGAGTGTGGGTAGCCAGCGCTGGGGCTAGACCTGGATCGAGAGAAGCAGAGCATGTACAGAGTGTGGGTAGCCAGAACTGGGGCTAGACCGGGCTCGAAAGAAGCAGAGCACGTACAGAGTGTGGGCAGCCAGGGATGCGGCTAGACCTGGCTCGAGAGAAGCAGAGCATGTACAGAGTGCGGGCAGCCAGCGCTGGGGCTAGACCTGGATCGAGAGAAGCAGAGCATGTACAGAGTGTGGGTAGCCAGAACTGGGGCTAGACCGGGCTCGAAAGAAGCAGAGCACGTACAGAGTGTGGGCAGCCAGGGATGCGGCTAGACCTGGCTCGAGAGAAGCAGAGCATGTACAGAGTGTGGGTAGCCAGCGCTGGGGATACACCTGGCTCGAGAGAAGCAGAGCATGTACACAGTGTGGGTAGCCTGTGCTGGGGCTAGACCTGGCTCGAGAAAAGCAGAGCATGTACAGAGTGTGGGTGCCAGCGCTGGGGCTAGACCTGGCTCGAGAAAAGCAGAGCATGTACAGAGTGTGGGGGCCAGCGCTGGGGCTAGACCTGGCTCGAGAGAAGCAGAGCATGTACAGAGTATGTGTGCCAGCACTGGGGCTAGGCCTGGCTCGAGAGAAGCAGAGCATGTGCACAGTGTGGGTAGCCTGCGCTGTGGCTAGTCCTGGCTCTAGAGAAGCAGAGCATGTACAGAGTGTGGGTGCCAGCGCTGGGGCTAGACCTGGCTCGAGAGAAGCAGAGCATGTGCACCGTGTGGAAAGCCTGCATAGTGGCTAGATCTGGCTCTAGAGAAGCAGAGCATGTACAGAGTGTTTGTAGCCAGCACTGCGGCTAAACTTGTCTTGAGAGAAGCAGAGCATGTAAAGAGTGTAGGTAGCCTGCGCTGTGGCTAGACCTGGCTCTAGAGAAGCAGAGCATGTGCACAGTGTGGGTAGCCTGCGCTGTGGCTAGACCTGGCTCTAGAGAAGCAGAGCATGTACAGAGTGTGGGTGCCAGTGCTGGGGCTAGACCTGGCTCAAGAGAAGCAGAGCATGTACAGAGTGTGGGTAGCCAGCACTGAGGCTAGACCTGTCTCGAGAGAATCAGAGCATGTACAGAGTGGGGGTGCCAGCGCTGGGGCTAGACCTGGCTCCAGAAAAGCAGAGCATGTGCACAGTGTGGGTAGCCTGGGCTGTGGCTAGACCTGGCTCTAGAGAAGCAGAGGATGTACAGTGTGTGGGTAGCCAGCACTGGGGCTAGACCTGTCTCGAGAGAAGCAGAGCATGTACAGAGTGTGGGTGCCAGCGCTGGGGCTAGACCTAGCTCAAGAGAAGCAGAGCATGTACAGAGTGTGGGTAGCCAGCACTGCGGCTAGATCTGATTCTAGAGAAGCAGAGCACGTACAGAGTGTGGATGCCAGCACTGGGGCTAGACCTGGCACGAGAGAAGCAGAGCATGTACAGAGTGTGGGTGCCAGCACTGGGGCTAGACCTGGCTAGGGAGAAGCAGAGCATGTACACAGTGTGGGTGCCAGCGCCGGGGGTAGACCTGTCTCAAGAGAAGCAGAGCATTACAGAGTGTTGGTGCCAGCGCTGGGGCTAGACCTGTCTCGAGAGAAGCAGAGCATGTACAGAGTGTGGGTAGCCAGCGCTACGGCTAGACCTGGCTCGAGAGAAGCAGAGCATGTACAGAGTGTGCATCCCAGTGCTGGTGCTAGACCTGACTCTAGAGAAACAGCACATGTACAGAGTATGGGTGCAGGTGCTGGGGCTAGACCTGGCTCGAGAGAAGCAGAGCATGTACAGAATGTGGGTGCCCGTGCTGGGGCTAGACCTGGCCCGAGAGAAGCAGAGCATGTACAGAGTGTGGGTAGCCAGCACTCGGGCTAGACCTGAGTCTAGAGAAGCAGAGCATGTACAGAGTGTGGGTATCCAGTGATGGCGCTAGACCTGGTTCGAGAGAAGCAGAGCATGTACAGAGTGTGGTCAGCCAGCGCTGGGGCTAGACCTGGATCGAGAGAAGCAGAGCATGTACAGAGTGTGGGTAGCCAGAACTGGGGCTAGACCTGGCTCGAAAGAAGCAGAGCACGTACAGAGTGTGGGCAGCCAGGGATGCGGCTAGACCTGGCTCGAGAGAAGCAGAGCATGTACAGAGTGTGGGTAGCCAGCGCTGGGGCTAGGCCTGTCTCGAGAGAAGCAGAGCATGTACAGAGTGTGGGTAGCCAGCGCTGGGGATACACCTGGCTCGAGAGAAGCAGAGCATGTACACAGTGTGGGTAGCCTGCGCTGGCGCAAGACCTTGCTCTAGAAAAGCAGAGCATGTACAGAGTGTGGGTGCCAGCGCTGGGGCTAGACCTGGCTCAAGAGAAGCAGAGCATGTACAGAGTGTGGGTAGCCAGCACTGCGGCTAGACCTGATTCTAGAGAAGCAGAGCACGTACAGAGTGTGGATGCCAGCACTGGGGCTAGACCTGGCATGAGAGAAACAGAGCATGTACAGAGTGTGGGTGCCAGCGCTGGGGCTAGACCTGGCTCGGGAGACGCAGAGCATGTACACAGTGTGGGTGCCAGCGCCAGGGGTAGACCTGTCTCGAGAGAAGCAGAGCATGTACAGAGTGTTGGTGCCAGCGCTGGGACTAGACCTGTCTCGAGAGAAGCAGAGCATGTACAGAGTGTGGGTAGCCAGCGCTGGTGCTAGACCTGGCTCTAGAGAAGCAGCGCATGTACAGAGTATGGGTGCAGGTGCTGGGGCTAGACCTGGCTCGAGAGAAGCAGAGCATGTACAGAGTGTGGGTGCCTGTGCTGGGACTAGACCAGGCCCGAGAGAAGCAGAGCATGTACAGAGTGTGGGTAGCCAGCACTCGGGCTAGACCTGAGTCTAGAGAAGCAGAGCATGTACAGAGTGTGGGTAGCCAGTGATGGCGCTAGACCTGGCTCGAGAGAAGCAGAGCATGTACAGAGTGTGGGCAGCCAGTGCTGGGGCTAGACCTGGATCGAGGGAAGCAGAGCATGTACAGAGTGTGGGTAGCCAGAACTGGGGCTAGACCTGGCTCGAAAGAAGCAGAGCACGTACAGAGTGTGGGCAGCCAGGGATGCGGCTAGACCTGGCTCGAGAGAAGCAGAGCATGTACAGAGTGTGGGTAGCCAGCGCTGGGGCTAGGCCTGTCTCGAGAGAAGCAGAGCATGTACAGAGTGTGGGTAGCCAGCGCTGGGGGTACACCTGGCTCGAGAGAAGCAGAGCATGTACACAGTGTGGGTAGCCGGCGCTGGGGCTAGACCTGGCTCGAGAAAAGCAGAGCATGTACAGAGTGTGGGTGCCAGCGCTGGGGCTAGACCTGGCTCGAGAAAAGCAGAGCATGTACAGAGTGTGGTTGCCCGTGCTGGGACTAGACCTGGCTCGAGAGAAGCAGAGCATGTACAGAGTGTGGGTAGCCAGTGATGGCGCTAGACCTGGCTCGAGAGAAGCAGAGCATGTACAGAGTGTGGGCAGCCAGTGCTGGAGCTAGACCTGGCTCGAGAGAAGCAGAGCATGTACAGAGTGTGGGCAGCCAGTGCTGGGGCTAGACCTGGATCGAGAGAAGCAGAGCATGTACAGAGTGTGGGTAGCCAGAACTGGGGCTAGACCTGGCTCGAGAGAAGCAGAGCATGTACAGAGTGTGGGTGCCAGCACTGGGGCTAGGCCTGGCTCGACAGAAGCAGAGCATGTGCACAGTGTGGGTAGCCTGCGCTGTGGCTAGACCTGGCTCTAGAGAAGCAGAACATGTACAGAGTGTGGGTGCCAGCGCTGGGGCTAGGCCTGGCTCCAGAGAAGCAGAGCATGTGCACAGTGTGGAAAGCCTGCATAGTGGCTAGATCTGGCTCTAGAGAAGCAGAGCATGTACAGAGTGTTTGTAGCCAGCACTGGGGCTAAACCTGTCTTGAGAGAAGCAGAGCATGTACAGAGTGTGGATAACCTGCGCTGTGGCTAGACCTGGCTCTAGAGAAGCAGAGCATGTGCACAGTGTGGGTAGCCTGCGCTGTGGCTAGACCTGGCTCTAGAGAAGCAGAGCATGTACAGAGTGTGGGTAGCCAGAACTGGGGCTAGACCTTGCTCGAAAGAAGCAGAGCAGGTACAGAGTGTGGGCAGCCAGGGATGCGGCTAGACCTGGCTCGAGAGAAGCAGAGCATGTACAGAGTGTGGGTAGCCAGCGCTGGGGCTAGGCCTGTCTCGAGAGAAGCAGAGCATGTACAGAGTGTGGGTAGCCAGCGCTGGGGATACACCTGGCTCGAGAGAAGCAGAGCATGTACACAGTGTGGGTAGCCTGCGCTGGCGCAAGACCTGGCTCTAGAAAAGCAGAGCATGTACAGAGTGTGGGTGCCAGCGCTGGGGCTAGACCTGGCTCAAGAGAAGCAGAGCATGTACAGAGTGTGGGTAGCCAGCACTGCGGCTAGACCTGATTCTAGAGAAGCAGAGCACGTACAGAGTGTGGATGCCAGCACTGGGGCTAGACCTGGCATGAGAGAAACAGAGCATGTACAGAGTGTGGGTGCCAGCGCTGGGGCTAGACCTGGCTCGGGAGAAGCAGAGCATGTACACAGTGTGGGTGCCAGCACCAGGGGTAGACCTGTCTCGAGAGAAGCAGAGCATGTACAGAGTGTTGGTGCCAGCGCTGGGGCTAGACCTGTCTCGAGAGAAGCAGAGCATGTACAGAGTGTGGGTAGCCAGCGCTGGTGCTAGACCTGACTCTAGAGAAGCAGCGCATGTACAGAGTATGGGTGCAGGTGCTGGGGCTAGACCTGGCTCGAGAGAAGCAGAGCATGTACAGAGTGTGGGTGCCCGTGCTGGGACTAGACCAGGCCCGAGAGAAGCAGAGCATGTACAGAGTGTGGGTAGCCAGCACTCGGGCTAGACCTGAGTCTAGAGAAGCAGAGCATGTACAGAGTGTGGGTAGCCAGTGATGGCGCTAGAACTGGCTCGAGAGAAGCAGAGCATGTACAGAGTGTGGGCAGCCAGTGCTGGGGCTAGACCTGGATCGAGGGAAGCAGAGCATGTACAGAGTGTGGGTAGCCAGAACTGGGGCTAGACCTGGCTCGAAAGAAGCAGAGCACGTACAGAGTGTGGGCAGCCAGGGATGCGGCTAGACCTGGCTCGAGAGAAGCAGAGCATGTACAGAGTGTGGGTAGCCAGCGCTGGGGCTAGGCCTGTCTCGAGAGAAGCAGAGCATGTACATAGTGTGGGTAGCCAGCGCTGGGGATACACCTGGCTCGAGAGAAGCAGAGCATGTACACAGTGTGGGTAGCCGGCGCTGGGGCTAGACCTGGCTCGAGAAAAGCAGAGCATGTACAGAGTGTAGGTGCCAGCGCTGGGGCTAGACCTGGCTCGAGAAAAGCAGAGCATGTACAGAGTGTGGGTGCCCGTGCTGGGACTAGACCTGGCTCGAGAGAAGCAGAGCATGTACAGAGTGTGGGTAGCCAGTGATGGCGCTAGACCTGGCTCGAGAGAAGCAGAGCATGTACAGAGTGTGGGCAGCCAGTGCTGGAGCTAGACCTGGCTCGAGAGAAGCAGAGCATGTACAGAGTGTGGGCAGCCAGTGCTGGGGCTAGACCTGGATCGAGAGAAGCAGAGCATGTACAGAGTGTGGGTAGCCAGAACTGGGGCTAGACCTGGCTCGAGAGAAGCAGAGCATGTACAGAGTGTGGGTGCCAGCACTGGGGCTAGGCTTGGCTCGACAGAAGCAGAGCATGTGCACAGTGTGGGTAGCCTGCGCTGTGGCTAGACCTGGCTCTAGAGAAGCAGAACATGTACAGAGTGTGGGTGCCAGCGCTGGGGCTAGGCCTGGCTCCAGAGAAGCAGAGCATGTGCACAGTGTGGAAAGCCTGCATAGTGGCTAGATCTGGCTTTAGAGAAGCAGAGCATGTACAGAGTGTTTGTAGCCAGCACTGGGGCTAAACCTGTCTTGAGAGAAGCAGAGCATGTACAGAGTGTGGATAGCCTGCGCTGTGGCTAGACCTGGCTCTAGAGAAGCAGAGCATGTGCACAGTGTGGGTAGCCTGCGCTGTGGCTAGACCTGGCTCTAGAGAAGCAGAGCATGTACAGAGTGTGGGTGCCAGCGCTGGGGCTAGACCTGGCTCAAGAGAAGCAGAGCATGTACAGAGTGTGGGTAGCCAGCACTGAGGCTAGACCTGTCTCGAGAGAATAAGAGCATGTACAGAGTGGGGGTGCCAGCGCTGGGGCTAGATCTGGCTCGAGAAAAGCAGAGCATGTGCACAGTGTGGGTAGCCTGCGCTGTGGCTAGACCTGGCTCTAGAAAAGCAGAGGATGTACAGTGTGTGGGTAGCCAGCAGTGGGGCTAGACCTGTCTCGAGAGAAGCAGAGCATGTACAGAGTGTGGGTGCCAGCGCTGGGGCTAGACCTGGCTCAAGAGAAGTAGAGCATGTACAGAGTGTGGGTAGCCAGCACTGCGGCTAGACCTGATTCTAGAGAAGCAGAGCACGTACAGAGTGTGGAAGCCAGCACTGGGGCTAGACCTGGCACGAGAGAAGCAGAGCATGTATGGAGTGTGGGTGCCAGCGCTGGGGCTAGACCTGGCTCGGGAGAAGCAGAGCATGTACAGAGTGTTGGTGCCAGCGCTGGGGCTAGACCTGTCTCGAGAGAAGCAGAGCATGTACAGAGTGTGGGTAGCCAGAACTGGGCTACACCAGGCTCGAGAGAAGCAGAGCATGTACAGAGTGTGGGCAGCCAGCACTCGGGCTAGACCTGGCTCGGGAGAAGCGGAGCATGTACAGAGTGTTGGTGCCAGCGCTGGGGCTAGACCTGTCTCGAGAGAAGCAGAGCATGTACAGAGTGTGGGTAGCCCCCCGCTGGGTTGCACCAGGCTGGAGAGAAGCAGAGCATGTACAGAGTGTGGATGCCTTCGCTGTGGCTAGACCTGGACCGGGAGAAGCAGAGCATGTACAGTGTGGGTAGACTGCACTGGGGCTAGACCTGGCTCGAGATAAGCAGAGCATATACAAAGTGTGGGTAACCAGTGCCAGGGCTAGACCTGGCTCGGGAGAAGCAGAGCATGTACAGAGTGTGGGTAGCCTGCACTGGGGCTAGACCTGGCTCAAAAAAAGCAGAGCATGTACAGAGTGTGGGTGCACGCGCTGGGGCTAGACCTGGCTGGAGAGAAGCAGAGCATGTAAAGAGTGTTGGTGCCAGCGCTGGGGCTAGACCTGTCTCGAGAGAAGCAGAGAATGTACAGAGTGTGGGTAGCCAGCGCTACGGCTAGACCTGGCTCGAGAGAAGCAGAGCATGTACAGAGTGTGGGTAGCCAGCACTCGGGCTAGACCTGAGTCTAGAGAAGCAGAGCATGTTCAGAGTGTGGGTAGCCAGTGATGGCGCTAGACCTGGCTCGAGAGAAGCAGAGCATGTACAGAGCAGAGTTTGGGCAGCCAGCGCTGGGGCTAAACCTTGATCGAGAGAAGCAGAGCATGTACAGAGTGTGGGTAGCCAGAACTGGGGCTAGACCTGGCTCGAAAGAAGCAGAGCACGTACAGAGTGTGGGTAGCCAGGGATGGGGCTAGACCTGGCTCGAGAGAAGTAGAGCATGTACAGAGTGTGGGTAGCCAGCGCTGGGATTAGGCCTATCTCAAGAGAAGCAGAGCATGTACAGAGTGTGGGTAGCCAGCGCTGGGGATACACCTGGCTCGAGAGAAGCAGACCATGTACAAAGTGTGGGTAGCCTGCGCTGGGGCTACACCTGGCTCGAGAAAAGAAGAGCATGTACAGAGTGTGGGTGCCAGCGCTGGGGCTAGACCTGGCTCGAGAGAAGCAGAGCATGTACAGAGTGTCGGTGCCAGCGCTGGGGCTACACCTGGCTCGAGAGAAGCAGAGCATGTACAGAGTGTGGGTAGAAAGTGATGGCGCTAGACCTGGCTCGAGAGAAGCAGAGCATGTACAGAGTGTGGGCAGCCAGTGCTGGAGCTAGACCTGGCTCGAGAGAAGCAGAGCATGTACAGAGTGTGGGCAGCCAGTGCTGGGGCTAGACCTGGATCGAGAGAAGCAGAGCATGTACAGAGTGTGGGTAGCCAGAACTGGGGCTAGACCTGGCTCGAGAGAAGCAGAGCATGTACAGAGTGTGGGTGCCAGCACTGGGGCTAGGCCTGGCTCGAGAGAAGCAGAGCATGTGCACAGTGTGGGTAGCCTGCAGTGTCGCTAGACCTGGCTCTAGAGAAGCAGAGCATGTACAGAGTGTGGGTGCCAGCGCTGGGGCTAGGCCTGTCTTGAGAGAAGCAGAGCATGTACAGAGTGTGGATAGCCTGCGCTGTGGCTAGACCTGGCTCTAGAGAAGCAGAGCATGTGCACAGTGTGGGTAGCCTGCGCTATGGCTAGACCTGGCTCTAGAGAAGCAGAGCATGTACAGAGTGTGGGTGCCAGCGCTGGGGCTAGACCTGGCTCAAGAGAAGCAGAGCATGTACAGAGTGTGGGTAGCAAGCACTGAGGCTAGACCTGTCTCGAGAGAATCAGAGCATGTACAGAGTGGGGGTGCCAGCGCTGGGGCTAGACCTGGCTCGAGAAAAGCAGAGCATGTGCACAGTGTGGGTAGCCTGCGCTGTGGCTAGACCTGGCTCTAGAAAAGCAGAGGATGTACAGTGTGTGGGTAGCCAGCAGTGGGGCTAGACCTGTCTCGAGAGAAGCAGAGCATGTACAGAGTGTGGAAGCCAGCGCTGGGGCTAGACCTGGCTCAAGAGAAGCAGAGCATGTACAGAGTGTGGATAGCCAGCACTGCGGCTAGACCTGATTCTAGAGAAGCAGAGCACGTACAGAGTGTGGAAGCCAGCACTGGGGCTAGACCTGGCACGAGAGAAGCAGAGCATGTATGGAGTGTGGGTGCCAGCACTGGGGCTAGACCTGGCTCGGGAGAAGCAGAGCATGTACAGAGTGTTGGTGCCAGCGCTGGGGCTAGACCTGTCTCGAGAGAAGCAGAGCATGTACAGAGTGTGGGTAGCCAGCACTGGGCTACACCAGGCTCGAAAGAAACAGAGCATGTACAGAGTGTGGGCAGCCAGCACTCAGGCTAGACCTGGCTCGGGAGAAGCGGAGCATGTACAGAGTGTTGGTGCCAGCGCTGGGGCTAGACCTGTCTCGAGAGAAGCAGAGCATGTACAGAGTGTGGGTAGCCCCCCGCTGGGTTGCACCAGGCTGGAGAGAAGCAGAGCATGTACAGAGTGTGGATGCCTTCGCTGTGGCTAGACCTGGACCGGGAGAAGCAGAGCATGTACAGAGTGGGTAGCCTGCACTGGGGCTAGACCTGGCTCGAGATAAGCAGAGCATATACAGAGTGTGGGTAACCAGTGCCAGGGCTAGACCTGGCTCGGGAGAAGCAGAGCATGTACAGAGTGTGGGTAGCCTGCACTGGGGCTAGACCTGGCTCAAAAAAAGCAGAGCATGTACAGAGTGTGGGTGCCCGCGCTGGGGCTAGACCTGGCTGGAGAGAAGCAGAGCATGTAAAGAGTGTTGGTGCCAGCGCTGGGGCTAGACCTGTCTCGAGAGAAGCAGAGAATGTACAGAGTGTGGGTAGCCAGCGCTACGGCTAGACCTGGCTCGAGAGAAGCAGAGCATGTACAGAGTGTGGGTAGCCAGCACTCGGGCTAGACCTGAGTCTAGAGAAGCAGAGCATGTTCAGAGTGTGGGTAGCCAGTGATGGCGCTAGACCTGGCTCGAGAGAAGCAGAGCATGTACAGAGCAGAGTGTGGGCAGCCAGCGCTGGGGCTAAACCTGGATCGAGAGAAGCAGAGCATGTACAGAGTGTGGGTAGCCAGAACTGGGGCTAGACCTGGCTGGAAAGAAGCAGAGCACGTACAGAGTGCGGGCAGCCAGGGATGCGGCTAGACCTGGCTCGAGAGAAGTAGAGCATGTACAGAGTGTGGGTAGCCAGCGCTGGGATTAGGCCTATCTCAAGAGAAGCAGAGCATGTACAGAGTGTGGGTAGCCAGCGCTGGGGATACACCTGGCTCGAGAGAAGCAGACCATGTACACAGTGTGGTTAGCCTGCGCTGGGGCTACACCTGGCTCGAGAAAAGAAGAGCATGTACAGAGTGTGGGTGCCAGCGCTGGGGCTAGACCTGGCTCGATAAAAGCAGAGCATGTACAGAGTGTCGGTGCCAGCGCTGGGGCTAGACCTGGATCGAGAGAAGCAGAGCATGTACAGAGTGTGGGTGCCAGCACTGGGGCTAGGCCTGGCTCGAGAGAAGCAGAGCATGTGCACAGTGTGGGTAGCCTGCGCTGTGGCTCTACCTGGCTCTAAAGAAGCAGAGCATGTACAGAGTGTGGGTGCCAGCGCTGGGGCTAGACCTGGCTCGAGAGAAGCAGAGCATGTGCACAGTGTGGAAAGCCTGCATAGTGGCTAGATCTGGCTCTAGAGAAGCAGAGCATGTACAGAGTGTTTGTAGCCAGCACTGGGGATAAACCTGTCTTGAGAGAAGCAGAGCATGTACAGAGTGTGGGTAGCCTGCGCTGTGGCTAGACCTGGCTCTAGAGAAGCAGAGCATGTGCACAGTGTGGGTAGCCTGCGCTGTGGCTAGACCTGGCTCTAGAGAAGCAGAGCATGTACAGAGTGTGGGTGCCAGCGCTTGGGCTAGACCTGGCTCAAGAGAATCAGAGCATGGACAGAGTGGGGGTGCAAGCACTGGGGGTGGACCTGGCTTGAGAAAAGCAGAGCATGTGCACAGTGTGGGTAGCCTGCGCTGTGGCTAGACCTGGCTCTAGAGAAGCAGAGGATGTACAGTGTGTGGGTAGCCAGCACTGGGGCTAGACCTGTCTCGAGAGAATCAGAGCATGGACAGAGTGGGGGTGCCAGCGCTGGGGGTGGACCTGGCTCGAGAAAAGCAGAGCATGTGCACAGTGTGGGTGCCAGCGCTGGGGCTAGACCTGGCTCAAGAGAAGAAGAGCATGTACAGAGTGTGGGTAGCCAGCACTGCGGCTAGACCTGATTCTAGAGAAGCAGAGCACGTACATAATGTGGGTGCCAGCACTGGGGCTAGACCTGGCACGAGAGAAGCAGAGCATGTACGGAGTGTGTGTGCCAGCGCTGGGGCTAAACCTGGCTCGGGAGAAGCAGAGCATGTACACAGTGTGGGTGCCAGCGCCGGGGGTAGACCTGTCTCGAGAGAAGCAGAGCATGTACAGAGTGTTGGTGCCAGCACTGGGGCTAGACCTGGCTCGAGAGAAGCAGAGCATGTACAGAGTGTGGGTAGCCTGCACTGGGGCTAGACCTGGCTCAAAAAAAGCAGAGCATGTACAGAGTGTGGGTGCCAGTGCTGGGGCTAGACCTGGCTGGAGAGAGGCAGAGCATGTACAGAGTGTAGGTGCCAGCGCTGGGGCTAGACCTGTCTCGAGAGAAGCAGAGAATGTACTTAGTGTGGGTAGCCAGCGCTGGGGTTAGACCTGGCTCAAGAGAAGCAGAGCATGTACAGAGTGTGGGTGCCAGCGCTGGGGCTAGACCTGGCTCTAGAGAAGCAGAGCATGTACAGAGTGTGGGTGCCAGCACTGGAGCTAAACCTGGCTGGAGAGAAGCAGAGCATGTACAGAGTGTGAATCCCAGTGCTGGAGCTAGACCTGACTCTAGAGAAGCAGAGCATGTACAGAGTGTGGGTGCAGGTGCTGGGGCTAGACCTGGCTCAAGAGAAGCAGAGCATGTACAGAGTTTGGGTAGCCAGCGCTACGGCTAGACCTGGCTCGAGAGAAGCAGAGCATGTACAGAGTGTGGGCAGTCAGCGCTGGGGCTAGACCTGGCTCGAGAGAAGCAGAGCATGTACAGAGTGTGGGTAGCCTGAATTGGGTCTAGACCTGGCTCAAAAGAAGCAGAGCACGTACAGAGTGTGGGCAGCCAGGGATGCGGCTAGACCTGGCTCGAGAGAAGCAGAGCATGTACAGAGTGTGGGTAGCCAGCGCTGGGGCTAGGCCTGTCTCGAGAGAAGCAGAGCATGTACAGAGGGTGGGTAGCCAGCGCTGGGGATACACCTGGCTCGATAGAAGTAGAGCATGTACACATTGTGGGTAGCCTACGCTGGGGCTAGACCTGGCTCGAGAAAAGCAGAGCATGTACAGAGTGTGGGTGCCAGCGCTGGGGCTAGACCTGGCTCGAGAAAAGCAGAGCATCTACAGAGTGTGGGTGCCAGCGCTGGGGCTTGACCTTGCTCGAGAGAAGCAGAGCATGTACAGAGTATGGGTGCGAGCTCTGGGGCTAGGCCTGGCTCGAGAGAAGCAGAGCATGTGCACAGTGTGGGTAGCCTGCGCTGTGGCTAGACCTGGCTCTAAAGAAGCAGAGCATGTACAGAGTGTGGGTGCCAACGCTGGGGCTAGACCTGGCTCGAGAGAAGCAGAGCATGTGCACAGTGTGGAAAGCCTGCACAGTGGCTAGATCTGGCTCGAGAGAAGCAGAGCATGTGCACAGTGTGGGTAGCCTGCGCTGTGGCTAGACCTGGCTCTAAAGAAGCAGAGCATGTACAGAGTGTTTGTAGCTAGCACTGGGGCTAAACCTGTCTTGAGAGAAGCAGAGCATGTACAGAGTGTGGGTAGCCTGTGCTGTGGCTAGACCTGGCTCTAGGGAAGCAGAGCATGTGCACAGTGTGGGTAGCCTGCGCTGTGGCTAGACCTGGCTCTTGAGAAGCAGAGCATGTACAGAGTGGGGGTGCCAGCGCTGGGGCTAGACCTGGCTCAAGAGAAGCAGAGCATGTACAGAGTGTGGGTAGCCAGCACTGAGGCTAGACCTGTCTCGAGAGAAGCAGAGCATGTACAGAGTGGGGGTGCTAGCGCTGGGGCTAGACCTGGCTCGAGAAAAGCAGAGCATGTGCAGTGTGGGTAGCCTGCGCTGTGGCTAGACCCAGTGTGTGGGTAGCCAGCACTGGGGCTAGACCTGTCTCGAGAGAAGCAGAGCATGTACAGAGTGTGGGTGCCATCGCAGGGGCTAGACCTGGCTCAACAGAAACAGAGCATGTACAGAGTGTGGATGCCAGCGCTGGGGCTAGACCTGTCTCGAGAAAAGCAGAGCATGTACACAGTGTGGGTGCCAGCGCTGGGGCTAGACCTGGCTCGGGAGAAGCAGAGCATGTACACAGTGTGGGTGCCAGCGCCGGGGGTAGACCTGTCTCGAGAGAAGCAGAGAATGTACAGAGTGTTGGTGCCAGCGCTTGGGCTAGACCTGGCTCGAGAGAAGCAGAGCATGTACAGAGTGTGGGTAGCCTGCACTGGGGCTAGACCTGGCTCAAAAAAAGCAGAGCATGTACAGAGTGTGGGTGCCAGTGCTGGGGCTAGACCTGGCTGGAGAGAAGCAGAGCATGTACAGAGTGTAGGTGCCAGCGCTGGGGCTAGAACTGTCTCGAGAGAAGCAGAGAATGTACAGAGTGTGGGTAGCCAGCGCTGGGGTTAGACCTGGCTCAAGAGAAGCAGAGCATGTACGGAGTGTGGGTGCCAGCGCTGGGGCTAAACCTGGCTCGGGAGAAGCAGAGCATGTACACAGTGTGGGTGCCAGCGCCGGGGGTAGACCTGTCTCGAGAGAAGCAGAGAATGTACAGAGTGTTGGTGCCAGCGCTTGGGCTAGACCTGGCTCGAGAGAAGCAGAGCATGTACAGAGTGTGGGTAGCCTGCACTGGGGCTAGACCTGGCTCAAAAAAAGCAGAGCATGTACAGAGTGTGGGTGCCAGTTCTGGGGCTAGACCTGGCTGGAGAGAAGCAGAGCATGTACAGAGTGTAGGTGCCAGCGCTGGGGCTAGACCTGTCTCGAGAGAAGCAGAGAATGTACAGAGTGTGGGTAGCCAGCGCTGGGGTTAGACCTGGCTCAAGAGAAGCAGAGCATGTACAGAGTGTGGGTGCCAGCGCTGGGGCTAGACCTGGCTCTAGAGAAGCAGAGCATGTACAGAGTGTGGGTGCCAGCACTGGAGCTAAACCTGGCTGGAGAGAAGCAGAGCATGTACAGAGTGTGAATCCCAGTGCTGGAGCTAGACCTGACTCTAGAGAAGCAGAGCATGTACAGAGTGTGGGTGCAGGTGCTGGGGCTAGACCTGGCTCAAGAGAATCAGAGCATGTACAGAGTTTGGGTAGCCAGCGCTACGGCTAGACCTGGCTCGAGAGAAGCAGAGCATGTACAGAGTGTGGGTGCCCTCGCAGGGGCTAGACCTGGCTCAAGAGAAACAGAGCATGTACAGAGTGTGGGTGCCAGCGCTGGGGCTAGACCTGTCTCGAGAGAAGCAGAGCATGTACAGAGTGTGAGTGCCAGCGCTGGGGCTAGACCCGGCTCGAGAGAAGCAGAGCATGTACAGAGTGTGGGTAGCCAGCACTGCGGCTAGACCTGACTTTAGAGAAGCAGAGCACGTACAGAGTATGGGTGCAGGAGCTGGGGCTAGACCTGGCTCGAGAGAAGCAGAGCATGTACAGAGTGTGGGTGCCCGTGCTGGGGCTAGACCTGGCCCGAGAGAAGCAGAGCATCTACAGAGTGTGGGTAGCCAGTACTCGGGCTAGACCTGAGTATAGAGAAGCAGAGCATGTACAGAGTGTGGGTAGCCAGTGATGGTGCTAGACCTGGCTCGAGAGAAGCAGAGCATGTACAGAGTGCGGGCAGCCAGTGCTGGGGCTAGACCTGGATCGAGAGAAGCAGAGCATGTACAGAGTGTGGGTAGCCAGAACTGGGGCTAGACCGGGCTCGAAAGAAGCAGAGCACGTACAGAGTGTGGGCAGCCAGGGATGCGGCTAGACCTGGCTCGAGAGAAGCAGAGCATGTACAGAGTGTGGGTAGCCAGCGCTGGGGATACACCTGGCTCGAGAGAAGCAGAGCATGTACACAGTGTGGGTAGCCTGTGCTGGGGCTAGACCTGGCTCGAGAAAAGCAGAGCATGTACAGAGTGTGGGTGCCAGCGCTGGGGCTAGACCTGGCTCGAGAAAAGCAGAGCATGTACAGAGTGTGGGGGCCAGCGCTGGGGCTAGACCTGGCTCGAGAGAAGCAGAGCATGTACAGAGTATGTGTGCCAGCACTGGGGCTAGGCCTGGCTCGAGAGAAGCAGAGCATGTGCACAGTGTGGGTAGCCTGCGCTGTGGATAGTCCAGGCTCTAGAGAAGCAGAGCATGTACAGAGTGTGGGTGCCAGCGCTGGGGCTAGACCTGGCTCGAGAGAAGCAGAGCATGTGCACCATGTGGAAAGCCTGCATAGTGGCTAGAACTGGCTCTAGAGAAGCAGAGCATGTACAGAGTGTTTGTAGCCAGCACTGCGGCTAAACTTGTCTTGAGAGAAGCAGAGCATGTAAAGAGTGTAGGTAGCCTGCGCTGTGGCTAGACCTGGCTCTAGAGAAGCAGAGCATGTGCACAGTGTGGGTAGCCTGCGCTGTGGCTAGACCTGGCTCTAGAGAAGCAGAGCATGTACAGAGTGTGGGTGCCAGTGCTGGGGCTAGACCTGGCTCAAGAGAAGCAGAGCATGTACAGAGTGTGGGTAGCCAGCACTGAGGCTAGACCTGTCTCGAGAGAATCAGAGCATGTACAGAGTGGGGGTGCCAGCGCTGGGGCTAGACCTGGCTCCAGAAAAGCAGAGCATGTGCACAGTGTGGGTAGCCTGGGCTGTGGCTAGACCTGGCTCTAGAGAAGCAGAGGATGTACAGTGTGTGGGTAGCCAGCACTGGGGCTAGACCTGTCTCGAGAGAAGCAGAGCATGTACAGAGTGTGGGTGCCAGCGCTGGGGCTAGACCTAGCTCAAGAGAAGCAGAGCATGTACAGAGTGTGGGTAGCCAGCACTGCGGCTAGATCTGATTCTAGAGAAGCAGAGCACGTACAGAGTGTGGATGCCAGCACTGGGGCTAGACCTGGCACGAGAGAAGCAGAGCATGTACAGAGTGTGGGTGCCAGCACTGGGGCTAGACCTGGCTAGGGAGAAGCAGAGCATGTACACAGTGTGGGTGCCAGCGCCGGGGGTAGACCTGTCTCAAGAGAAGCAGAGCATTACAGAGTGTTGGTGCCAGCGCTGGGGCTAGACCTGTCTCGAGAGAAGCAGAGCATGTACAGAGTGTGGGTAGCCAGCGCTACGGCTAGACCTGGCTCGAGAGAAGCAGAGCATGTACAGAGTGTGCATCCCAGTGCTGGTGCTAGACCTGACTCTAGAGAAACAGCACATGTACAGAGTATGGGTGCAGGTGCTGGGGCTAGACCTGGCTCGAGAGAAGCAGAGCATGTACAGAATGTGGGTGCCCGTGCTGGGGCTAGACCTGGCCCGAGAGAAGCAGAGCATGTACAGAGTGTGGGTAGCCAGCACTCGGGCTAGACCTGAGTCTAGAGAAGCAGAGCATGTACAGAGTGTGGGTATCCAGTGATGGCGCTAGACCTGGTTCGAGAGAAGCAGAGCATGTACAGAGTGTGGTCAGCCAGCGCTGGGGCTAGACCTGGATCGAGAGAAGCAGAGCATGTACAGAGTGTGGGTAGCCAGAACTGGGGCTAGACCTGGCTCGAAAGAAGCAGAGCACGTACAGAGTGTGGGCAGCCAGGGATGCGGCTAGACCTGGCTCGAGAGAAGCAGAGCATGTACAGAGTGTGGGTAGCCAGCGCTGGGGCTAGGCCTGTCTCGAGAGAAGCAGAGCATGTACAGAGTGTGGGTAGCCAGCGCTGGGGATACACCTGGCTCGAGAGAAGCAGAGCATGTACACAGTGTGGGTAGCCTGCGCTGGCGCAAGACCTTGCTCTAGAAAAGCAGAGCATGTACAGAGTGTGGGTGCCAGCGCTGGGGCTAGACCTGGCTCAAGAGAAGCAGAACATGTACAGAGTGTGGGTAGCCAGCACTGCGGCTAGACCTGATTCTAGAGAAGCAGAGCACGTACAGAGTGTGGATGCCAGCACTGGGGCTAGACCTGGCATGAGAGAAACAGAGCATGTACAGAGTGTGGGTGCCAGCGCTGGGGCTAGACCTGGCTTCGGAGAAGCAGAGCATGTACACAGTGTGGGTGCCAGCGCCAGGGGTAGACCTGTCTCGAGAGAAGCAGAGCATGTACAGAGTGTTGGTGCCAGCGCTGGGGCTAGACCTGTCTCGAGAGAAGCAGAGCATGTACAGAGTGTGGGTAGCCAGCGCTGGTGCTAGACCTGGCTCTAGAGAAGCAGCGCATGTACAGAGTATGGGTGCAGGTGCTGGGGCTAGACCTGGCTCGAGAGAAGCAGAGCATGTACAGAGTGTGGGTGCCCGTGCTGGGACTAGACCAGGCCCGAGAGAAGCAGAGCATGTACAGAGTGTGGGTAGCCAGCACTCGGGCTAGACCTGAGTCTAGAGAAGCAGAGCATGTACAGAGTGTGGGTAGCCAGTGATGGCGCTAGACCTGGCTCGAGAGAAGCAGAGCATGTACAGAGTGTGGGCAGCCAGTGCTGGGGCTAGACCTGGATCGAGGGAAGCAGAGCATGTACAGAGTGTGGGTAGCCAGAACTGGGGCTAGACCTGGCTCGAAAGAAGCAGAGCACGTACAGAGTGTGGGCAGCCAGGGATGCGGCTAGACCTGGCTCGAGAGAAGCAGAGCATGTACAGAGTGTGGGTAGCCAGCGCTGGGGCTAGGCCTGTCTCGAGAGAAGCAGAGCATGTACAGAGTGTGGGTAGCCAGCGCTGGGGGTACACCTGGCTCGAGAGAAGCAGAGCATGTACACAGTGTGGGTAGCCGGCGCTGGGGCTAGACCTGGCTCGAGAAAAGCAGAGCATGTACAGAGTGTGGGTGCCAGCGCTGGGGCTAGACCTGGCTCGAGAAAAGCAGAGCATGTACAGAGTGTGGTTGCCCGTGCTGGGACTAGACCTGGCTCGAGAGAAGCAGAGCATGTACAGAGTGTGGGTAGCCAGTGATGGCGCTAGACCTGGCTCGAGAGAAGCAGAGCATGTACAGAGTGTGGGCAGCCAGTGCTGGAGCTAGACCTGGCTCGAGAGAAGCAGAGCATGTACAGAGTGTGGGCAGCCAGTGCTGGGGCTAGACCTGGATCGAGAGAAGCAGAGCATGTACAGAGTGTGGGTAGCCAGAACTGGGGCTAGACCTGGCTCGAGAGAAGCAGAGCATGTACAGAGTGTGGGTGCCAGCACTGGGGCTAGGCCTGGCTCGACAGAAGCAGAGCATGTGCACAGTGTGGGTAGCCTGCGCTGTGGCTAGACCTGGCTCTAGAGAAGCAGAACATGTACAGAGTGTGGGTGCCAGCGCTGGGGCTAGGCCTGGCTCCAGAGAAGCAGAGCATGTGCACAGTGTGGAAAGCCTGCATAGTGGCTAGATCTGGCTCTAGAGAAGCAGAGCATGTACAGAGTGTTTGTAGCCAGCACTGGGGCTAAACCTGTCTTGAGAGAAGCAGAGCATGTACAGAGTGTGGATAACCTGCGCTGTGGCTAGACCTGGCTCTAGAGAAGCAGAGCATGTGCACAGTGTGGGTAGCCTGCGCTGTGGCTAGACCTGGCTCTAGAGAAGCAGAGCATGTACAGAGTGTGGGTAGCCAGAACTGGGGCTAGACCTTGCTCGAAAGAAGCAGAGCACGTACAGAGTGTGGGCAGCCAGGGATGCGGCTAGACCTGGCTCGAGAGAAGCAGAGCATGTACAGAGTGTGGGTAGCCAGCGCTGGGGCTAGGCCTGTCTCGAGAGAAGCAGAGCATGTACAGAGTGTGGGTAGCCAGCGCTGGGGATACACCTGGCTCGAGAGAAGCAGAGCATGTACACAGTGTGGGTAGCCTGCGCTGGCGCAAGACCTGGCTCTAGAAAAGCAGAGCATGTACAGAGTGTGGGTGCCAGCGCTGGGGCTAGACCTGGCTCAAGAGAAGCAGAGCATGTACAGAGTGTGGGTAGCCAGCACTGCGGCTAGACCTGATTCTAGAGAAGCAGAGCACGTACAGAGTGTGGATGCCAGCACTGGGGCTAGACCTGGCATGAGAGAAACAGAGCATGTACAGAGTGTGGGTGCCAGCGCTGGGGCTAGACCTGGCTCGGGAGAAGCAGAGCATGTACACAGTGTGGGTGCCAGCACCAGGGGTAGACCTGTCTCGAGAGAAGCAGAGCATGTACAGAGTGTTGGTGCCAGCGCTGGGGCTAGACCTGTCTCGAGAGAAGCAGAGCATGTACAGAGTGTGGGTAGCCAGCGCTGGTGCTAGACCTGACTCTAGAGAAGCAGCGCATGTACAGAGTATGGGTGCAGGTGCTGGGGCTAGACCTGGCTCGAGAGAAGCAGAGCATGTACAGAGTGTGGGTGCCCGTGCTGGGACTAGACCAGGCCCGAGAGAAGCAGAGCATGTACAGAGTGTGGGTAGCCAGCACTCGGGCTAGACCTGAGTCTAGAGAAGCAGAGCATGTACAGAGTGTGGGTAGCCAGTGATGGCGCTAGAACTGGCTCGAGAGAAGCAGAGCATGTACAGAGTGTGGGCAGCCAGTGCTGGGGCTAGACCTGGATCGAGGGAAGCAGAGCATGTACAGAGTGTGGGTAGCCAGAACTGGGGCTAGACCTGGCTCGAAAGAAGCAGAGCACGTACAGAGTGTGGGCAGCCAGGGATGCGGCTAGACCTGGCTCGAGAGAAGCAGAGCATGTACAGAGTGTGGGTAGCCAGCGCTGGGGCTAGGCCTGTCTCGAGAGAAGCAGAGCATGTACATAGTGTGGGTAGCCAGCGCTGGGGATACACCTGGCTCGAGAGAAGCAGAGCATGTACACAGTGTGGGTAGCCGGCGCTGGGGCTAGACCTGGCTCGAGAAAAGCAGAGCATGTACAGAGTGTGGGTGCCAGCGCTGGGGCTAGACCTGGCTCGAGAAAAGCAGAGCATGTACAGAGTGTGGGTGCCCGTGCTGGGACTAGACCTGGCTCGAGAGAAGCAGAGCATGTACAGAGTGTGGGTAGCCAGTGATGGCGCTAGACCTGGCTCGAGAGAAGCAGAGCATGTACAGAGTGTGGGCAGCCAGTGCTGGAGCTAGACCTGGCTCGAGAGAAGCAGAGCATGTACAGAGTGTGGGCAGCCAGTGCTGGGGCTAGACCTGGATCGAGAGAAGCAGAGCATGTACAGAGTGTGGGTAGCCAGAACTGGGGCTAGACCTGGCTCGAGAGAAGCAGAGCATGTACAGAGTGTGGGTGCCAGCACTGGGGCTAGGCTTGGCTCGACAGAAGCAGAGCATGTGCACAGTGTGGGTAGCCTGCGCTGTGGCTAGACCTGGCTCTAGAGAAGCAGAACATGTACAGAGTGTGGGTGCCAGCGCTGGGGCTAGGCCTGGCTCCAGAGAAGCAGAGCATGTGCACAGTGTGGAAAGCCTGCATAGTGGCTAGATCTGGCTTTAGAGAAGCAGAGCATGTACAGAGTGTTTGTAGCCAGCACTGGGGCTAAACCTGTCTTGAGAGAAGCAGAGCATGTACAGAGTGTGGATAGCCTGCGCTGTGGCTAGACCTGGCTCTAGAGAAGCAGAGCATGTGCACAGTGTGGGTAGCCTGCGCTGTGGCTAGACCTGGCTCTAGAGAAGCAGAGCATGTACAGAGTGTGGGTGCCAGCGCTGGGGCTAGACCTGGCTCAAGAGAAGCAGAGCATGTACAGAGTGTGGGTAGCCAGCACTGAGGCTAGACCTGTCTCGAGAGAATAAGAGCATGTACAGAGTGGGGGTGCCAGCGCTGGGGCTAGATCTGGCTCGAGAAAAGCAGAGCATGTGCACAGTGTGGGTAGCCTGCGCTGTGGCTAGACCTGGCTCTAGAAAAGCAGAGGATGTACAGTGTGTGGGTAGCCAGCAGTGGGGCTAGACCTGTCTCGAGAGAAGCAGAGCATGTACAGAGTGTGGGTGCCAGCGCTGGGGCTAGACCTGGCTCAAGAGAAGTAGAGCATGTACAGAGTGTGGGTAGCCAGCACTGCGGCTAGACCTGATTCTAGAGAAGCAGAGCACGTACAGAGTGTGGAAGCCAGCACTGGGGCTAGACCTGGCACGAGAGAAGCAGAGCATGTATGGAGTGTGGGTGCCAGCGCTGGGGCTAGACCTGGCTCGGGAGAAGCAGAGCATGTACAGAGTGTTGGTGCCAGCGCTGGGGCTAGACCTGTCTCGAGAGAAGCAGAGCATGTACAGAGTGTGGGTAGCCAGAACTGGGCTACACCAGGCTCGAGAGAAGCAGAGCATGTACAGAGTGTGGGCAGCCAGCACTCGGGCTAGACCTGGCTCGGGAGAAGCGGAGCATGTACAGAGTGTTGGTGCCAGCGCTGGGGCTAGACCTGTCTCGAGAGAAGCAGAGCATGTACAGAGTGTGGGTAGCCCCCCGCTGGGTTGCACCAGGCTGGAGAGAAGCAGAGCATGTACAGAGTGTGGATGCCTTCGCTGTGGCTAGACCTGGACCGGGAGAAGCAGAGCATGTACAGTGTGGGTAGACTGCACTGGGGCTAGACCTGGCTCGAGATAAGCAGAGCATATACAGAGTGTGGGTAACCAGTGCCAGGGCTAGACCTGGCTCGGGAGAAGCAGAGCATGTACAGAGTGTGGGTAGCCTGCACTGGGGCTAGACCTGGCTCAAAAAAAGCAGAGCATGTACAGAGTGTGGGTGCACGCGCTGGGGCTAGACCTGGCTGGAGAGAAGCAGAGCATGTAAAGAGTGTTGGTGCCAGCGCTGGGGCTAGACCTGTCTCGAGAGAAGCAGAGAATGTACAGAGTGTGGGTAGCCAGCGCTACGGCTAGACCTGGCTCGAGAGAAGCAGAGCATGTACAGAGTGTGGGTAGCCAGCACTCGGGCTAGACCTGAGTCTAGAGAAGCAGAGCATGTTCAGAGTGTGGGTAGCCAGTGATGGCGCTAGACCTGGCTCGAGAGAAGCAGAGCATGTACAGAGCAGAGTTTGGGCAGCCAGCGCTGGGGCTAAACCTTGATCGAGAGAAGCAGAGCATGTACAGAGTGTGGGTAGCCAGAACTGGGGCTAGACCTGGCTCGAAAGAAGCAGAGCACGTACAGAGTGTGGGTAGCCAGGGATGGGGCTAGACCTGGCTCGAGAGAAGTAGAGCATGTACAGAGTGTGGGTAGCCAGCGCTGGGATTAGGCCTATCTCAAGAGAAGCAGAGCATGTACAGAGTGTGGGTAGCCAGCGCTGGGGATACACCTGGCTCGAGAGAAGCAGACCATGTACAAAGTGTGGGTAGCCTGCGCTGGGGCTACACCTGGCTCGAGAAAAGAAGAGCATGTACAGAGTGTGGGTGCCAGCGCTGGGGCTAGACCTGGCTCGAGAGAAGCAGAGCATGTACAGAGTGTCGGTGCCAGCGCTGGGGCTACACCTGGCTCGAGAGAAGCAGAGCATGTACAGAGTGTGGGTAGAAAGTGATGGCGCTAGACCTGGCTCGAGAGAAGCAGAGCATGTACAGAGTGTGGGCAGCCAGTGCTGGAGCTAGACCTGGCTCGAGAGAAGCAGAGCATGTACAGAGTGTGGGCAGCCAGTGCTGGGGCTAGACCTGGATCGAGAGAAGCAGAGCATGTACAGAGTGTGGGTAGCCAGAACTGGGGCTAGACCTGGCTCGAGAGAAGCAGAGCATGTACAGAGTGTGGGTGCCAGCACTGGGGCTAGGCCTGGCTCGAGAGAAGCAGAGCATGTGCACAGTGTGGGTAGCCTGCAGTGTCGCTAGACCTGGCTCTAGAGAAGCAGAGCATGTACAGAGTGTGGGTGCCAGCGCTGGGGCTAGGCCTGGCTCGAGAGAAGCAGAGAATGTGCACAGTGTGGAAAGCCTGCATAGTGGCTAGATCTGGCTCTAGAGAAGCAGAGCATGTACAGAGTGTTTGTAGCCAGCACTGGGGCTAAACCTGTCTTGAGAGAAGCAGAGCATGTACAGAGTGTGGATAGCCTGCGCTGTGGCTAGACCTGGCTCTAGAGAAGCAGAGCATGTGCACAGTGTGGGTAGCCTGCGCTATGGCTAGACCTGGCTCTAGAGAAGCAGAGCATGTACAGAGTGTGGGTGCCAGCGCTGGGGCTAGACCTGGCTCAAGAGAAGCAGAGCATGTACAGAGTGTGGGTAGCAAGCACTGAGGCTAGACCTGTCTCGAGAGAATCAGAGCATGTACAGAGTGGGGGTGCCAGCGCTGGGGCTAGACCTGGCTCGAGAAAAGCAGAGCATGTGCACAGTGTGGGTAGCCTGCGCTGTGGCTAGACCTGGCTCTAGAAAAGCAGAGGATGTACAGTGTGTGGGTAGCCAGCAGTGGGGCTAGACCTGTCTCGAGAGAAGCAGAGCATGTACAGAGTGTGGAAGCCAGCGCTGGGGCTAGACCTGGCTCAAGAGAAGCAGAGCATGTACAGAGTGTGGATAGCCAGCACTGCGGCTAGACCTGATTCTAGAGAAGCAGAGCACGTACAGAGTGTGGAAGCCAGCACTGGGGCTAGACCTGGCACGAGAGAAGCAGAGCATGTATGGAGTGTGGGTGCCAGCACTGGGGCTAGACCTGGCTCGGGAGAAGCAGAGCATGTACAGAGTGTTGGTGCCAGCGCTGGGGCTAGACCTGTCTCGAGAGAAGCAGAGCATGTACAGAGTGTGGGTAGCCAGCACTGGGCTACACCAGGCTCGAAAGAAACAGAGCATGTACAGAGTGTGGGCAGCCAGCACTCAGGCTAGACCTGGCTCGGGAGAAGCGGAGCATGTACAGAGTGTTGGTGCCAGCGCTGGGGCTAGACCTGTCTCGAGAGAAGCAGAGCATGTACAGAGTGTGGGTAGCCCCCCGCTGGGTTGCACCAGGCTGGAGAGAAGCAGAGCATGTACAGAGTGTGGATGCCTTCGCTGTGGCTAGACCTGGACCGGGAGAAGCAGAGCATGTACAGAGTGGGTAGCCTGCACTGGGGCTAGACCTGGCTCGAGATAAGCAGAGCATATACAGAGTGTGGGTAACCAGTGCCAGGGCTAGACCTGGCTCGGGAGAAGCAGAGCATGTACAGAGTGTGGGTAGCCTGCACTGGGGCTAGACCTGGCTCAAAAAAAGCAGAGCATGTACAGAGTGTGGGTGCCCGCGCTGGGGCTAGACCTGGCTGGAGAGAAGCAGAGCATGTAAAGAGTGTTGGTGCCAGCGCTGGGGCTAGACCTGTCTCGAGAGAAGCAGAGAATGTACAGAGTGTGGGTAGCCAGCGCTACGGCTAGACCTGGCTCGAGAGAAGCAGAGCATGTACAGAGTGTGGGTAGCCAGCACTCGGGCTAGACCTGAGTCTAGAGAAGCAGAGCATGTTCAGAGTGTGGGTAGCCAGTGATGGCGCTAGACCTGGCTCGAGAGAAGCAGAGCATGTACAGAGCAGAGTGTGGGCAGCCAGCGCTGGGGCTAAACCTGGATCGAGAGAAGCAGAGCATGTACAGAGTGTGGGTAGCCAGAACTGGGGCTAGACCTGGCTGGAAAGAAGCAGAGCACGTACAGAGTGCGGGCAGCCAGGGATGCGGCTAGACCTGGCTCGAGAGAAGTAGAGCATGTACAGAGTGTGGGTAGCCAGCGCTGGGATTAGGCCTATCTCAAGAGAAGCAGAGCATGTACAGAGTGTGGGTAGCCAGCGCTGGGGATACACCTGGCTCGAGAGAAGCAGACCATGTACACAGTGTGGTTAGCCTGCGCTGGGGCTACACCTGGCTCGAGAAAAGAAGAGCATGTACAGAGTGTGGGTGCCAGCGCTGGGGCTAGACCTGGCTCGATAAAAGCAGAGCATGTACAGAGTGTCGGTGCCAGCGCTGGGGCTAGACCTGGATCGAGAGAAGCAGAGCATGTACAGAGTGTGGGTGCCAGCACTGGGGCTAGGCCTGGCTCGAGAGAAGCAGAGCATGTGCACAGTGTGGGTAGCCTGCGCTGTGGCTCTACCTGGCTCTAAAGAAGCAGAGCATGTACAGAGTGTGGGTGCCAGCGCTGGGGCTAGACCTGGCTCGAGAGAAGCAGAGCATGTGCACAGTGTGGAAAGCCTGCATAGTGGCTAGATCTGGCTCTAGAGAAGCAGAGCATGTACAGAGTGTTTGTAGCCAGCACTGGGGATAAACCTGTCTTGAGAGAAGCAGAGCATGTACAGAGTGTGGGTAGCCTGCGCTGTGGCTAGACCTGGCTCTAGAGAAGCAGAGCATGTGCACAGTGTGGGTAGCCTGCGCTGTGGCTAGACCTGGCTCTAGAGAAGCAGAGCATGTACAGAGTGTGGGTGCCAGCGCTTGGGCTAGACCTGGCTCAAGAGAATCAGAGCATGGACAGAGTGGGGGTGCAAGCACTGGGGGTGGACCTGGCTTGAGAAAAGCAGAGCATGTGCACAGTGTGGGTAGCCTGCGCTGTGGCTAGACCTGGCTCTAGAGAAGCAGAGGATGTACAGTGTGTGGGTAGCCAGCACTGGGGCTAGACCTGTCTCGAGAGAATCAGAGCATGGACAGAGTGGGGGTGCCAGCGCTGGGGGTGGACCTGGCTCGAGAAAAGCAGAGCATGTGCACAGTGTGGGTGCCAGCGCTGGGGCTAGACCTGGCTCAAGAGAAGAAGAGCATGTACAGAGTGTGGGTAGCCAGCACTGCGGCTAGACCTGATTCTAGAGAAGCAGAGCACGTACATAATGTGGGTGCCAGCACTGGGGCTAGACCTGGCACGAGAGAAGCAGAGCATGTACGGAGTGTGTGTGCCAGCGCTGGGGCTAAACCTGGCTCGGGAGAAGCAGAGCATGTACACAGTGTGGGTGCCAGCGCCGGGGGTAGACCTGTCTCGAGAGAAGCAGAGCATGTACAGAGTGTTGGTGCCAGCACTGGGGCTAGACCTGGCTCGAGAGAAGCAGAGCATGTACAGAGTGTGGGTAGCCTGCACTGGGGCTAGACCTGGCTCAAAAAAAGCAGAGCATGTACAGAGTGTGGGTGCCAGTGCTGGGGCTAGACCTGGCTGGAGAGAGGCAGAGCATGTACAGAGTGTAGGTGCCAGCGCTGGGGCTAGACCTGTCTCGAGAGAAGCAGAGAATGTACAGAGTGTGGGTAGCCAGCGCTGGGGTTAGACCTGGCTCAAGAGAAGCAGAGCATGTACAGAGTGTGGGTGCCAGCGCTGGGGCTAGACCTGGCTCTAGAGAAGCAGAGCATGTACAGAGTGTGGGTGCCAGCACTGGAGCTAAACCTGGCTGGAGAGAAGCAGAGCATGTACAGAGTGTGAATCCCAGTGCTGGAGCTAGACCTGACTCTAGAGAAGCAGAGCATGTACAGAGTGTGGGTGCAGGTGCTGGGGCTAGACCTGGCTCAAGAGAAGCAGAGCATGTACAGAGTTTGGGTAGCCAGCGCTACGGCTAGACCTGGCTCGAGAGAAGCAGAGCATGTACAGAGTGTGGGCAGTCAGCGCTGGGGCTAGACCTGGCTCGAGAGAAGCAGAGCATGTACAGAGTGTGGGTAGCCTGAATTGGGTCTAGACCTGGCTCAAAAGAAGCAGAGCACGTACAGAGTGTGGGCAGCCAGGGATGCGGCTAGACCTGGCTCGAGAGAAGCAGAGCATGTACAGAGTGTGGGTAGCCAGCGCTGGGGCTAGGCCTGTCTCGAGAGAAGCAGAGCATGTACAGAGGGTGGGTAGCCAGCGCTGGGGATACACCTGGCTCGATAGAAGTAGAGCATGTACACATTGTGGGTAGCCTACGCTGGGGCTAGACCTGGCTCGAGAAAAGCAGAGCATGTACAGAGTGTGGGTGCCAGCGCTGGGGCTAGACCTGGCTCGAGAAAAGCAGAGCATCTACAGAGTGTGGGTGCCAGCGCTGGGGCTTGACCTTGCTCGAGAGAAGCAGAGCATGTACAGAGTATGGGTGTGAGCTCTGGGGCTAGGCCTGGCTCGAGAGAAGAGGAGCATGTGCACAGTGTGGGTAGCCTGCGCTGTGGCTAGACCTGGCTCTAAAGAAGCAGAGCATGTACAGAGTGTGGGTGCCAACGCTGGGGCTAGACCTGGCTCGAGAGAAGCAGAGCATGTGCACAGTGTGGAAAGCCTGCACAGTGGCTAGATCTGGCTCGAGAGAAGCAGAGCATGTGCACAGTGTGGGTAGCCTGCGCTGTGGCTAGACCTGGCTCTAAAGAAGCAGAGCATGTACAGAGTGTTTGTAGCTAGCACTGGGGCTAAACCTGTCTTGAGAGAAGCAGAGCATGTACAGAGTGTGGGTAGCCTGTGCTGTGGCTAGACCTGGCTCTAGGGAAGCAGAGCATGTGCACAGTGTGGGTAGCCTGCGCTGTGGCTAGACCTGGCTCTTGAGAAGCAGAGCATGTACAGAGTGGGGGTGCCAGCGCTGGGGCTAGACCTGGCTCAAGAGAAGCAGAGCATGTACAGAGTGTGGGTAGCCAGCACTGAGGCTAGACCTGTCTCGAGAGAAGCAGAGCATGTACAGAGTGGGGGTGCTAGCGCTGGGGCTAGACCTGGCTCGAGAAAAGCAGAGCATGTGCAGTGTGGGTAGCCTGCGCTGTGGCTAGACCCAGTGTGTGGGTAGCCAGCACTGGGGCTAGACCTGTCTCGAGAGAAGCAGAGCATGTACAGAGTGTGGGTGCCATCGCAGGGGCTAGACCTGGCTCAACAGAAACAGAGCATGTACAGAGTGTGGGTGCCAGCGCTGGGGCTAGACCTGTCTCGAGAAAAGCAGAGCATGTACACAGTGTGGGTGCCAGCGCTGGGGCTAGACCTGGCTCGGGAGAAGCAGAGCATGTACACAGTGTGGGTGCCAGCGCCGGGGGTAGACCTGTCTCGAGAGAAGCAGAGAATGTACAGAGTGTTGGTGCCAGCGCTTGGGCTAGACCTGGCTCGAGAGAAGCAGAGCATGTACAGAGTGTGGGTAGCCTGCACTGGGGCTAGACCTGGCTCAAAAAAAGCAGAGCATGTACAGAGTGTGGGTGCCAGTGCTGGGGCTAGACCTGGCTGGAGAGAAGCAGAGCATGTACAGAGTGTAGGTGCCAGCGCTGGGGCTAGAACTGTCTCGAGAGAAGCAGAGAATGTACAGAGTGTGGGTAGCCAGCGCTGGGGTTAGACCTGGCTCAAGAGAAGCAGAGCATGTACGGAGTGTGGGTGCCAGCGCTGGGGCTAAACCTGGCTCGGGAGAAGCAGAGCATGTACACAGTGTGGGTGCCAGCGCCGGGGGTAGACCTGTCTCGAGAGAAGCAGAGAATGTACAGAGTGTTGGTGCCAGCGCTTGGGCTAGACCTGGCTCGAGAGAAGCAGAGCATGTACAGAGTGTGGGTAGCCTGCACTGGGGCTAGACCTGGCTCAAAAAAAGCAGAGCATGTACAGAGTGTGGGTGCCAGTTCTGGGGCTAGACCTGGCTGGAGAGAAGCAGAGCATGTACAGAGTGTAGGTGCCAGCGCTGGGGCTAGACCTGTCTCGAGAGAAGCAGAGAATGTACAGAGTGTGGGTAGCCAGCGCTGGGGTTAGACCTGGCTCAAGAGAAGCAGAGCATGTACAGAGTGTGGGTGCCAGCGCTGGGGCTAGACCTGGCTCTAGAGAAGCAGAGCATGTACAGAGTGTGGGTGCCAGCACTGGAGCTAAACCTGGCTGGAGAGAAGCAGAGCATGTACAGAGTGTGAATCCCAGTGCTGGAGCTAGACCTGACTCTAGAGAAGCAGAGCATGTACAGAGTGTGGGTGCAGGTGCTGGGGCTAGACCTGGCTCAAGAGAATCAGAGCATGTACAGAGTTTGGGTAGCCAGCGCTACGGCTAGACCTGGCTCGAGAGAAGCAGAGCATGTACAGAGTGTGGGTAGCCAGTGCTGGTGCTAAACCTGGCTCGCGAGAAGCAGAGCATGTACAGAGTGTGGGCAGTCAGCGCTGGGGCTAGACCTGGCTCGAGAGAAGCAGAGCATGTACAGAGTGTGGGTAGCCTGAATTGGGGCTAGACCTGGCTCAAAAGAAGCAGAGCACGTACAGAGTGTGGGCAGCCAGGGATGCGGCTAGACCTGGCTCGAGAGAAGCAGAGTATGTACAGAGTGTGGGTAGCCAGCGCTGGGGCTAGGCCTGTCTCGAGAGAAGCAGAGCATGTACAGAGGGTGGGTAGCCAGCGCTGGGGATACACCTGGCTCGGTAGAAGTAGAGCATGTACACAGTGTGGGTAGCCTGCGCTGGGGCTAGACCTGGCTCGAGAAAAGCAGAGCATGTACAGAGTGTGGGTGCCAGCGCTGGGGCTAGACCTGGCTCGAGAAAAGCAGAGCATCTACAGAGTGTGGGTGCCAGCGCTGGGGCTAGACCTTGCTCGAGAGAAGCAGAGCATGTACAGAGTATGGGTGCGAACTCTGGGGCTAGGCCTGGCTCGAGAGAAGCAGAGCATGTGCACAGTGTGGGTAGCCTGCGCTGTGGCTAGACCTGGCTCTAGAGAAGTAGAGCATGTACAGAGTGTGGGTGCCAACGCTGGGGCTAGACCTGGCTCGAGAGAAGCAGAGCATGTGCACAGTGTGGAAAGCCTGCACAGTGGCTAGATCTGGCTCTAGAGAAGCAGAGCATGTACAGAGTGTTTGTAGCTAGCACTGGGGCTAGACCTGTCTTGAGAGAAGCAGAGCATGTACAGAGTGTGGGTAGCCTGTGCTGTGGCTAGACCTGGCTCTAGAGAAGCAGAGCATGTGCACAGTGTGGGTAGCCTGCGCTGTGGCTAGACCTGGCTCTTGAGAAGCAGAGCATGTACAGAGTGGGGGTGCCAGCGCTGGGGCTAGACCTGGCTCAAGAGAAGCAGAGCATGTACAGAGTGTGGGTAGCCAGCACTGAGGCTAGACCTGTCTCGAGAGAAGCAGAGCATGTACAGAGTGGGGGTGCCAGCGCTGGGGCTAGACCTGGCTCGAGAAAAGCAGAGCATGTGCAGTGTGGGTAGCCTGCGCTGTGGCTAGACCCAGTGTGTGGGTAGCCAGCACTGGGGCTAGACCTGTCTCGAGAGAAGCAGAGCATGTACAGAGTGTGGGTGCCATCGCAGGGGCTAGACCTGGTTCAACAGAAACAGAGCATGTACAGTGTGTGGGTAGCCAGCACTGGGGCTAGACCTGTCTCGAGAAAAGCAGAGCATGTACACAGTGTGGGTGCCAGCGCTGGGGCTAGACCTGGCTCGAGAGAAGCAGAGCATGTACAGAGTGTGGGTAGCCAGCACTGCGGCTAGACCTGACTCTAGAGGAGCAGAGCACGTACAGACTGTGGGTGCTAGCACTGGGGCTAGACCTGGCACGAGAGAAGCAGAGCATGTACAGAGTGTGTGTGCCAGCGCTGGGGCTAGACCTGGCTCGGTAGAAGCAGAGCGTGTACACAGTGTGGGTGCCAGCGCCGGGGGTAGACCTGTCTCGAGAGAAGCAGAGCATGTGCAGAGTGTTGGTGCCAGCGCTGGGCTAGACCTGTCTCGAGAGAAGCAGAGCATGTACAGAGTGTGGGTAGCCAGCATTGGGCTACACCAGGCTCGAGAGAAGCAAAGCATGTATACAGTTTGGGCAGCCAGCACTGGGGCTAGACCTGGCTCGAGAGAAGCAGAGCATGTGCACAGTGTGGAAAGCCTGCATAGTGGCTAGATCTGGCTCTAGAGAAGCAGAGCATGTACAGAGTGTTTGTAGCCAGCACTGGGGCTAAACCTGTCTTGAGAGAAGCAGAGCATGTACAGAGTGTGGTTAGCCTGTGCTGTGGCTAGACCTGGCTCTAGAGAAGCAGAGCATGTGCACAGTGTGGGTAGCCTGCGCTGTGGCTAGACCTGGCTCTAGAGAAGCAGAGCATGTACAGAGTGTGGGTGCCAGTGCTGGGGCTAGACCTGGCTCGAGAGAAGCAGAGCATGTGCACAGTGTGGGTAGCCAGCACTGAGGCTAGACCTGTCTCGAGAGAATCAGAGCATGTACAGAGTGGGGGTGCCAGCGCTGGGGCTAGACCTGGCTCGAGAAAAGCAGAGCATGTGCACAGTGTGGGTAGCCTGCGCTGTGGCTAGACCTGGCTCTAGAAAAGCAGAGGATGTACAGTGTGTGGGTAGCCAGCACTGGGGCTAGACCTGTCTCGAGAGAAGCAGAGCATGTACAGAGTGTGGGTGCCAGCGCTGGGGCTAGACCTGGCTCAAGAGAAGCAGAGCATGTACAGAGTGTGGGTAGCCAGCACTGCGGCTAGACCTGATTCTAGAGAAGCAGAGCACGTACAGAGTGTGGAAGCCAGCACTGGGGCTAGACCTGGCACGAGAGAAGCAGAGCATGTACAGAGTGTGGGTGCCAGCGCTGGGGCTAGACCTGGCTCGGGAGAAGCAGAGCATGTACAGAGTGTTGGTGCCAGCGCTGAGGCTAGACCTTTCTCGAGAGAAGCAGAGCATGTACAGAGTGTGGGTAGCCAGCACTGGGCTACACCAGGCTCGAGAGAAGCAGAGCATTTACAGAGTGTGGGCAGCCAGCACTCGGGCTAGACCTGGCTCGGGAGAAGCGGAGCATGTACAGAGCAGAGTGTGGGCAGCCAGCGCTGGGGCTAGACCTGGCTCGAAAGAAGCAGAGCACGTACAGAGTGTGGGCAGCCAGGGATGCGGCTAGACCTGGCTCGAGAGAAGTAGAGCATGTACAGAGTGTGGGTAGCCAGCGCTGGGATTAGGCCTATCTCAGGAGAAGCAGAGCATGTACAGAGTGGGGTAGCCAGCGGTGGGGATACACCTGGCTCGAGAGAAGCAGAGCATGTACAGAGTGTGGGTAGCCTGCGCTGGGGCTACACCTGGCTCGAGAAAAGCAGAGCATGTACAGAGTGTGGGTGCCAGCGCTGGGGCTAGACCTGGCTCGATAAAAGCAGAGCATGTACAGAGTGTCGTGCCAGCGCTGGGGCTAGACCTGGCTCGAGAGAAGCAGAGCATGTACAGAGCAGAGTGTGGGCAGCCAGCGCTGGGGCTAGACCTGGCTCGAAAGAAGCAGAGCACGTACAGAGTGTGGGCAGCCAGGGATGCGGCTAGACCTGGCTCGAGAGAAGTAGAGCATGTACAGAGTGTGGGTAGCCAGCGCTGGGATTAGGCCTATCTCAGGAGAAGCAGAGCATGTACAGAGTGGGGTAGCCAGCGGTGGGGATACACCTGGCTCGAGAGAAGCAGAGCATGTACACAGTGTGGGTAGCCTGCGCTGGGGCTACACCTGGCTCGAGAAAAGCAGAGCATGTACAGAGTGTGGGTGCCAGCGCTGGGGCTAGACCTGGCTCGATAAAAGCAGAGCATGTACAGAGTGTCGTGCCAGCGCTGGGGCTAGACCTGGCTCGAGAGAAGCAGAGCATGTACAGAGTGTGGGTGCCAGCACTGGGGCTAGGCCTGGCTCGAGAGAAGCAGAGCATGTGCACAGTGTGGGTAGCCTGCGCTGTGGCTCTACCTGGCTCTAGAGAAGCAGAGCATGTACAGAGTGTGGGTGCCAGCGCTGGGGCTAGACCTGGGTCGAGAGAAGCAGAGCATGTGCACAGTGTGGAAAGCCTGCATAGTGGCTAGATCTGGCTCTAGAGAAGCAGAGCATGTACAGAGTGTTTGTAGCCAGCACTGGGGATAAACCTGTCTTGAGAGAAGCAGAGCATGTACAGAGTGTGGGTAGCCTGCGCTGTGGCTAGACCTGGCTCTAGAGAAGCAGAGCATGTGCACAGTGTGGGTAGCCTGCGCTGTGGCTAGACCTGGCTCTAGAGAAGCAGAGCATGTACAGAGTGTGGGTGCCAGCGCTCGGGCTAGACCTGGCTCGAGAGAATCAGAGCATGGACAGAGTGGGGGTGCCAGCGCTGGGGGTGGACCTGGCTCGAGAAAAGCAGAGCATGTGCACAGTGTGGGTAGCCTGCGCTGTGGCTAGACCTGGCTCTAGAGAAGCAGAGGATGTACAGTGTGTGGGTAGCCAGCACTGGGGCTAGACCTGTCTCGAGAGAAGCAGAGCATGTGCAGAGTGTGGGTGCCAGCGCTGGGGCTAGACCTGGCTCAAGAGAAGCAGAGCATGTACAGAGTGTGGGTAGCCAGCACTGCGGCTAGACCTGATTCTAGAGAAGCAGAGCACGTACAGAATGTGGGTGCCAGCACTGGGGCTAGACCTGGCACGAGAGAAGCAGAGCATGTACGGAGTGTGGGTGCCAGCGCTGGGGCTAAACCTGGCTCGGGAGAAGAAGAGCATGTACACAGTGTGGGTGCCAGCGCCGGGGGTAGACCTGTCTCGAGAGAAGCAGAGCATGTACAGAGTGTTGGTGCCAGCGCTGGGGCTAGACCTGGCTCGAGAGAAGCAGAGCATGTACAGAGTGTGGGTAGCCTGCACTGGGGCTAGACCTGGCTCAAAAAAAGCAGAGCATGTACAGAGTGTGGGTGCCAGTGCTGGGGCTAGACCTGGCTGGAGAGAAGCAGAGCATGTACAGAGTGTAGGTGCCAGCGCTGGGGCTAGACCTGTCTCGAGAGAAGCAGAGAATGTACAGAGTGTGGGTAGCCAGCGCTGGGGTTAGACCTGGCTCAAGAGAAGCAGAGCATGTACAGAGTGTGGGTGCCAGCGCTGGGGCTAGACCTGGCTCTAGAGAAGCAGAGCATGTACAGAGTGTGGGTGCCAGCACTGGAGCTAAACCTGGCTGGAGAGAAGCAGAGCATGTACAGAGTGTGAATCCCAGTGCTGGAGCTAGACCTGACTCTAGAGAAGCAGAGCATGTACAGAGTGTGGGTGCAGGCGCTGGGGCTAGACCTGGCTCGAGAGAAGCAGAGCATGTACAGAGTGTGGGTAGCCTGCACTGGGGCTAGACCTGGCTCAAAAAAAGCAGAGCATGTACAGAGTGTGGGTGCCAGTGCTGGGGCTAGACCTGGCTGGAGAGAAGCAGAGCATGTACAGAGTGTAGGTGCCAGCGCTGGGGCTAGACCTGTCTCGAGAGAAGCAGAGAATGTACAGAGTGTGGGTAGCCAGCGCTGGGGTTAGACCTGGCTCAAGAGAAGCAGAGCATGTACAGAGTGTGGGTGCCAGCGCTGGGGCTAGACCTGGCTCTAGAGAAGCAGAGCATGTACAGAGTGTGGGTGCCAGCACTGGAGCTAAACCTGGCTGGAGAGAAGCAGAGCATGTACAGAGTGTGAATCCCAGTGCTGGAGCTAGACCTGACTCTAGAGAAGCAGAGCATGTGCACAGTGTGGAAAGCCTGCACAGTGGCTAGATCTGGCTCTAGAGAAGCAGAGCATGTACAGAGTGTTTGTAGCTAGCACTGGGGCTAGACCTGTCTTGAGAGAAGCAGAGCATGTACAGAGTGTGGGTAGCCTGTGCTGTGGCTAGACCTGGCTCTAGAGAAGCAGAGCATGTGCACAGTGTGGGTAGCCTGCGCTGTGGCTAGACCTGGCTCTTGAGAAGCAGAGCATGTACAGAGTGTGGGTGCCAGCGCTGGGGCTAGACCTGGCTCAAGAGAAGCAGAGCATGTACAGAGTGTGGGTAGCCAGCACTGAGGCTAGACCTGTCTCGAGAGAAGCAGAGCATGTGCAGTGTGGGTAGCCTGCGCTGTGGCTAGACCCAGTGTGTGGGTAGCCAGCACTGGGGCTAGACCTGTCTTGAGAGAAGCAGAGCATGTACAGAGTGTGGGTGCCATCGCAGGGGCTAGACCTAGCTCAACAGAAACAAAGCATGTACAGAGTGTGGGTGCCAGCGCTGGGGCTAGACCTGTCTCGAGAAAAGCAGAGCATGTACACAGTGTGGGTGCCAGCGCTGGGGCTAGACCTGGCTCGAGAGAAGCAGAGCATGTACAGAGTGTGGGTAGCCAGCACTGCGGCTAGACCTGACTCTAGAGGAGCAGAGCACGTACAGACTGTGGGTGCTAGCACTGGGGCTAGACCTGGCACGAGAGAAGCAGAGCATGTACAGAGTGTGTGTGCGAGCGCTGGGGCTAGACCTGGCTCGGTAGAAGCAGAGCGTGTACACAGTGTGGGTGCCAGCGCCGGGGGTAGACCTGTCTCGAGAGAAGCAGAGCATGTGCAGAGTGTTGGTGCCAGCGCTGGGCTAGACCTGTCTCGAGAGAAGCAGAGCATGTACAGAGTGTGGGTAGCCAGCATTGGGCTACACCAGGCTCGAGAGAAGCAAAGCATGTACACAGTTTGGGCAGCCAGCACTGGGGCTAGACCTGGCTCGAGAGAAGCAGAGCATGTGCACAGTGTGGAAAGCCTGCATAGTGGCTAGATCTGGCTCTAGAGAAGCAGAGCATGTACAGAGTGTTTGTAGCCAGCACTGGGGCTAAACTTGTCTTGAGAGAAGCAGAGCATGTACAGAGTGTGGTTAGCCTGCGCTGTGGCTAGACCTGGCTCTAGAGAAGCAGAGCATGTGCACAGTGTGGGTAGCCTGCGCTGTGGCTAGACCTGGCTCTAGAGAAGCAGAGCATGTACAGAGTGTGGGTGCCAGTGCTGGGGCTAGACCTGGCTCGAGAGAAGCAGAGCATGTGCACAGTGTGGGTAGCCAGCACTGAGGCTAGACCTGTCTCGAGAGAATCAGAGCATGTACAGAGTGGGGGTGCCAGCGCTGGGGCTAGACCTGGCTCGAGAAAAGCAGAGCATGTGCACAGTGTGGGTAGCCTGCGCTGTGGCTAGACCTGGCTCTAGAAAAGCAGAGGATGTACAGTGTGTTTGTAGCCAGCACTGGGGCTAGACCTGTCTCGAGAGAAGCAGAGCATGTACAGAGTGTGGGTGCCAGCGCTGGGGCTAGACCTGGCTCAAGAGAAGCAGAGCATGTACAGAGTGTGGGTAGCCAGCACTGCGGCTAGACCTGATTCTAGAGAAGCAGAGCACGTACAGAGTGTGGAAGCCAGCACTGGGGCTATACCTGGCACGAGAGAAGCAGAGCATGTATGGAGTGTGGGTGCCAGCGCTGGCGGTAGACCTGGCTCGGGAGAAGCAGAGCATGTACAGAGTGTTGGTGCCAGCGCTGGGGCTAGACCTTTCTCGAGAGAAGCAGAGCATGTACAGAGTGTGGGTAGCCAGCACTGGGCTACACCAGGCTCGAGAGAAGCAGAGCATTTACAGAGTGTGGGCAGCCAGCACTCGGGCTAGACCTGGCTCGGGAGAAGCGGAGCATGTACAGAGTGTTGGTGCCAGCGCTGGGGCTAGACCTGTCTCGAGAGAAGCAGAGCATGTACAGAGTGTGGGTAGCCCCGCGCTGGGTTCCACCAGGCTGGAGACAGGCAGAGCATGTACAGAGTGTGGATGCCTTCGCTGTGGCTAGACCTGGACCGGGAGAAGCAGAGCATGTACAGAGTGGGTAGCCTGCACTGGGGCTAGACCTGGCTCGAGATAAGCAGAGCATATACAGAGTGTGGGTAACCAGTGCCAGGGCTAGACCTGGCTCGGGAGAAGCAGATCATGTACAGAGTGTGGGTGCCCGCGCTGGGGCTAGACCTGGCTGGAGAGAAGCAGAGCATGTAAAGAGTGTTGGTGCCAGCGCTGGGGCTAGACCTGTCTCGAGAGAAGCAGAGCATGTACAGAGTGTGGGCAGCCAGCACTGGGGCTAGACCTGGCTCGAGAGAAGCGGAGCATGTACAGAGTGTTGGTGCCAGCGCTGGGGTTAGACCTGGCTCAAGAGAAGCAGAGCATGTACAGAGTGTGGGTGCCAGCGCTGGGGCTAGACCTGGCTCTAGAGAAGCAGAGCATGTACAGAGTGTGGGTGCCAGCACTGGAGCTAAACCTGGCTGGAGAGAAGCAGAGCATGTACAGAGTGTGAATCCCAGTGCTGGAGCTAGACCTGACTCTAGAGAAGCAGAGCATGTACAGAGTGTGGGTGCAGGCGCTGGGGCTAGACCTGGCTCAAGAGAATCAGAGCATGTACAGAGTTTGGGTAGCCAGCGCTACGGCTAGACCTGGCTCGAGAGAAGCAGAACATGTACAGAGTGTGGGTAGCCAGTGCTGGTGCTAAACCTGGCTCGCGAGAAGCAGAGCATGTACAGAGTGTGGGCAGTCAGCGCTTGGGCTAGACCTGGCTCGAGAGAAGCAGAGCATGTACAGAGTGTGGGTAGCCTGAATTGGGGCTAGACCTGGCTCAAAAGAAGCAGAGCACGTACAGAGTGTGGGCAGCCAGGGATGCGGCTAGACCTGGCTCGAGAGAAGCAGAGTATGTACAGAGTGTGGGTAGCCAGCGCTGGGGCTAGGCCTGTCTCGAGAGAAGCAGAGCATGTACAGAGGGTGGGTAGCCAGCGCTGGGGATACACCTGGCTCGGTAGAAGTAGAGCATGTACACAGTGTGGGTAGCCTGCGCTGGGGCTAGACCTGGCTCGAGAAAAGCAGAGCATGTACAGAGTGTGGGTGCCAGCGCTGGGGCTAGACCTGGCTCGAGAAAAGCAGAGCATCTACAGAGTGTGGGTGCCAGCGCTGGGGCTAGACCTTGCTCGAGAGAAGCAGAGCATGTACAGAGTATGGGTGCGAACTCTGGGGCTAGGCCTGGCTCGAGAGAAGCAGAGCATGTCCACAGTGTGGGTAGCCTGCGCTGTGGCTAGACCTGGCTCTAGAGAAGTAGAGCATGTACAGAGTGTGGGTACCAACGCTGGGGCTAGACCTGGCTCGAGAGAAGCAGAGCATGTGCACAGTGTGGAAAGCCTGCACAGTGGCTAGATCTGGCTCTAGAGAAGCAGAGCATGTACAGAGTGTTTGTAGCTAGCACTGGGGCTAGACCTGTCTTGATAGAAGCAGAGCATGTACAGAGTGTGGGTAGCCTGTGCTGTGGCTAGACCTGGCTCTAGAGAAGCAGAGCATGTGCACAGTGTGGGTAGCCTGCGCTGTGGCTAGACCTGGCTCTTGAGAAGCAGAGCATGTACAGAGTGGGGGTGCCAGCGCTGGGGCTAGACCTGGCTCAAGAGAAGCAGAGCATGTACAGAGTGTGGGTAGCCAGCACTGAGGCTAGACCTGTCTCGAGAGAAGCAGAGCATGTGCAGTGTGAGTAGCCTGCGCTGTGGCTAGACCCAGTGTGTGGGTAGCCAGCACTGGGGCTAGACCTGTCTTGAGAGAAGCAGAGCATGTACAGAGTGTGGGTGCCATCGCAGGGGCTAGACCTAGCTCAACAGAAACAGAGCATGTACAGAGTGTGGGTGCCAGCGCTGGGGCTAGACCTGTCTCGAGAAAAGCAGAGCATGTACACAGTGTGGGTGCCAGCGCAGGGGCTAGACCTGGCTCGAGAGAAGCAGAGCATGTACAGAGTGTGGGTAGCCAGCACTGCGGCTAGACCTGACTCTAGAGGAGCAGAGCACGTACAGACTGTGGGTGCTAGCACTGGGGCTAGACCTGGCACGAGAGAAGCAGAGCATGTACAGAGTGTGTGTGCGAGCGCTGGGGCTAGACCTGGCTCGGTAGAAGCAGAGCGTGTACACAGTGTGGGTGCCAGCGCCGGGGGTAGACCTGTCTCGAGAGAAGCAGAGCATGTGCAGAGTGTTGGTGCCAGCGCTGGGCTAGACCTGTCTCGAGAGAAGCAGAGCATGTACAGAGTGTGGGTAGCCAGCATTGGGCTACACCAGGCTCGAGAGAAGCAAAGCATGTACACAGTTTGGGCAGCCAGCACTGGGGCTAGACCTGGCTCGAGAGAAGCAGAGCATGTGCACAGTGTGGAAAGCCTGCATAGTGGCTAGATCTGGCTCTAGAGAAGCAGAGCATGTACAGAGTGTTTGTAGCCAGCACTGGGGCTAAACCTGTCTTGAGAGAAGCAGAGCATGTACAGAGTGTGGTTAGCCTGCGCTGTGGCTAGACCTGGCTCTAGAGAAGCAGAGCATGTGCACAGTGTGGGTAGCCTGCGCTGTGGCTAGACCTGGCTCTAGAGAAGCAGAGCATGTACAGAGTGTGGGTGCCAGTGCTGGGGCTAGACCTGGCTCGAGAGAAGCAGAGCATGTGCACAGTGTGGGTAGCCAGCACTGAGGCTAGACCTGTCTCAAGAGAATCAGAGCATGTACAGAGTGGGGGTGCCAGCGCTGGGGCTAGACCTGGCTCGAGAAAAGCAGAGCATGTGCACAGTGTGGGTAGCCTGCGCTGTGGCTAGACCTGGCTCTAGAAAAGCAGAGGATGTACAGTGTGTTTGTAGCCAGCACTGGGGCTAGACCTGTCTCGAGAGAAGCAGAGCATGTACAGAGTGTGGGTGCCAGCGCTGGGGCTAGACCTGGCTCAAGAGAAGCAGAGCATGTACAGAGTGTGGGTAGCCAGCACTGCGGCTAGACCTGATTCTAGAGAAGCAGAGCACGTACAGAGTGTGGAAGCCAGCACTGGGGCTATACTTGGCACGAGAGAAGCAGAGCATGTATGGAGTGTGGGTGCCAGCGCTGGCGGTAGACCTGGCTCGGGAGAAGCAGAGCATGTACAGAGTGTGGATGCCTTCGCTGTGGCTAGACCTGGACCGGGAGAAGCAGAGCATGTACAGAGTGGGTAGCCTGCACTGGGGCTAGACCTGGCTCGAGATAAGCAGAGCATATACAGAGTGTGGGTAACCAGTGCCAGGGCTAGACCTGGCTCGGGAGAAGCAGATCATGTACAGAGTGTGGGTGCCCGCGCTGGGGCTAGACCTGGCTGGAGAGAAGCAGAGCATGTAAAGAGTGTTGGTGCCAGCGCTGGGGCTAGACCTGTCTCGAGAGAAGCAGAGCATGTACAGAGTGTGGGCAGCCAGCACTGGGGCTAGACCTGGCTCGAGAGAAGCGGAGCATGTACAGAGTGTTGGTGCCAGCGCTGGGGCTAGACCTGTCTCGAGAGAAGCAGAGCATGTACAGAGTGTGGGTAGCCCCGCGCTGGGTTCCACCAGGCTGGAGAGAGGCAGAGCATGTACAGAGTGTGGATGCCTTCGCTGTGGCTAGACCTGGACCGGGAGAAGCAGAGCATGTACAGAGTGGGTAGCCTGCACTGGGGCTAGACCTGGCTCGAGATAAGCAGAGCATATACAGAGTGTGGGTAACCAGTGCCAGGGCTAGACCTGGCTCGGGAGAAGCAGAGCATGTACAGAGTGTGGGTGCCCGCGCTGGGGCTAGACCTGGCTGGAGAGAAGCAGAGCATGTAAAGAGTGTTGGTGCCAGCGCTGGGGCTAGACCTGTCTCGAGAGAAGCAGAGCATGTACAGAGTGTGGGTAGCCAGCACTCGGGCTAGACCTGAGTCTAGAGAAGCAGAGCATGTTCAGAGTGTGGGTAGCCAATGATGCCGCTAGACCTGGCTCGAGAGAAGCAGAGCATGTACAGAGCAGAGTGTGGGCAGCCAGCGCTGGGGCTAGACCTGGCTCGAAAGAAGCAGAGCACGTACAGAGTGTGGGCAGCCAGGGATGCGGCTAGACCTGGCTCGAGAGAAGTAGAGCATGTACAGAGTGTGGGTAGCCAGCGCTGGGATTAGGCCTATCTCAAGAGAAGCAGAGCATGTACAGAGTGTGGGTAGCCAGCGCTGGGGATACACCTGGCTCGAGAGAAGCAGAGCATGTACACAGTGTGGGTAGCCTGCGCTGGGGCTACACCTGGCTCGAGAAAAGCAGAGCATGTACAGAGTGTGGGTGCCAGCACTGGGGCTAGACCTGGCTCGATAAAAGCAGAGCATGTACAGAGTGTCGGTGCCAGCGCTGGGGCTAGACCTGGCTCGAGAGAAGCAGAGCATGTACAGAGTGTGGGTGCCAGCACTGGGGCTAGGCCTGGCTCGAGAGAAGCAGAGCATGTGCACAGTGTGGGTAGCCTGCGCTGTGGCTCTACCTGGCTCTAGAGAAGCAGAGCATGTACAGAGTGTGGGTGCCAGTGCTGGGGCTAGACCTGGGTCGAGAGAAGCAGAGCATGTGCACAGTGTGGAAAGCCTGCATAGTGGCTAGATCTGGCTCTAGAGAAGCAGAGCATGTACAGAGTGTTTGTAGCCAGCACTGGGGATAAACCTGTCTTGAGAGAAGCAGAGCATGTACAGAGTGTGGGTAGCCTGCGCTGTGGCTAGACCTGGCTCTAGAGAAGCAGAGCATGTGCACAGTGTGGGTAGCCTGCGCTGTGGCTAGACCTGGCTCTAGAGAAGCAGAGCATGTACAGAGTGTGGGTGCCAGCGCTCGGGCTAGACCTGGCTCGAGAGAATCAGAGCATGGACAGAGTGGGGGTGCCAGCGCTGGGGGTGGACCTGGCTCGAGAAAAGCAGAGCATGTGCACAGTGTGGGTAGCCTGCGCTGTGGCTAGACCTGGCTCTAGAGAAGCAGAGGATGTACAGTGTGTGGGTAGCCAGCACTGGGGCTAGACCTGTCTCGAGAGAAGCAGAGCATGTGCAGAGTGTGGGTGCCAGCGCTGGGGCTAGACCTGGCTCAAGAGAAGCAGAGCATGTACAGAGTGTGGGTAGCCAGCACTGCGGCTAGACCTGATTCTAGAGAAGCAGAGCACGTACAGAATGTGGGTGCCAGCACTGGGGCTAGACCTGGCACGAGAGAAGCAGAGCATGTACGGAGTGTGGGTGCCAGCGCTGGGGCTAAACCTGGCTCGGGAGAAGCAGAGCATGTACACAGTGTGGGTGCCAGCGCCGGGGGTAGACCTGTCTCGAGAGAAGCAGAGCATGTACAGAGTGTTGGTGCCAGCGCTGGGGCTAGACCTGGCTCGAGAGAAGCAGAGCATGTACAGAGTGTGGGTAGCCTGCACTGGGGCTAGACCTGGCTCAAAAAAAGCAGAGCATGTACAGAGTGTGGGTGCCAGTGCTGGGGCTAGACCTGGCTGGAGAGAAGCAGAGCATGTACAGAGTGTAGGTGCCAGCGCTGGGGCTAGACCTGTCTCGAGAGAAGCAGAGAATGTACAGAGTGTGGGTAGCCAGCGCTGGGGTTAGACCTGGCTCAAGAGAAGCAGAGCATGTACAGAGTGTGGGTGCCAGCGCTGGGGCTAGACCTGGCTCTAGAGAAGCAGAGCATGTACAGAGTGTGGGTGCCAGCACTGGAGCTAAACCTGGCTGGAGAGAAGCAGAGCATGTACAGAGTGTGAATCCCAGTGCTGGAGCTAGACCTGACTCTAGAGAAGCAGAGCATGTACAGAGTGTGGGTGCAGGCGCTGGGGCTAGACCTGGCTCAAGAGAAGCAGAGTATGTACAGAGTTTGGGTAGCCAGCGCTACGGCTAGACCTGGCTCGAGAGAAGCAGAGCATGTACAGAGTGTGGGTAGCCAGTGCTGGTGCTAAACCTGGCTCGCGAGAAGCAGAGCATGTACAGAGTGTGGGCAGTCAGCGCTGGGGCTAGACCTGGCTCGAGAGAAGCAGAGCATGTACAGAGTGTGGGTAGCCTGAATTGGGGCTAGACCTGGCTCAAACGAAGCAGAGCACGTACAGAGTGTGGGCAGCCAGGGATGCGGCTAGATCTGGCTCGAGAGAAGCAGAGCATGTACAGAGTGTGGGTAGCCAGCGCTGGGGCTAGGCCTGTCTCGAGAGAAGCAGAGCATGTACAGAGGGTGGGTAGCCAGCGCTGGGGATACACCTGGCTCGAGAGAAGTAGAGCATGTACACAGTGTGGGTAGCCTGCGCTGGGGCTAGACCTGGCTCTAGAGAAGCAGAGCATGTACAGAGTGTGGGTGCCAACGCTGGGGCTAGACCTGGCTCGAGAGAAGCAGAGAATGTGCACAGTGTGGAAAGCCTGCACAGTGGCTAGATCTGGCTCTAGAGAAGCAGAGCATGTACAGAGTGTTTGTAGCTAGCACTGGGGCTAGACCTGTCTTGAGAGAAGCAGAGCATGTACAGAGTGTGGGTAGCCTATGCTGTGGCTAGACCTGGCTCTAGAGAAGCAGAGCATGTGCACAGTGTGGGTAGCCTGCGCTGTGGCTAGACCTGGCTCTTGAGAAGCAGAGCATGTACAGAGTGGGGGTGCCAGCGCTGGGGCTAGACCTGGCTCAAGAGAAGCAGAGCATGTACAGAGTGTGGGTAGCCAGCACTGAGGCTAGACCTGTCTCGAGAGAAGCAGAGCATGTACAGAGTGGGGGTGCCAGCGCTGGGGCTAGACCTGGCTTGAGAAAAGCAGAGCATGTGCAGTGTGGGTAGCCTGCGCTGTGGCTAGACCCAGTGTGTGGGTAGCCAGCACTGGGGCTAGACCTGTCTCGAGAGAAGCAGAGCATGTACAGAGTGTGGGTGCCATCGCAGGGGCTAGACCTGGCTCAACAGAAACAGAGCATGTACAGAGTGTGGGTGCCAGCGCTGGGGCTAGACCTGTCTCGAGAAAAGCAGAGCATGTACACAGTGTGGGTGCCAGCGCTGGGTCTAGACCTGGCTCGAGAGAAGCAGAGCATGTACAGAGTGTGGGTAGCCAGCACTGCGGCTAGACCTGACTCTAGAGGAGCAGAGCACGAACAGACTGTGGGTGCTAGCACTGGGGCTAGACCTGGCACGAGAGAAGCAGAGCATGTACAGAGTGTGTGTGCCAGCGCTGGGGCTAGACCTGGCTCGGGAGAAGCAGAGCGTGTACACAGTGTGGGTGCCAGCGCCGGGGGTAGACCTGTCTCGAGAGAAGCAGAGCATGTACATAGTGTTGGTGCCAGCGCTGGGGCTAGACCTGTCTCGAGAGAAGCAGAGCATGTACAGAGTGTGGGTAGCCAGCATTGGGCTACACCAGGCTCGAGAGAAGCAAAGCATGTACACAGTTTGGGCAGCCAGCACTGGGGCTAGACCTGGCTCGAGAGAAGCAGAGCATGTGCACAGTGTGGAAAGCCTGCATAGTGGCTAGATCTGGCTCTAGAGAAGCAGAGCATGTACAGAGTGTTTGTAGCCAGCACTAGGGCTAAACCTGTCTTGAGAGAAGCAGAGCATGTACAGAGTGTGGTTAGCCTGCGCTGTGGCTAGACCTGGCTCTAGAGAAGCAGAGCATGTGCACAGTGTGGGTAGCCTGCGCTGTGGCTAGACCTGGCTCTAGAGAAGCAGAGCATGTACAGAGTGTGGGTGCCAGCGCTGGGGCTAGACCTGGCTCGAGAGAATCAGAGCATGGACAGAGTGGTGGTGCCAGCGCTGGGGGTAGACCTGGCTAGAGAAAAGCAGAGCATGTGCACAGTGTGGATAGCCTGCGCTGTGGCTAGACCTGGCTCTAGAGAAGCAGAGGATGTACAGTGTGTGGGTAGCCAGCACTGGGGCTAGACCTGTCTCGAGAGAAGCAGAGCATGTACAGAGTGTGGGTGCCAGCGCTGGGGCTAGACCTGGCTCAAGAGAAGCAGAGCATGTACAGAGTGTGGGTAGCCAGCACTGCGGCTAGACCTGATTCTGGAGAAGCAGAGCACGTACAGAATGTGGGTGCCAGCACTGGGGCTAGACCTGGCACGAGAGAAGCAGAGCATGTACGGAGTGTGGGTGCCAGCGCTGGGGCTAAACCTGGCTCGGGAGAAGCAGAGCATGTACACAGTGTGGGTGCCAGCGCCGGGGGTAGACCTGCCTCGAGAGAAGCAGAGCATGTACAGAGTGTTGGTGCCAGCGCTGGGGCTAGACCTGGCTCGAGAGAAGCAGAGCATGTACAGAGTGTGGGTAGCCTGCACTGGGGCTAGACCTGGCTCAAAAAAAGCAGAGCATGTACAGAGTGTGGGTGCCAGCGCTGGGGCTAGACCTGGCTGGAGAGAAGCAGAGCATGTACAGAGTGTTGGTGCCAGCGCTGGGGCTAGACCTGTCTCGAGAGAAGCAGAGAATGTACAGAGTGTGGGTATCCAGCGCTGGGGTTAGACCTGGCTCAAGAGAAGCAGAGCATGTACAGAGTGTGGGTGCCAGCGCTGGGGCTAGACCTGGCTCTAGAGAAGCAGAGCATGTACAGAGTGTGGGTGCCAGCACTGGAGCTAAACCTGGCTGGAGAGAAGCAGAGCATGTACAGAGTGTGAATCCCAGTGCTGGAGCTAGACCTGACTCTAGAGAAGCAGAGCATGTACAGAGTGTGGGTGCAGGCGCTGGGGCTAGACCTGGCTCAAGAGAAGCATAGCATGTACAGAGTGTGGGTAGCCAGCGCTACGGCTAGACCTGGCTCGAGAGAAGCAGAGCATGTACAGAGTTTGGGTAGCCAGCGCTCAGGCTAGACCTGACCCTAGAGAAGCAGAGCATGTACAGAGTGTGGGTAGCCAGTGCTGGTGCTAAACCTGGCTCGCGAGAAGCAGAGCATGTACAGAGTGTGGGCAGTCAGCGCTGGGGCTAGACCTGGCTCGAGAGAAGCAGAGCATGTACAGAGTGTGGGTAGCCTGAATTGGGGCTAGACCTGGCTCAAAAGAAGCAGAGCACGTACAGAGTGTGGGCAGCCAGGGATGCGGCTAGACCTGGCTCGAGAGAAGCAGAGCATGTACAGAGTGTGGGTAGCCAGCGCTGGGGCTAGGCCTGTCCCGAGAGAAGCAGAGCATGTACAGAGGGTGGGTAGCCAGCGCTGGGGATACACCTGGCTCGAGAGAAGTAGAGCACGTACACAGTGTGGGTAGCCTGCGCTGGGGCTAGACCTGGCTCGAGAAAAGCAGAGCATGTACAGAGTGTGGGTGCCAGCGCTGGGGCTAGACCTGGCTCGAGAAAAGCAGAGCATGTACAGAGTGTGGGTGCCAGCGCTGGGGCTAGACCTTGCTCGAGAGAAGCAGAGCATGTACAGAGTATGGGTGCGAGCACTGGGGCTAGGCCTGGCTCGAGAGAAGCAGAGCATGTGCACAGTGTGGGTAGCCTGCGCTGTGGCTAGACCTGGCTCTAGAGAAGCAGAGCATGTACAGAGTGTGGGTGCCAGCGCTGGGGCTAGACCTGGCTCGAGAGAAGCAAAGCATGTGCACAGTGTGGAAAGCCTGCACAGTGGCTAGATCTGGCTCTAGAGAAGCAGAGCATGTACAGAGTGTTTGTAGCTAGCACTGGGGCTAGACCTGTCTTGAGAGAAGCAGAGCATGTACAGAGTGTGGGTAGCCTGTGCTGTGGCTAGACCTGGCTCTAGAGAAGCAGAGCATGTGCACAGTGTGGGTAGCCTGCGCTGTGGCTAGACCTGGTTCTTGAGAAGCAGAGCATGTACAGAGTGGGGGTGCCAGCGCTGGTGCTAGACCTGGCTCAAGAGAAGCAGAGCATGTACAGAGTGTGGGTAGCCAGCACTGAGGCTAGACCTGTCTCGAGAGAAGCAGAGCATGTACAGAGTGGGGGTGCCAGCGCTGGGGCTAGACCTGGCTCGAGAAAAGCAGAGCATGTGCAGTGTGGGTAGCCTGCGCTGTGGCTAGACCCAGTGTGTGGGTAGCCAGCACTGGGGCTAGACCTGTCTCGAGAGAAGCAGAGCATGTACAGAGTGTGGGTGCCATCGCAGGGGCTAGACCTGGCTCAACAGAAACAGAGCATGTACAGAGTGTGGGTGCCAGCGCTGGGGCTAGACCTGTCTCGAGAGAAGCAGAGCATGTACACAGTGTGGGTGCCAGCGCTGGGGCTAGACCTGGCTCGAGAGAAGCAGAGCATGTACAGAGTGTGGGTAGCCAGCTCAGCGGCTAGACCTGACTCTAGAGGAGCAGAGCACGTACAGACTGTGGGTGCTAGCACTGGGGCTAGACCTGGCACGAGAGAAGCAGAGCATGTACAGCGTGTTGGTGCCAGCGCTGGGGCTAGACCTGTCTCGAGAGAAGCAGAGCATGTACAGAGTGTGGGTAGCCAGCACTGGGCTACACCAGGCTCGAGAGAAGCAAAGCATGTACACAGTTTGGGCAGCCAGCACTGGGGCTAGACCTGGCTCGAGAGAAGCAGAGCATGTACAGAGTGTTGGTGCCAGCGCTGGGGCTAGACCTGTCTCGAGAGAAGCAGAGCATGTACAGAGTGTGGGTAGCCCCGCGCTGGGTTACACCAGGCTGGAGAGAAGCAGAGCATGTACAGAGTGTGGATGCCTTCGCTGGGGCTAGACCTGGACCGGGAGAAGCAGAGCATATACAGAGTGTGGGTAACCAGTGCCAGGGCTAGACCTGGCTCGGGAGAAGCAGAGCATGTACAGAGTGTGGGTAGCCTGCGCTGGGGTTAGACCTGGCTCGAAAGAAGCAGAGCATATACAGAGTGTGGGTAGCCTGCGCTGGGGCTAGACTGGCTCTAAAGAAGCAGAGCATGTACAGAGTGTGGGTGCAGGCGCTGGGGCTAGACCTGGATGAAGAGAAGCAGAACATGTACAGAATGTGGGTAGCCAGCACTGGGGCTAGACCTGGCTCGAGAGAAGCAGAGCATGTACAGAGTGTGGGTAGCCAGCGCTGGGGCCAGACCTGGTTCAAGAGAAGCAGAGCATGTACAGAGTGTGGATGCCAGCACTGGGGCTAGACCTGACTCGGGAGAAGCAGAGCATGTACAGAGTGTCGGTAGCCAGCACTGGGACTAGACCTTCCTTGAGAGAAGCAGAGCATGTACAGAGTGTGGGTATCCAGCGTTGGGGCTAGACCTGGCTCGAGAGAAGCAGAGCATGTACAGAGTGTGGGTGCCAGTGCTGGGGCTACACCTGGCTCGAGAGAATCAGAGCATGTATAGAGTCTGGGTAGCCAGCACTGGGGCTAGACCTGGATGAAGAGAAGCAGAGCATGTACATAGTGTGGGTAGCCAGCGCTGGGGTTAGACCTGGCTCGAGAGAAGCAGAGCATGTACAGAGTGTGGGTAGCCAGCACTGGGGCTAGGCCTGGCTTGAGAGAAGCAGAGCATGTACAGAGTGTGGGTAGCCTGTGCTGTGGCTAGACCTGGCTCTAGAGAAGCAGAGCATGTGCACAGTGTGGGTAGCCTGCGCTGTGGCTAGACCTGGCTCTTGAGAAGCAGAGCATGTACAGAGTGGGGGTGCCAGCACTGGGGCTAGACCTGGCTCAAGAGAAGCAGAGCATGTACAGAGTGTGGGTAGCCAGCACTGAGGCTAGACCTGTCTCGAGAGAAGCAGAGCATGTACAGAGTGGGGGTGCCAGCGCTGGGGCTAGACCTGGCTCGAGAAAAGCAGAGCATGTGCAGTGTGGGTAGCCTGCGCTGTGGCTAGACCCAGTGTGTGGGTAGCCAGCACTGGGGCTAGACCTGTCTCGACAGAAACAGAGCATGTACAGAGTGTGGGTGCCAGCGCTGGGGCTAGACCTGTCTTGAGAAAAGCAGAGCATGTACAGAGTGTGGGTGCTAGCACTGGGGCTAGACCTGGCACGAGAGAAGCAGAGCATGTACAGAGTGTGTGTGCCAGCGCTGGGGCTAGACCTGGCTCGGGAGAAGCAGAGCGTGTACACAGTGTGGGTGCCAGCGCCGGGGGTAGACCTGTCTCGAGAGAAGCAGAGCATGTACAGAGTGTTGGTGCCAGCGCTGGGGCTAGACCTGTCTCGAGAGAAGCAGAGCATGTACAGAGTGTGGGTAGCCAGCATTGGGCTACACCAGGCTCGAGAGAAGCAAAGCATGTACACAGTTTGGGCAGCCAGCACTGGGGCTAGACCTGGCTCGAGAGAAGCAGAGCATGTGCACAGTGTGGAAAGCCTGCATAGTGGCTAGATCTGGCTCTAGAGAAGCAGAGCATGTACAGAGTGTTTGTAGCCAGCACTGGGGCTAAACCTGTCTTGAGAGAAGCAGAGCATGTACAGAGTGTGGTTAGCCTGCGCTGTGGCTAGACCTGGCTCTAGAGAAGCAGAGCATGTGCACAGTGTGGGTAGCCTGCGCTGTGGCTAGACCTGGCTCTAGAGAAGCAGAGCATGTACAGAGTGTGGGTGCCAGCGCTGGGGCTAGACCTGGCTCGAGAGAATCAGAGCATGGACAGAGTGGGGGTGCCAGCGCTGGGGGTAGACCTGGCTAGAGAAAAGCAGAGCATGTGCACAGTGTGGATAGCCTGCGCTGTGGCTAGACCTGGCTCTAGAGAAGCAGAGGATGTACAGTGTGTGGGTAGCCAGCACTGGGGCTAGACCTGTCTCGAGAGAAGCAGAGCATGTACAGAGTGTGGGTGCCAGCGCTGGGGCTAGACCTGGCTCAAGAGAAGCAGAGCATGTACAGAGTGTGGGTAGCCAGCACTGCGGCTAGACCTGATTCTGGAGAAGCAGAGCATGTACAGAATGTGGGTGCCAGCACTGGGGCTAGACCTGGCACGAGAGAAGCAGAGCATGTACGGAGTGTGGGTGCCAGCGCTGGGGCTAAACCTGGCTCGGGAGAAGCAGAGCATGTACACAGTGTGGGTGCCAGCGCCGGGGGTAGACCTGCCTCGAGAGAAGCAGAGCATGTACAGAGTGTTGGTGCCAGCGCTGGGGCTAGACCTGGCTCGAGAGAAGCAGAGCATGTACAGAGTGTGGGTAGCCTGCACTGGGGCTAGACCTGGCTCAAAAAAAGCAGAGTATGTACAGAGTGTGGGTGCCAGCGCTGGGGCTAGACCTGGCTGGAGAGAAGCAGAGCATGTACAGAGTGTTGGTGCCAGCGCTGGGGCTAGACCTGTCTCGAGAGAAGCAGAGAATGTACAGAGTGTGGGTATCCAGCGCTGGGGTTAGACCTGGCTCAAGAGAAGCAGAGCATGTACAGAGTGTGGGTGCCAGCGCTGGGGCTAGACCTGGCTCTAGAGAAGCAGAGCATGTACAGAGTGTGGGTGCCAGCACTGGAGCTAAACCTGGCTGGAGAGAAGCAGAGCATGTACAGAGTGTGAATCCCAGTGCTGGAGCTAGACCTGACTCTAGAGAAGCAGAGCATGTACAGAGTGTGGGTGCAGGCGCTGGGGCTAGACCTGGCTCAAGAGAAGCATAGCATGTACAGAGTGTGGGTAGCCAGCGCTACGGCTAGACCTGGCTCGAGAGAAGCAGAGCATGTACAGAGTTTGGGTAGCCAGCGCTCAGGCTAGACCTGACCCTAGAGAAGCAGAGCATGTACAGAGTGTGGGTAGCCAGTGCTGGTGCTAAACCTGGCTCGCGAGAAGCAGAGCATGTACAGAGTGTGGGCAGTCAGCGCTGGGGCTAGACCTGGCTCGAGAGAAGCAGAGCATGTACAGAGTGTGAGTAGCCTGAATTGGGGCTAGACCTGGCTCAAAAGAAGCAGAGCACGTACAGAGTGTGGGCAGCCAGGGATGCGGCTAGACCTGGCTCGAGAGAAGCAGAGCATGTACAGAGTGTGGGTAGCCAGCGCTGGGGCTAGGCCTGTCCCGAGAGAAGCAGAGCATGTACAGAGGGTGGGTAGTCAGCGCTGGGGATACACCTGGCTCGAGAGAAGTAGAGCACGTACACAGTGTGGGTAGCCTGCGCTGGGGCTAGACCTGGCTCGAGAAAAGCAGAGCATGTACAGAGTGTGGGTGCCAGCGCTGGGGCTAGACCTGGCTCGAGAAAAGCAGAGCATGTACAGAGTGTGGGTGCGAGCACTGGGGCTAGGCCTGGCTCGAGAGAAGCAGAGCATGTGCACAGTGTGGGTAGCCTGCGCTGTGGCTAGACCTGGCTCTAGAGAAGCAGAGCATGTACAGAGTGTGGGTGCCAGCGCTGGGGCTAGACCTGGCTCGAGAGAAGCAAAGCATGTGCACAGTGTGGAAAGCCTGCACAGTGGCTAGATCTGGCTCTAGAGAAGCAGAGCATGTACAGAGTGTTTGTAGCTAGCACTGGGGCTAGACCTGTCTTGAGAGAAGCAGAGCATGTACAGAGTGTGGGTAGCCTGTGCTGTGGCTAGACCTGGCTCTAGAGAAGCAGAGCATGTGCACAGTGTGGGTAGCCTGCGCTGTGGCTAGACCTGGCTCTTGAGAAGCAGAGCATGTACAGAGTGGGGGTGCCAGCGCTGGTGCTAGACCTGGCTCAAGAGAAGCAGAGCATGTACAGAGTGTGGGTAGCCAGCACTGAGGCTAGACCTGTCTCGAGAGAAGCAGAGCATGTACAGAGTGGGGGTGCCAGCGCTGGGGCTAGACCTGGCTCGAGAAAAGCAGAGCATGTGCAGTGTGGGTAGCCTGCGCTGTGGCTAGACCCAGTGTGTGGGTAGCCAGCACTGGGGCTAGACCTGTCTCGAGAGAAGCAGAGCATGTACAGAGTGTGGGTGCCATCGCAGGGGCTAGACCTGGCTCAACAGAAACAGAGCATGTACAGAGTGTGGGTGCCAGCGCTGGGGCTAGACCTGTCTCAAGAGAAGCAGAGCATGTACACAGTGTGGGTGCCAGCGCTGGGGCTAGACCTGGCTCGAGAGAAGCAGAACATGTACAGAGTGTGGGTAGCCAGCTCTGCGGCTAGACCTGACTCTAGAGGAGCAGAGCACGTACAGACTGTGGGTGCTAGCACTGGGGCTAGACCTGGCACGAGAGAAGCAGAGCATGTACAGCGTGTTGGTGCCAGCGCTGGGGCTAGACCTGTCTCGAGAGAAGCAGAGCATGTACAGAGTGTGGGTAGCCAGCACTGGGCTACACCAGGCTCGAGAGAAGCAAAGCATGTACACAGTTTGGGCAGCCAGCACTGGGGCTAGACCTGGCTCGAGAGAAGCAGAGCATGTACAGAGTGTTGGTGCCAGCGCTCGGGCTAGACCTGTCTCGAGAGAAGCAGAGCATGTACAGAGTGTGGGTAGCCCCGCGCTGGGTTACACCAGGCTGGAGAGAAGCAGAGCATGTACAGAGTGTGGATGCCTTCGCTGGGGCTAGACCTGGACCGGGAGAAGCAGAGCATATACAGAGTGTGGGTAACCAGTGCCAGGGCTAGACCTGGCTCGGGAGAAGCAGAGCATGTACAGAGTGTGGGTAGCCTGCGCTGGGGTTAGACCTGGCTCGAAAGAAGCAGAGCATATACAGAGTGTGGGTAGCCTGCGCTGGGGCTAGACTGGCTCTAAAGAAGCAGAGCATGTACAGAGTGTGGGTGCAGGCGCTGGGGCTAGACCTGGATGAAGAGAAGCAGAACATGTACAGAATGTGGGTAGCCAGCACTGGGGCTAGACCTGGCTCGAGAGAAGCAGAGCATGTACAGAGTGTGGGTAGCCAGCGCTGGGGCCAGACCTGGTTCAAGAGAAGCAGAGCATGTACAGAGTGTGGATGCCAGCACTGGGGCTAGACCTGACTCGGGAGAAGCAGAGCATGTACAGAGTGTCGGTAGCCAGCACTGGGACTAGACCTTCCTTGAGAGAAGCAGAGCATGTACAGAGTGTGGGTATCCAGCGTTGGGGCTAGACCTGTCCCGAGAGAAGCAGAGCATGTACAGAGGGTGGGTAGTCAGCGCTGGGGATACACCTGGCTCGAGAGAAGTAGAGCACGTACACAGTGTGGGTAGCCTGCGCTGGGGCTAGACCTGGCTCGAGAAAAGCAGAGCATGTACAGAGTGTGGGTGCCAGCGCTGGGGCTAGACCTGGCTCGAGAAAAGCAGAGCATGTACAGAGTGTGGGTGCGAGCACTGGGGCTAGGCCTGGCTCGAGAGAAGCAGAGCATGTGCACAGTGTGGGTAGCCTGCGCTGTGGCTAGACCTGGCTCTAGAGAAGCAGAGCATGTACAGAGTGTGGGTGCCAGCGCTGGGGCTAGACCTGGCTCGAGAGAAGCAAAGCATGTGCACAGTGTGGAAAGCCTGCACAGTGGCTAGATCTGGCTCTAGAGAAGCAGAGCATGTACAGAGTGTTTGTAGCTAGCACTGGGGCTAGACCTGTCTTGAGAGAAGCAGAGCATGTACAGAGTGTGGGTAGCCTGTGCTGTGGCTAGACCTGGCTCTAGAGAAGCAGAGCATGTGCACAGTGTGGGTAGCCTGCGCTGTGGCTAGACCTGGCTCTTGAGAAGCAGAGCATGTACAGAGTGGGGGTGCCAGCGCTGGTGCTAGACCTGGCTCAAGAGAAGCAGAGCATGTACAGAGTGTGGGTAGCCAGCACTGAGGCTAGACCTGTCTCGAGAGAAGCAGAGCATGTACAGAGTGGGGGTGCCAGCGCTGGGGCTAGACCTGGCTCGAGAAAAGCAGAGCATGTGCAGTGTGGGTAGCCTGCGCTGTGGCTAGACCCAGTGTGTGGGTAGCCAGCACTGGGGCTAGACCTGTCTCGAGAGAAGCAGAGCATGTACAGAGTGTGGGTGCCATCGCAGGGGCTAGACCTGGCTCAACAGAAACAGAGCATGTACAGAGTGTGGGTGCCAGCGCTGGGGCTAGACCTGTCTCAAGAGAAGCAGAGCATGTACACAGTGTGGGTGCCAGCGCTGGGGCTAGACCTGGCTCGAGAGAAGCAGAACATGTGCAGAGTGTGGGTAGCCAGCTCTGCGGCTAGACCTGACTCTAGAGGAGCAGAGCACGTACAGATTGTGGGTGCTAGCACTGGGGCTAGACCTGGCACGAGAGAAGCAGAGCATGTACAGCGTGTTGGTGCCAGCTCTGGGGCTAGACCTGTCTCGAGAGAAGCAGAGCATGTACAGAGTGTGGGTAGCCAGCACTGGGCTACACCAGGCTCGAGAGAAGCAAAGCATGTACACAGTTTGGGCAGCCAGCACTGGGGCTAGACCTGGCTCGAGAGAAGCAGAGCATGTACAGAGTGTTGGTGCCAGCGCTGGGGCTAGACCTGTCTCGAGAGAAGCAGAGCATGTACAGAGTGTGGGTAGCCCCGCGCTGGGTTACACCAGGCTGGAGAGAAGCAGAGCATGTACAGAGTGTGGATGCCTTCGCTGGGGCTAGACCTGGACCGGGAGAAGCAGAGCATATACAGAGTGTGGGTAACCAGTGCCAGGGCTAGACCTGGCTCGGGAGAAGCAGAGCATGTACAGAGTGTGGGTAGCCTGCGCTGGGGTTAGACCTGGCTCGAAAGAAGCAGAGCATATACAGAGTGTGGGTAGCCTGCGCTGGGGCTAGACTGGCTCTAAAGAAGCAGAGCATGTACAGAGTGTGGGTGCAGGCGCTGGGGCTAGACCTGGATGAAGAGAAGCAGAACATGTACAGAATGTGGGTAGCCAGCACTGGGGCTAGACCTGGCTCGAGAGAAGCAGAGCATGTACAGAGTGTGGGTAGCCAGCGCTGGGGCCAGACCTGGTTCAAGAGAAGCAGAGCATGTACAGAGTGTGGATGCCAGCACTGGGGCTAGACCTGACTCGGGAGAAGCAGAGCATGTACAGAGTGTCGGTAGCCAGCACTGGGACTAGACCTTCCTTGAGAGAAGCAGAGCATGTACAGAGTGTGGGTATCCAGCGTTGGGGCTAGACCTGGCTCGAGAGAAGCAGAGCATGTACAGAGTGTGGGTGCCAGTGCTGGGGCTACACCTGGCTCGGGAGAATCAGAGCATGTATAGAGTCTGGGTAGCCAGCACTGCGGCTAGACCTGGATGAAGAGAAGCAGAGCATGTACATAGTGTGGGTAGCCAGCGCTGGGGATAGACCTGGCTCGAGAGAAGCAGAGCATGTACAGAGTGTGGGTAGCCAGCACTGGGGCTAGGCCTGGCTTGAGAGAAGCCGAGCATGTACAGAGTGTGGGTTACCCGCGCTGGGGCTCGACCTGTATTGCGAGAAGCAGAGCATGTACGGAGTGTGGGTAGCCAACGCTGGGTCTAGACCTGGCTCTAGAGAAGCAAAGCATGTACAGAGTGTGGGTGCCAGCGCTGGGGCTAGACATGGCACGAGAGAAGCAGAGCATGCACCGAGTGTGGGTGCCAGCGCTGGGGCTAGACCTGGCTCAAGAGAAGCAGTTCATGTACAGAGTTTGGGTTGCCAGCACTGCGGCTAGACCTGATTCTAGAGAAGCAGAGCATGTACAGAGTGTGGGTGCCAGCACTGGGGCTAGACCTGGTGCGAGAGAAGCAGAGCATGTACGGAGTGTGGGTGCCAGCGCTGGGGCTAGACCTGGCTCGGGAGAAGCAGAGCATGTACACAGTGTGGGTGCCAGTGCCGGGGGTAGACCTGTCTCGAGAGAAGCAGAGCATGTACAGAGTGTTTTTGCCAGCGCTGGGGCTAGACCTGTCTCGAGAGAAGCAGAGCATGTACAGAGTGTGGTTAGCCAGCACTGGGCTACACCAGGCGCGAGAGAAGCAGAGCATGTACAGAGTGTGGGCAGCCAGCACTGGGGCTAGACCTGGCTCGGGAGAAGCAGAGCATGTACAGAGTGTTGGTGCCAGCGCTGGGGCTAGACCTGTCTCGAGAGAAGCAGAGCATGTACAGAGTGTGGGTAGCCCCGCGCTGGGTTGCACCAGGCTGGAGAGAAGCAGAGCATGTACAGAGTGTGGATGCCTTCGCTGGGGCTAGACCTGGACCGGGAGAAGCAAAGCATGTACAGAGTGGGTAGCCTGCACTGGTGCTAGACCTGGCTCGAGATAAGCAGAGCATATACAGAGTGTGGGTAACCAGTGCCAGGGCTAGACCTGGCTCGGGAGAAGCAGAGCATGTACAGAGTGTGGGTAGCCTGCACTGGGGCTAGACCTGGCTCAAAAAAAGCAGAGCATGTAAAGAGTGTGGGTGCCCGCGCTGGGGCTAGACCTGGCTGGAGAGAAGCAGAGCATGTACGGAGTGTGGGTGCTAGCGCTGGGGTTAGACCTGGCTCAAGAGAAGCAGAGCATGTACAGAGTGTGGGTAGCCAGCGCTACGGCTAGACCTGGCTCGAGAGAAGCAGAGCATGTACAGAGTTTGGGTAGCCAGCGCTCAGGCTAGACCTGACTCTAGAGAAGCAGAGCATGTACAGAGTGTGGGTAGCCAGTGCTGGTGCTAGACCTGGCTCGCGAGAAGCAGAGCATGTAGAGAGTGTGGGCAGCCAGCGCTGGGGCTAGACCTGGCCTTAGAGAATCAGAGCATGTACAGAGTGTGGGTAGCCAGAACTGGGGCTAGACCTGGCTCGAAAGAAGCAGAGCACGTACAGAGTGTGGGCAGCCAGGGATGCGGCTAGACCTGGCTCGAGAGATGCAGAGCATGTTCAGAGTGTGGTTAGCCAGCGCTGGGGCTAGGCCTGTCTCGATAGAAGCAGAGCATGTACAGAGTGTGGGTAGCCAGCGCTGGGGATACACCTGGCTTGAGAGAAGCAGAGCATGTACACAGTGTGGGTAGCCTGCGCTGGGGCTAGACCTGGCTCGAGAAAAGCAGAGCATGTACAGAGTGTGGGTGCCAGCGCTGGGGCTAGACCTGGCTCGAGAAAAGCAGAGCATGTACAGAGTGTGGGTGCCAGCGCTGGTTCTAGACCTGGCTCGAGAGAAGCAGAGCATGTACAGAGTATGGGTGCGAGCACTGGGGCTAGGCTTGGCTCGAGAGAAGCAGAGCATGTACACAGTGTGGGTAGCCTGCGCTGTGGCTAGACCTGGCTCTAGAGAAGCAGAGCATGTACAGAGTGTGGGAGCCAGCGCTGGGGCTAGACCTGGCTCGAGAGAAGCAGAGCATGTGCACAGTGTGGAAAGCCTGCACAGTGGCTAGATCTGGCTCTAGAGAAGCAGAGCGTGTACAGAGTGTTTGTAGCTAGCACTGGGGCTAGACCTGTCTCGAGAGAAGCAGAGCATGTACAGAGTGTTTTTGCCAGCGCTGGGGCTAGACCTGTCTCGAGAGAAGCAGAGCGTGTACAGAGTGTGGTTAGCCAGCACTGGGCTACACCAGGCTCGAGAGAAGCAGAGCATGTACAGAGTGTGGGCAGCCAGCACTGGGGCTAGACCTGGCTCGGGAGAAGCAGAGCATGTACAGAGTGTTGGTGCCAGCGCTGGGGCTAGACCTGTCTCGAGAGAAGCAGAGCATGTACAGAGTGTGGGTAGCCCCGCGCTGGGTTGCACCAGGCTGGAGAGAAGCAGAGCATGTACAGAGTGTGGATGCCTTCGCTGGGGCTAGACCTGGACCGGGAGAAGCAGAGCATGTACAGAGTGGGTAGCCTGCACTGGTGCTAGACCTGGCTCGAGATAAGCAGAGCATATACAGAGTGTGGGTAACCAGTGCCAGGGCTAGACCTGGCTCGGGAGAAGAAGAGCATGTACAGAGTGTGGGTAGCCTGCACTGGGGCTAGACCTGGCTCAAAAAAAGCACAGCATGTACAGAGTGTGGGTGCCCGCGCTGGGGCTAGACCTGGCTGAAGAGAAGCAGAGCATGTACAGAGTGTGGGTGCCAGCGCTGGGGCTAGACCTGGCTCTATAGAAGTAGAGCATGTACAGAGTGTGGGTGCCAGCACTGGAGCTAGACCTGACTGGAGAGAAGCAGAGCATGTACAGAGTGTGAATCCCAGTGCTGGAGCTAGACCTGACTCTAGAGAAGCAGGACATGTACAGAGTGTGGGTGAAGGCGCTGGGGCTAGACCTGGCTGAAGAGAAGCAGAGCATGTACAGAGTGTGGGTAGCCAGCGCTACGGCTAGACCTGGCTCGAGAGAAGCAGAGCATGTACAGAGTTTGGGTAGCCAGCGCTCAGGCTAGACCTGACTCTAGAGAAGCAGAGCATGTACAGAGTGTGGGTAGCCAGTGCTGGTGCTAGACCTGGCTCGCGAGAAGCAGAGCATGTAGAGAGTGTGGGTAGCCAGAACAGGGGCTAGACCTGGCTCGAAAGAAGCAGAGCACGTACAGAGTGTGGGCAGCCAGGGATGCGGCTAGACCTGGCTCGAGAGATGCAGAGCATGTACAGAGTGTGGGTAGCCAGTGCTGGTGCTAGACCTGGCTCGCGAGAAGCAGAGCATGTAGAGAGTGTGGGCAGCCAGCGCTGGGGCTAGACCTGGCCTTAGAGAAGCAGAGCATGTACAGAGTGTGGGTAGCCAGAACTGGGGCTAGACCTGGCTCGAAAGAAGCAGAGCACGTACAGAGTGTGGGCAGCCAGGGATGCGGCTAGACCTGGCTCGAGAGATGCAGAGCATGTTCAGAGTGTGGGTAGCCAGCGCTGGGGCTAGGCCTGTCTCGATAGAAGCAGAGCATGTACAGAGTGTGGGTAGCCAGCGCTGGGGATACACCTGGCTCGAGAGAAGCAGAGCATGTACACAGTGTGGGTAGCCTGCGCTGGGGCTAGACCTGGCTCGAGAAAAGCAGAGCATGTACAGAGTGTGGGTGCCAGCGCTGGGGCTAGACCTGGCTCGAGAAAAGCAGAGCATGTACAGAGTGTGGGTGCCAGCGCTGGTTCTAGACCTGGCTCGAGAGAAGCAGAGCATGTACAGAGTATGGGTGCGAGCACTGGGGCTAGGCCTGGCTCGAGAGAAGCAGAGCATGTACACAGTGTGGGTAGCCTGCGCTGTGGCTAGACCTGGCTCTAGAGAAGCAGAGCATGTACAGAGTGTGGGAGCCAGCGCTGGGGCTAGACCTGGCTCGAGAGAAGCAGAGCATGTGCACAGTGTGGAAAGCCTGCACAGTGGCTAGATCTGGCTCTAGAGAAGCAGAGCGTGTACAGAGTGTTTGTAGCTAGCACTGGGGCTAGACCTGTCTCGAGAGAAGCAGAGCATGTACAGAGTGTTTTTGCCAGCGCTGGGGCTAGACCTGTCTCGAGAGAAGCAGAGCGTGTACAGAGTGTGGTTAGCCAGCACTGGGCTACACCAGGCTCGAGAGAAGCAGAGCATGTACAGAGTGTGGGCAGCCAGCACTGGGGCTAGACCTGGCTCGGGAGAAGCAGAGCATGTACAGAGTGTTGGTGCCAGCGCTGGGGCTAGACCTGTCTCGAGAGAAGCAGAGCATGTACAGAGTGTGGGTAGCCCCGCGCTGGGTTGCACCAGGCTGGAGAGAAGCAGAGCATGTACAGAGTGTGGATGCCTTCGCTGGGGCTAGACCTGGACCGGGAGAAGCAGAGCATGTACAGAGTGGGTAGCCTGCACTGGTGCTAGACCTGGCTCGAGATAAGCAGAGCATATACAGAGTGTGGGTAACCAGTGCCAGGGCTAGACCTGGCTCGGGAGAAGCAGAGCATGTACAGAGTGAGGGTAGCCTGCACTGGGGCTAGACCTGGCTCAAAAAAAGCACAGCATGTACAGAGTGTGGGTGCCCGCGCTGGGGCTAGACCTGGCTGAAGAGAAGCAGAGCATGTACAGAGTGTGGGTGCCAGCGCTGGGGCTAGACCTGGCTCTAGAGAAGTAGAGCATGTACAGAGTGTGGGTGCCAGCACTGGAGCTAGACCTGACTGGAGAGAAGCAGAGCATGTACAGAGTGTGAATCCCAGTGCTGGAGCTAGACCTGACTCTAGAGAAGCAGGACATGTACAGAGTGTGGGTGAAGGCGCTGGGGCTAGACCTGGCTGAAGAGAAGCAAAGCATGTACAGAGTTTGGGTAGCCAGCGCTCAGGCTAGACCTGACTCTAGAGAAGCAGAGCATGTACAGAGTGTGGGTAGCCAGTGCTGGTGCTAGACCTGGCTCGCGAGAAGCAGAGCATGTAGAGAGTGTGGGTAGCCAGAACAGGGGCTAGACCTGGCTCGAAAGAAGCAGAGCACGTACAGAGTGTGGGCAGCCAGGGATGCGGCTAGACCTGGCTCGAGAGATGCAGAGCATGTACAGAGTATGGGTAGCCAGCGCTGGTGCTAGGCCTGTCTCGAGAGAATCAGAGCATGTACAGAATGTGGGTAGCCAGCGCTGGGGATACACCTGGCTCGACCGAAGCAGAGCATGTACACAGTGTGGGTAGCCTGCGCTGGGGCTAGACCTGGCTCGAGAAAAGCAGACCATGTACAGAGTGTGGGTGCCAGCGCTGGGGCTAGACCTGGCTCGAGAAAAGCAGAGCATGTACAGAGTGTGGGTGCCAGCGCTGTTTCTAGACCTGGCTCGAGAGAAGCAGAGCATGTACAGAGTATGGGTGCGAGCACTGGGGCTAGGCCTGGCTCGAGAGAAGCAGAGCATGTACACAGTGTGGGTAGCCTGCGCTGTGGCTAGACCTGGCTCTAGAGAAGCAGAGCATGTACAGAGTGTGGGAGCCAGCGCTGGGGCTAGACCTGGCTCGAGAGAAGCAGAGCATGTGCACAGTGTGGAAAGCCTGCACAGTGGCTAGATCTGGCTCTAGAGAAGCAGAGCATGTACAGAGTGTTTGTAGCTAGCACTGGGGCTAGACCTGTCTTGAGAGAAGCAGAGCATGTACAGAGTGTGGGTAGCCTGCGCTGTGGCTAGACCTGGCTCTAGAGAAGCAGAGCATGTGCACAGTGTGGGTAGCCTGCGCTGTGGATAGACCTGGCTCTTGAGAAGCAGAGCATGTACAGAGTGGGGGTGCCAGCGCTGGGGCTAGACCTGGCTCGAGAAAAGCAGAGCATGTACAGAGTGTGGGTCGCCAGCACTGTGGCTAGACCTAGCTTTAGAGAAGCAGAGGATGTACAGTGTGTGGGCAGCCAGCACTGGGGCTAGACCTGTCTCGAGAGAAGCAGAGCATGTACAGAGTGTGGGTGCCAGCGCTGGGGCTAGACCTGTCTCGAGAGAAGCAGAGGGTGCCAGTGCTGGGGCTAGACCTGGCTCGAGAGAAGCAGAGCATGTACAGAGTGTGGGTAGCCAGCACTGCGGCTAGACCTGACTCTATAAAAGCAGAGCACGTACAGACTGTGGGTGCTAGCACTGGGGCTAGACCTGGCACGAGAGAAGCAGAGCATGTACAGAGTGTGGGTGCCAGCGCTGGGGCTAGACCTGGCTCGGGAGAAGTAGAGCATTTACACAGTGTGGGTGCCAGCGCCGGGGGTAGGCCTGTCTCGAGAGAAGCAGAGCATGTACAGAGTGTTGGTGCCAGCGCTGGGGCTAGACCTGTCTCGAGAGAAGCAGAGCATGTACAGAGTGTGGGTAGACAGCACTGGGCTACACCAGGCTCGAGAGAAGCAAAGCATGTACAGAGTGTGGGCAGCCAGCACTGGGGCTAGACCTGGCTCGAGAGAAGCAGAGCATGTACAGAGTGTTGGTGCCAGCGCTGGGGCTAGACCTGTCTCGAGAGAAGCAGAGCATGTACAGAGTGTGGGTAGCCCCGCGCTGGGTTACACCAGGCTGGAGAGAAGCAGAGCATGTACAGAGTGTGGATGCCTTCGCTGGGGCTAGACCTGGACTGGAACAAGCAGAGCATATAGAGAATGTGGGTAACCAGTGCCAGGGCTAGACCTGGCCGGGGAGAAGCAGAGCATGTACAGAGTGTGGGTAGCCTGCGCTGTGGCTAGACCCGGCTCTAGAGAAGCAGAGCATGTGCACAGTGTGGGTAGCCTGCACTGGGGCTAGACCTTGCTCAAAAAAAGCAGAGCATGTACAGAGTGTGGGTGCCAGCGCTGGGGCTAGACCTGGCTGGAGAGAAGCAGAGCATGTACAGAGTGTTGGTGCCAGCGCTGGGGCTAGACCTTTCTCGAGAGAAGCAGAGAATGTACAGAGTGTGGGTAGCCAGCGCTGGGGTTAGACCTGGCTCAAGAGAAGCAGAGCATGTACAGAGTGTGGGTGCCAGCGCTGGGGCTGGATCTGGCTCTAGAGAAGCAGAGCATGTACAGAGTGTGGGTGCCAGCACTGGAGCTAGACCTGGCTGGAGAGAAGCAGAGCATGTACAGAGTGTGGGTGCCAGCGCTGGGGCTGGATCTGGCTCTAGAGAAGCAGAGCATGTACAGAGTGTGGGTGCCAGCACTGGAGCTAGACCTGACTCTAGAGAAGCAGAGCATGTACAGAGTGTGGGTGCAGGCGCTGGGGCTAGACCTGGCTCAAGAGAAGCAGAGCATGTACAGAGTGTGGGTAGCCAGCGCTACGGCGAGACCTGGCTCAAGAGAAGCAGAGCATGTACAGAGTTTGGGTAGCCAGCGCTCAGGCTAGACCTGACTCTAGAGAAGCAGAGCATGTACAGAGTGTGGGTAGCCAGTGCTGGTGCTAAACCTGGCTCGCGAGAAGCAGAGCATGTACAGAGTGTGGGCAGTCAGCGCTGGGGCTAGACCTGGCTCGAGAGAAGCAGAGAATGTACAGAGTGTGGGTAGCCTGAATTGGGGCTAGACCTGGCTCAAAAGAAGCAGAGCACGTACAGAGTGTGGGCAGCCAGGGATGCGGCTAGACCTGGCTCGAGAGAAGCAGAGCATGTACAGAGTGTGGGTAGCCAGCACTGGGGCTAGGCCTGTCTCGAGAGAAGCAGAGCATGTACAGAGTGTTTGTAGCTAGCACTGGGGCTAGACCTGTCTTGAGAGAAGCAGAGCATGTACAGAGTGTGGGTAGCCTGTGCTGTGGCTAGACCTGGCTCTGGAGAAGCAGAGCATGTGCACAGTGTGGGTAGCCTGCGCTGTGGCTAGACCTGGCTCTTGAGAAGCAGAGCATGTACAGAGTGGGGGTGCCAGCACTGGGGCTAGACCTGGATCAAGAGAAGCAGAGCATGTACAGAGTGTGGGTAGCGAGCACTGAGGCTAGACCTGTCTCGAGAGAAGCAGAGCATGTACAGAGTGGGGGTGCCAGCGCTGGGGCTAGACCTGGCTCGAGAAAAGCAGAGCATGTGCAGTGTGGGTAGCATGCGCTGTGGCTAGACCCAGTGTGTGGGTAGCCAGCACTGGGGCTAGACCTGTCTCGAGAGAAGCAGAGCATGTACAGAGTGTGGGTGCCATCGCAGGGGCTAGACCTGGCTCAACAGAAACAGAGCATGTACAGAGTGTGGGTGCCAGTGCTGGGGCTAGACCTGTCTCGAGAGAAGCAGAGCATGTACACAGTGTGGGTGCCAGCGCTGGGGCTAGACCTGGCTCTAGAGAAGCAGAGCATGTACAGAGTGTGGGTAGCCAGCACTGCGGCTAGACCTGACTCTAGAGGAGCAGCGCACGTACAGACTGTGGGTGCTAGCACTGGGGCTAGACCTGGCACGAGAGAAGCAGAGCATGTACCGAGTGTGGGTGCCAGTTCTGGGGCTAGACCTGGCTCGGGAGAAGCAGAACATGTACACAGTGTGGGTGCCAGCGCCGGGGGTAGACCTGTCTTAAGAGAAGCAGAGCATGTACAGAGTGTTGGTGCCAGCGCTGGGGCTAGACCTGTCTCGAGAGAAGCAGAGCATGTACAGAGTGTGGGTAGCCAGCACTGGGCTACACCAGGCTCGAGAGAAGCAAAGCATGTACACAGTTTGGGCAGCCAGCACTGGGGCTAGACCTGGCTCGAGAGAAGCAGAGCATGTACAGAGTGTTGGTGCCAGCGCTGGGGCTAGACCTGGCTCTAGAGAAGCAGAGCATGTACAGAGTGTGGGTAGCCAGCACTGCGGCTAGACCTGACTCTAGAGGAGCAGCGCACGTACAGACTGTGGGTGCTAGCACTGGGGCTAGACCTGGCACGAGAGAAGCAGAGCATGTATAGAGTGTGGGTGCCAGCGCTGGGGCTAGACCTGGCTCGGGAGAAGCAGAGCATGTACACAGTGTGGGTGCCAGCGCCGGGGGTAGACCTGTCTTAAGAGAAGCAGAGCATGTACAGAGTGTTGGTGCCAGCGCTGGGGCTAGACCTGTCTCGAGAGAAGCAGAGCATGTACAGAGTGTGGGTAGCCAGCACTGGGCTACACCCGGCTCGAGAGAAGCAAAGCATGTACACAGTTTGGGCAGCCAGCACTGGGGCTAGAACTAGCTCGAGAGAAGCAGAGCATGTACAGAGTGTTGGTGCCAGTGCTGGGGCTAGACCTGTCTCGAGAGAAGCAGAGCATGTACAGAGTGTGGGTAGCCCTGCGCTGGGTTACACCAGGCTGGAGAGAAGCAGAGCATGTACAGAGTGTGGATGCCTTCGCTGGGGCTAGACCTGGACCGGGAGAAGCAGAGCATATACAGAGTGTGGGTAACCAGTGCCAGGGCTAGACCTGGCTCAGGAGAAGCAGAGCATGTACAGAGTGTGGGTAGCCTGCGCTGGGGTAGAAGCAGAGCATATACAGAGTGTGGGTAGCCTGCGCTGGGGCTAGACTGGCTCTAAAGAAGCAGAGCATGTACAGAGTGTGGGTGCAGGCGCTGGGGCTAGACCTGGATGAAGAGAAGCAGAGCATGTACAGAATGTGGGTAGCCAGCACTGGGGCTAGACCTGGCTCGAGAGAAGCAGAGCATGTACAGAGTGTGGGTGCCAGCGCTGGGGCTAGACCTGGCTCGAGAACAGCAGAGCATGTACAGAGTGTGGGTGCCAGCGCTGGTTCTAGACCTGGCTCGAGAGAAGCAGAGCATGTACAGAGTATGGGTGCGAGCACTGGGGCTAGGCCTGGCTCGAGAGAAGCAGAGCATGTACACAGTGTGGGTAGCCTGCGCTGTGTCTAGAGAAGCAGAGCATGTACAGAGTGTGGGTGCCAGCGCTGGGGCTAGACCTGGCTCGAGAGTAGCAGAGCATGTGCACAGTGTGGAAAGCCTGCACAGTGGCTAGATCTGGCTCTAGAGAAGCAGAGCATGTACAGAGTGTTTGTTGCTAGCACTGGGGCTAGACCTGTCTTGAAAGAAGCAGAGCATGTACAGAGTGTGGGTAGCCTGCGCTGTGGCTAGACCTGGCTCTTGAGAAGCAGAGCATGTACAGAGTGTGGGTGCCAGCGCTGGGGCTAGACCTGGCTCGAGAAAAGCAGAGCATGTACAGAGTGTGGGTGCCAGCGCTGGTTCTAGACCTGGCTCGAGAGAAGCAGAGCATGTACAGAGTATGGGTGCGAGCACTGGGGCTAGGCCTGGCTCGAGAGAAGCAGAGCATGTACACAGTGTGGGTAGCCTGCGCTGTGTCTAGAGAAGCAGAGCATGTACAGAGTGTGGGTGCCAGCGCTGGGGCTAGACCTGGCTCGAGAGAAGCAGAGCATGTGCACAGTGTGGAAAGCCTGCACAGTGGCTAGATCTGGCTCTAGAGAAGCAGAGCATGTACAGAGTGTTTGTTGCTAGCACTGGGGCTAGACCTGTCTTGAAAGAAGCAGATCATGTACAGAGTGTGGGTAGCCTGCGCTGTGGCTAGACCTGGCTCTTGAGAAGCAGAGCATGTACAGAGAGGGGTTGCCAGCGCTGGGGCTAGACCTGGCTCGAGAAAAGCAGAGCATGTGCACAGTGTGGGTAGCCTGCGCTGTGGCTAGACCTAGCTTTAGAGAAGCAGAGCATGTACAGAGTGTTGGTGCCAGCACTGGGTCTAGACCTGTCTCGAGAGAAGCAGAGCATGTACAGAGTGTGGGTGCCAGCGCTGGGGCTAGACCTGTCTCGAGAGAAGCAGAGCATGTACACAGTGTGGGTGCCAGTGCTGGGGCTAGACCTGGCTCGAGAGAAGCAGAGCATGTACAGAGTGTGGGTAGCCAGCACTGCGGCTAGACCTGACTCTATAAAAGCAGAGCACGTACAGACTGTGGGTGCTAGCACTGGGCCTAGACCTGGCACGAGAGAAGCAGAGCATGTACAGAGTGTGGGTGCCAGCGCTGGGGCTAGACCTGGCTGGAGAGAAGCAGAGCATGTACAGAGTGTTGGTGCCAGCGCTGGGGCTAGACCTTTCTCGAGAGAAGCAGAGAATGTACAGAGTATGGGTAGCCAGCGCTGGGGTTAGACCTGGCTCAAGAGAAGCAGAGCATGTACAGAGTGTGGGTGCCAGCGCTGGGGCTGGACCTGGCTCTAGAGAAGCAGAGCATGTACAGAGTGTGAATCCCAGTGCTGGAGCTAGACCTGACTCTAGAGAAGCAGAGCATGTACAGAGTGTGGGTGCAGGCGCTGGGGCTAGACCTGGCTCAAGAGAAGCAGAGCATGTACAGAGTGTGGGTAGCCAGCGCTACGGCGAGACCTGGCTCAAGAGAAGCAGAGCATGTACAGAGTTTGGGTAGCCAGCGCTCAGGCTAGACCTGACTCTAGAGAAGCAGAGCATGTACAGAGTGTGGGTAGCCAGTGCTGGTGCTAAACCTGGCTCGCGAGAAGCAGAGCATGTACAGAGTGTGGGCAGTCAGCGCTGGGGCTAGACCTGGCTCGAGAGAAGCAGAGAATGTACAGAGTGTGGGTAGCCTGAATTGGGGCTAGACCTGGCTCAAAAGAAGCAGAGCACGTACAGAGTGTGGGCAGCCAGGGATGCGGCTAGACCTGGCTCGAGAGAAGCAGAGCATGTACAGAGTGTGGGTAGCCAGCACTGGGGCTAGGCCTGTCTCGAGAGAATCAGAGCATGTACAGAGTGTTTGTAGCTAGCACTGGGGCTAGACCTGTCTTGAGAGAAGCAGAGCATGTACAGAGTGTGGGTAGCCTGTGCTGTGGCTAGACCTGGCTCTAGAGAAGCAGAGCATGTGCACAGTGTGGGTAGCCTGCGCTGTGGCTAGACCTGGCTCTTGAGAAGCAGAGCATGTACAGAGTGGGGGTGCCAGCGCTGGGGCTAGACCTGGATCAAGAGAAGCAGAGCATGTACAGAGTGTGGGTAGCGAGCACTGAGGCTAGACCTGTCTCGAGAGAAGCAGAGCATGTACAGAGTGGGGGTGCCAGCGCTGGGGCTAGACCTGGCTCGAGAAAAGCAGAGCATGTGCAGTGTGGGTAGCCTGCGCTGTGGCTAGACCCAGTGTGTGGGTAGCCAGCACTGGGGCTAGACCTGTCTCGAGAGAAGCAGAGCATGTACAGAGTGTGGGTGCCATCGCAGGGGCTAGACCTGGCTCAACAGAAACAGAGCATGTACAGAGTGTGGGTGCCAGTGCTGGGGCTAGACCTGTCTCGAGAGAAGCAGAGCATGTACACAGTGTGGGTGCCAGCGCTGGGGCTAGACCTGGCTCTAGAGAAGCAGAGCATGTACAGAGTGTGGGTAGCCAGCACTGCGGCTAGACCTGACTCTAGAGGAGCAGCGCACGTACAGACTGTGGGTGCTAGCACTGGGGCTAGACCTGGCACGAGAGAAGCAGAGCATGTACCGAGTGTGGGTGCCAGTTCTGGGGCTAGACCTGGCTCGGGAGAAGCAGAACATGTACACAGTGTGGGTGCCAACGCCGGGGGTAGACCTGTCTTAAGAGAAGCAGAGCATGTACAGAGTGTTGGTGCCAGCGCTGGGGCTAGACCTGTCTCGAGAGAAGCAGAGCATGTACAGAGTGTGGGTAGCCAGCACTGGGCTACACCAGGCTCGAGAGAAGCAAAGCATGTACACAGTTTGGGCAGCCAGCACTGGGGCTAGACCTGGCTCGAGAGAAGCAGAGCATGTACAGAGTGTTGGTGCCAGCGCTGGGGCTAGACCTGGCTCTAGAGAAGCAGAGCATGTACAGAGTGTGGGTAGCCAGCACTGCGGCTAGACCTGACTCTAGAGGAGCAGCGCACGTACAGACTGTGGGTGCTAGCACTGGGGCTAGACCTGGCACGAGAGAAGCAGAGCATGTATAGAGTGTGGGTGCCAGCGCTGGGGCTAGACCTGGCTCGGGAGAAGCAGAGCATGTACACAGTGTGGGTGCCAGCGCCGGGGGTAGACCTGTCTTAAGAGAAGCAGAGCATGTACAGAGTGTTGGTGCCAGCGCTGGGGCTAGACCTGTCTCGAGAGAAGCAGAGCATGTACAGAGTGTGGGTAGCCAGCACTGGGCTACACCCGGCTCAAGAGAAGCAAAGCATGTACACAGTTTGGGCAGCCAGCACTGGGGCTAGAACTAGCTCGAGAGAAGCAGAGCATGTACAGAGTGTTGGTGCCAGTGCTGGGGCTAGACCTGTCTCGAGAGAAGCAGAGCATGTACAGAGTGTGGGTAGCCCCGCGCTGGGTTACACCAGGCTGGAGAGAAGCAGAGCATGTACAGAGTGTGGATGCCTTCGCTGGGGCTAGACCTGGACCGGGAGAAGCAGAGCATATACAGAGTGTGGGTAACCAGTGCCAGGGCTAGACCTGGCTCAGGAGAAGCAGAGCATGTACAGAGTGTGGGTAGCCTGCGCTGGGGTAGAAGCAGAGCATATACAGAGTGTGGGTAGCCTGCGCTGGGGCTAGACTGGCTCTAAAGAAGCAGAGCATGTACAGAGTGTGGGTGCAGGCGCTGGGGCTAGACCTGGATGAAGAGAAGCAGAGCATGTACAGAATGTGGGTAGCCAGCACTGGGGCTAGACCTGGCTCGAGAGAAGCAGAGCATGTACAGAGTGTGGGTGCCAGCGCTGGGGCTAGACCTGGCTCGAGAAAAGCAGAGCATGTACAGAGTGTGGGTGCCAGCGCTGGTTCTAGACCTGGCTCGAGAGAAGCAGAGCATGTACAGAGTATGGGTGCGAGCACTGGGGCTAGGCCTGGCTCGAGAGAAGCAGAGCATGTACACAGTGTGGGTAGCCTGCGCTGTGTCTAGAGAAGCAGAGCATGTACAGAGTGTGGGTGCCAGCGCTGGGGCTAGACCTGGCTCGAGAGTAGCAGAGCATGTGCACAGTGTGGAAAGCCTGCACAGTGGCTAGATCTGGCTCTAGAGAAGCAGAGCATGTACAGAGTGTTTGTTGCTAGCACTGGGGCTAGACCTGTCTTGAAAGAAGCAGAGCATGTACAGAGTGTGGGTAGCCTGCGCTGTGGCTAGACCTGGCTCTTGAGAAGCAGAGCATGTACAGAGTGTGGGTGCCAGCGCTGGGGCTAGACCTGGCTCGAGAAAAGCAGAGCATGTACAGAGTGTGGGTGTCAGCGCTGGTTCTAGACCTGGCTCGAGAGAAGCAGAGCATGCACAGAGTATGGGTGCGAGCACTGGGGCTAGGCCTGGCTCGAGAGAAGCAGAGCATGTACACAGTGTGGGTAGCCTGCGCTGTGTCTAGAGAAGCAGAGCATGTACAGAGTGTGGGTGCCAGCGCTGGGGCTAGACCTGGCTCGAGAGAAGCAGAGCATGTGCACAGTGTGGAAAGCCTGCACAGTGGCTAGATCTGGCTCTAGAGAAGCAGAGCATGTACAGAGTGTTTGTTGCTAGCACTGGGGCTAGACCTGTCTTGAAAGAAGCAGATCATGTACAGAGTGTGGGTAGCCTGCGCTGTGGCTAGACCTGGCTCTTGAGAAGCAGAGCATGTACAGAGAGGGGTTGCCAGCGCTGGGGCTAGACCTGGCTCGAGAAAAGCAGAGCATGTGCACAGTGTGGGTAGCCTGCGCTGTGGCTAGACCTAGCTTTAGAGAAGCAGAGCATGTACAGAGTGTTGGTGCCAGCACTGGGTCTAGACCTGTCTCGAGAGAAGCAGAGCATGTACAGAGTGTGGGTGCCAGCGCTGGGGCTAGACCTGTCTCGAGAGAAGCAGAGCATGTACACAGTGTGGGTGCCAGTGCTGGGGCTAGACTTGGCTCGAGAGAAGCAGAGCATGTACAGAGTGTGGGTAGCCAGCACTGCGGCTAGACCTGACTCTATAAAAGCAGAGCACGTACAGACTGTGGGTGCTAGCACTGGGCCTAGACCTGGCACGAGAGAAGCAGAGCATGTACAGAGTGTGGGTGCCAGCGCTGGGGCTAGACCTGGCTGGAGAGAAGCAGAGCATGTACAGAGTGTTGGTGCCAGCGCTGGGGCTAGACCTTTCTCGAGAGAAGCAGAGAATGTACAGAGTGTGGGTAGCCAGCGCTGGGGTTAGACCTGGCTCAAGAGAAGCAGAGCATGTACAGAGTGTGGGTGCCAGCGCTGGGGCTGGACCTGGCTCTAGAGAAGCAGAGCATGTACAGAGTGTGGGTGCCAGCACTGGAGCTAGACCTGGCTGGAGAGAAGCAGAGCATGTACAGAGTGTGAATCCCAGTGCTGGAGCTAGACCTGACTCTAGAGAAGCAGAGCATGTACAGAGTGTGGGTGCAGGCGCTGGGGCTAGACCTGGCTCAAGAGAAGCAGAGCATGTACAGAGTGTGGGTAGCCAGCGCTACGGCGAGACCTGGCTCAAGAGAAGCAGAGCATGTACAGAGTTTGGGTAGCCAGCGCTCAGGCTAGACCTGACTCTAGAGAAGCAGAGCATGTACAGAGTGTGGGTAGCCAGTGCTGGTGCTAAACCTGGCTCGCGAGAAGCAGAGCATGTACAGAGTGTGGGCAGTCAGCGCTGGGGCTAGACCTGGCTCGAGAGAAGCAGAGAATGTACAGAGTGTGGGTAGCCTGAATTGGGGCTAGACCTGGCTCAAAAGAAGCAGAGAATGTACAGAGTGTGGGTAGCCAGCGCTGGGGATACACCTGGCTCGAGAGAAGTAGAGCATGTACACAGTGTGGGTAGCCTGCGCTGGGGCTAGACCTGGCTCGAGAAAAGCAGAGCATGTACAGAGTGTGGGTGCCAGCGCTGGGGCTAGACCTGGCTCGAGAAAAGCAGAGCATGTACAGAGTGTGGGTGCCAGCGCTGGGGCTAGACCTTGCTCGAGAGAAGCAGAGCATGTACAGAGTATGGGTGCGAGCACTGGGGCTAGGCCTGGCTCGAGAGAAGCAGAGCATGTGCACAGTGTGGGTAGCCTGCGCTGTGGCTAGACCTGGCTCTAGAGAAGTAGAGCATGTACAGGTGCCAGCGCTGGGGCTAGACCTGGCTCGAGAGAAGCACAGCATGTGCACAGTGTGGAAAGCCTGCACAGTGGCTAGATCTGGCTCTAGAGAAGCAGAGCATGTACAGAGTGTTTGTAGCTAGCACTGGGGCTAGACCTGTCTTGAGAGAAGCAGAGCATGTACAGAGTGTGGGTAGCCTGTGCTGTGGCTAGACCTGGCTCTAGAGAAGCAGAGCATGTGCACAGTGTGGGTAGCCTGCGCTGTGGCTAGACCTGGCTCTTGAGAAGCAGAGCATGTACAGAGTGGGGGTGCCAGCGCTGGGGCTAGACCTGGCTCAAGAGAAGCAGAGCATGTACAGAGTGTGGGTAGCCAGCACTGAGGCTAGACCTGTCTCGAGAGAAGCAGAGCATGTACAGAGTGGGGGTGCCAGCGCTGGGGCTAGACCTGGCTCGAGAAAAGCAGAGCATGTGCAGTGTGGGTAGCCTGCGCTGTGGCTAGACCCAGTGTGTGGGTAGCCAGCACTGGGGCTAGACCTGTCTCGAGAGAAGCAGAGCATGTACAGAGTGTGGGTGCCATCGCAGGGGCTAGACCTGGCTCAACAGAAACAGAGCATGTACAGAGTGTGGGTGCCAGTGCTGGGGCTAGACCTGTCTCGAGAGAAGCAGAGCATGTACACAGTGTGGGTGCCAGCGCTGGGGCTAGACCTGGCTCTAGAGAAGCAGAGCATGTACAGAGTGTGGGTAGCCAGCACTGCGGCTAGACCTGACTCTAGAGGAGCAGCGCACGTACATACTGTGGGTGCTAGCACTGGGGCTAGACCTGGCACGAGAGAAGCAGAGCATGTACAGAGTGTGGGTGCCAGCGCTGGGGCTAGACCTGGCTCGGGAGAAGCAGAGCATGTACACAGTGTGGGTGCCAGCGCCGGGGGTAGACCTGTCTTAAGAGAAGCAGAGCATGTACAGAGTGTTGTTGCCAGTGCTGGGGCTAGACCTGTCTCGAGAGAAGCAGAGCATGTACAGAGTGTGGGTAGCCAGCACTGGGCTACACCAGGCTCGAGAGAAGCAAAGCATGTACACAGTTTGGGCAGCCAGCACTGGGGCTAGACCTGGCTCGAGAGAAGCAGAGCATGTACAGAGTGTTGGTGCCAGCGCTGGGGCTAGACCTGTCTCGAGAGAAGCAGAGCATGTACACAGTGTGGGTGCCAGCGCTGGGGCTAGACCTGGCTCTAGAGAAGCAGAGCATGTACAGAGTGTGGGTAGCCAGCACTGCGGCTAGACCTGACTCTAGAGGAGCAGCGCACGTACAGACTGTGGGTGCTAGCACTGGGGCTAGACCTGGCACGAGAGAAGCAGAGCATGTACAGAGTGTGGGTGCCAGCGCTGGGGCTAGACCTGGCTCGGGAGAAGCAGAGCATGTACACAGTGTGGGTGCCAGTGCCGGGGGTAGACTTGTCTTAAGAGAAGCAGAGCATGTACAGAGTGTTGGTGCCAGCGCTGGGGCTAGACCTGTCTCGAGAGAAGCAGAGCATGTACAGAGTGTGGGTAGCCAGCACTGGGCTACACCAGGCTCGAGAGAAGCAAAGCATGTACACAGTTTGGGCAGCCAGCACTGGGGCTAGAACTGGCTCGAGAGAAGCAGAGCATGTACAGAGTGTTGGTGCCAGCGCTGGGGCTAGACCTGTCTCGAGAGAAGCAGAGCATGTACAGAGTGTGGGTAGCCCCGCGCTGGGTTACACCAGGCTGGAGAGAAGCAGAGCATGTACAGAGTGTGGATGCCTTCGCTGGGGCTAGACCTGGACCGGGAGAAGCAGAGCATATACAGAGTGTGGGTAACCAGTGCCAGGGCTAGACCTGGCTCAGGAGAAGCAGAGCATGTACAGAGTGTGGGTAGCCTGCGCTGGGGTAGAAGCAGAGCATATACAGAGTGTGGGTAGCCTGCGCTGGGGCTAGACTGGCTCTAAAGAAGCAGAGCATGTACAGAGTGTGGGTGCAGGCGCTGGGGCTAGACCTGGATGAAGAGAAGCAGAGCATATACAGAATGTGGGTAGCCAGCACTGGGGCTAGACCTGGCTCGAGAGAAGCAGAGCATGTACAGAGTGTGGGTGCCAGCGCTGGGGCTAGACCTGGCTCGAGAAAAGCAGAGCATGTACAGAGTGTGGGTGCCAGCGCTGGTTCTAGACCTGGCTCGAGAGAAGCAGAGCATGTACAGAGTATGGGTGCGAGCACTGGGGCTAGGCCTGGCTCGAGAGAAGCAGAGCATGCACACAGTGTGGGTAGCCTGCGCTGTGTCTAGAGAAGCAGAGCATGTACAGAGTGTGGGTGCCAGCGCTGGGGCTAGACCTGGCTCGAGAGAAGCAGAGCATGTGCACAGTGTGGAAAGCCTGCACAGTGGCTAGATCTGGCTCTAGAGAAGCAGAGCATGTACAGAGTGTTTGTTGCTAGCACTGGGGCTAGACCTGTCTTGAAAGAAGCAGAGCATGTACAGAGTGTGGGTAGCCTGCGCTGTGGCTAGACCTGGCTCTTGAGAAGCAGAGCATGTACAGAGTGTGGGTGCCAGCGCTGGGGCTAGACCTGGCTCGAGAAAAGCAGAGCATGTACAGAGTGTGGGTGCCAGCGCTGGTTCTAGACCTGGCTCGAGAGAAGCAGAGCATGGACAGAGTATGGGTGCGAGCACTGGGGCTAGGCCTGGCTCGAGAGAAGCAGAGCATGTACACAGTGTGGGTAGCCTGCGCTGTGTCTATAGAAGCAGAGCATGTACAGAGTGTGGGTGCCAGCGCTGGGGCTAGACCTGGCTCGAGAGAAGCAGAGCATGTGCACAGTGTGGAAAGCCTGCACAGTGGCTAGATCTGGCTCTAGAGAAGCAGAGCATGTACAGAGTGTTTGTTGCTAGCACTGGGGCTAGACCTGTCTTGAAAGAAGCAGATCATGTACAGAGTGTGGGTAGCCTGCGCTGTGGCTAGACCTGGCTCTTGAGAAGCAGAGCATGTACAGAGTGGGGTTGCCAGCGCTGGGGCTAGACCTGGCTCGAGAAAAGCAGAGCATGTGCACAGTGTGGGTAGCCTGCGCTGTGGCTAGACCTAGCTTTAGAGAAGCAGAGCATGTACAGAGTGTTGGTGCCAGCACTGGGTCTAGACCTGTCTCGAGAGAAGCAGAGCATGTACAGAGTGTGGGTGCCAGCGCTGGGGCTAGACCTGTCTCGAGAGAAGCAGAGCATGTACACAGTGTGGGTGCCAGTGCTGGGGCTAGACCTGGCTCGAGAGAAGCAGAGCATGTACAGAGTGTGGGTAGCCAGCACTGCGGCTAGACCTGACTCTATAAAAGCAGAGCACGTACAGACTGTGGGTGCTAGCACTGGGCCTAGACCTGGCACGAGAGAAGCAGAGCATGTACAGAGTGTGGGTGCCAGCGCTGGGGCTAGACCTGGCTCGGGAGAAGCAGAGCATGTACACAGTGTGGGTGCCAGCGCCGGGGGTAGGCCTGTCTCGAGAGAAGCAGAGCATGTACAGAGTGTTGGTGCCAGCGCTGGGGCTAGACCTGTCTCGAGAGAAGCAGAGCATGTACAGAGTGTGGGTAGACAGCACTGGGCTACACCAGGCTCGAGAGAAGCAAAGCATGTACAGAGTGTGGGCAGCCAGCACTGGGGCTAGACCTGTCTCGAGAGAAGCAGAGCATGTACAGAGTGTGGGTAGCCCCGCGCTGGGTTACACCAGGCTGGAGAGAAGCAGAGCATGTACAGAGTGTGGGTGCCAGCGCTGGGGCTAGACCTGGCTCGGGAGAAGCAGAGCATGTACACAGTGTGGGTGCCAGTGCCGGGGGTAGACCTGTCTTAAGAGAAGCAGAGCATGTACAGAGTGTTGGTGCCAGCGCTGGGGCTAGACCTGTCTCGAGAGAAGCAGAGCATGTACAGAGTGTGGGTAGCCAGCACTGGGCTACACCAGGCTCGAGAGAAGCAAAGCATGTACACAGTTTGGGCAGCCAGCACTGGGGCTAGAACTGGCTCGAGAGAAGCAGAGCATGTACAGAGTGTTGGTGCCAGCGCTGGGGCTAGACCTGTCTCGAGAGAAGCAGAGCATGTACAGAGTGTGGGTAGCCCCGCGCTGGGTTACACCAGGCTGGAGAGAATCAGAGCATGTACAGAGTGTGGATGCCTTCGCTGGGGCTAGACCTGGACCGGGAGAAGCAGAGCATATACAGAGTGTGGGTAACCAGTGCCAGGGCTAGACCTGGCTCAGGAGAAGCAGAGCATGTACAGAGTGTGGGTAGCCTGCGCTGGGGTAGAAGCAGAGCATATACAGAGTGTGGGTAGCCTGCGCTGGGGCTAGACTGGCTCTAAAGAAGCAGAGCATGTACAGAGTGTGGGTGCAGGCGCTGGGGCTAGACCTGGATGAAGAGAAGCAGAGCATGTACAGAATGTGGGTAGCCAGCACTGGGGCTAGACCTGGCTCGAGAGAAGCAGAGCATGTACAGAGTGTGGGTGCCAGCGCTGGGGCTAGACCTGGCTCGTCAAAAGCAGAGCATGTACAGAGTGTGGGTGCCAGCACTGGTTCTAGACCTGGCTCGAGAGAAGCAGAGCATGTACAGAGTATGGGTGCGAGCACTGGGGCTAGGCCTGGCTCGAGAGAAGCAGAGCATGTACACAGTGTGGGTAGCCTGCGCTGTGTCTAGAGAAGCAGAGCATGTACAGAGTGTGGGTGCCAGCGCTGGGGCTAGACCTGGCTCGAGACAAGCAGAGCATGTGCACAGTGTGGAAAGCCTGCACAGTGGCTAGATCTGGCTCTAGAGAAGCAGAGCATGTACAGAATGTTTGTTGCTAGCACTGGGGCTAGACCTGTCTTGAAAGAAGCAGATCATGTACAGAGTGTGGGTAGCCTGTGCTGTGGCTAGACCTGGCTCTTGAGAAGCAGAGCATGTACAGAGTGGGGTTGCCAGCGCTGGGGCTAGACCTGGCTCGAGAAAAGCAGAGCATGTGCACAGTGTGGGTAGCCTGCGCTGTGGCTAGACCTAGCTTTAGAGAAGCAGAGCATGTACAGAGTGTTGGTGCCAGCACTGGGTCTAGACCTGTCTCGAGAGAAGCAGAGCATGTACAGAGTGTGGATGCCAGCGCTGGGGCTAGACCTGTCTCGAGAGAAGCAGAGCATGTACAAAGTGTGGGTGCCAGTGCTGGGGCTAGACCTGGCTCGAGAGAAGCAGAGCATGTACAGAGTGTGGGTAGCCAGCACTGCGGCTAGACCTGACTCTATAAAAGCAGAGCACGTACAGACTGTGGGTGCTAGCACTGGGCCTAGACCTGGCACGAGAGAAGCAGAGCATGTACAGAGTGTGGGTGCCAGCGCTGGGGCTAGACCTGGCTCGGGAGAAGCAGAGCATGTACACAGTGTGGGTGCCAGCGCCGGGGGTAGGCCTGTCTCGAGAGAAGCAGAGCATGTACAGAGTGTTGGTGCCAGCGCTGGGGCTAGACCTGTCTCGAGAGAAGCAGAGCATGTACAGAGTGTGGGTAGACAGCACTGGGCTACACCAGGCTCGAGAGAAGCAAAGCATGTACAGAGTGTGGGCAGCCAGCACTGGGGCTAGACCTGTCTCGAGAGAAGCAGAGCATGTACAGAGTGTGGGTAGCCCCGCGCTGGGTTACACCAGGCTGGAGAGAAGCAGAGCATGTACAGAGTGTGGATGCCTTCGCTGGGGCTAGACCTGGACTGGGAGAAGCAGAGCATATAGAGAGTGTGGGTAACCAGTGCCAGGGCTAGACCTGGCTCGGGCGAAGCAGAGCATGTACAGAGTGTGGGTAGCCTGCGCTGTGGCTAGACCTGGCTCTAGAGAAGCAGAGCATGTGCACAGTGTGGGTAGTCTGCATTGGGGCTAGACCTGGCTCAAAAAAAGCAGAGCATGTACAGAGTGTGGGTGCCAGCGCTGGGGCTAGACCTGGCTGGCGAGAAGCAGAGCATGTACAGAGTGTTGGTGCCAGCGCTGGGGCTAGACCTGTCTCGAGAGAAGCAGAGAATGTACAGAGTGTGGGTAGCCAGCGCTGGGGTTAGACCTGGCTCAAGAGAAGCAGAGCATGTACAGAGTGTGGGTGCCAGCGCTGGGGCTAGACCTGGCTCTAGAGAAGCAGAGCATGTACAGAGTGTGGGTGCCAGCACTGGAGCTAGACCTGGCTGGAGAGAAGCAGAGCATGTACAGAGTGTGAATCCCAGTGCTGGAGCTAGACCTGACTCTAGAGAAGCAGAGCATGTACAGAGTGTGGGTGCAGGCGCTGGGGCTAGACCTGGCTCAAGAGAAGCAGAGCATGTACAGTGTGTGGGTAGCCAGCGCTACGGCTAGACCTGGCTCGAGAGAAGCAGAGCATGTACAGAGTTTGGGTAGCCAGCGCTCAGGCTAGACCTGACTCTAGCGAAGCAGAGCATGTACAGAGTGTGGGTAGCCAGTGCTGGTGCTAAACCTGTCTCGCGAGAAGCAGAGCATGTACAGAGTGTGGGCAGTCAGCGCTGGGGCTAGACCTGGCTCGAGAGAAGCAGAGCATGTACAGAGTGTGGGTAGCCTGAATTGGGGCTAGACCTGGCTCAAAAGAAGCAGAGCACGTACAGAGTGTGGGCAGCCAGGGATGCGGCTAGACCTGGCTCGAGAGAAGCAGAGCATGTACAGAGTGTGGGTAGCCAGCGCTGGGGCTAGGCCTGTCTCGAGAGAAGCAGAGCATGTACAGAGGGTGGGTAGCCAGCGCTGGGGATACACCTGGCTCGAGAGAAGTAGAGCATGTACACAGTGTGGGTAGCCTGCGCTGGGGCTAGACCTGGCTCGAGAAAAGCAGAGCATGTACAGAGTGTGGGTAGCCTGCGCTGGGGCTAGACTGGCTCTAAAGAAGCAGAGCATGTACAGAGTGTGGGTGCAGGCGCTGGGGCTAGACCTGGATGAAGAGAAGCAGAGCATGTACAGAATGTGGTTAGCCAGCACTGGGGCTAGACCTGGCTCGAGAGAAGCAGAGCATGTACAGAGTGTGGGTGCCAGCGCTGGGGCTAGACCTGGCTCGTGAAAAGCAGAGCATGTACAGAGTGTGGGTGCCAGCACTGGTTCTAGACCTGGCTCGAGAGAAGCAGAGCATGTACAGAGTATGGGTGCGAGCACTGGGGCTAGGCCTGGCTCGAGAGAAGCAGAGCATGTACACAGTGTGGGTAGCCTGCGCTGTGTCTAGAGAAGCAGAGCATGTACAGAGTGTGGGTGCCAGCGCTGGGGCTAGACCTGGCTCGAGAGAAGCAGAGCATGTGCACAGTGTGGAAAGCCTGCACAGTGGCTAGATCTGGCTCTAGAGAAGCAGAGCATGTACAGAGTGTTTGTTGCTAGCACTGGGGCTAGACCTGTCTTGAAAGAAGCAGATCATGTACAGAGTGTGGGTAGCCTGTGCTGTGGCTAGACCTGGCTCTTGAGAAGCAGAGCATGTACAGAGTGGGGTTGCCAGCGCTGGGGCTAGACCTGGCTCGAGAAAAGCAGAGCATGTGCACAGTGTGGGTAGCCTGCGCTGTGGCTAGACCTAGCTTTAGAGAAGCAGAGCATGTACAGAGTGTTGGTGCCAGCACTGGGTCTAGACCTGTCTCGAGAGAAGCAGAGCATGTACAGAGTGTGGATGCCAGCGCTGGGGCTAGACCTGTCTCGAGAGAAGCAGAGCATGTACACAGTGTGGGTGCCAGTGCTGGGGCTAGACCTGGCTCGAGAGAAGCAGAGCATGTACAGAGTGTGGGTAGCCAGCACTGCGGCTAGACCTGACTCTATAAAAGCAGAGCACGTACAGACTGTGGGTGCTAGCACTGGGCCTAGACCTGGCACGAGAGAAGCAGAGCATGTACAGAGTGTGGGTGCCAGCGCTGGGGCTAGACCTGGCTCGGGAGAAGCAGAGCATGTACACAGTGTGGGTGCCAGCGCCGGGGGTAGGCCTGTCTCGAGAGAAGCAGAGCATGTACAGAGTGTTGGTGCCAGCGCTGGGGCTAGACCTGTCTCGAGAGAAGCAGAGCATGTACAGAGTGTGGGTAGACAGCACTGGGCTACACCAGGCTCGAGAGAAGCAAAGCATGTACAGAGTGTGGGCAGCCAGCACTGGGGCTAGACCTGTCTCGAGAGAAGCAGAGCATGTACAGAGTGTGGGTAGCCCCGCGCTGGGTTACACCAGGCTGGAGAGAAGCAGAGCATGTACAGAGTGTGGATGCCTTCGCTGGGGCTAGACCTGGACTGGGAGAAGCAGAGCATATAGAGAGTGTGGGTAACCAGTGCCAGGGCTAGACCTGGCTCGGGCGAAGCAGAGCATGTACAGAGTGTGGGTAGCCTGCGCTGTGGCTAGACCTGGCTCTAGAGAAGCAGAGCATGTGCACAGTGTGGGTAGTCTGCATTGGGGCTAGACCTGGCTCAAAAAAAGCAGAGCATGTACAGAGTGTGGGTGCCAGCGCTGGGGCTAGACCTGGCTGGAGAGAAGCAGAGCATGTACAGAGTGTTGGTGCCAGCGCTGGGGCTAGACCTGTCTCGAGAGAAGCAGAGAATGTACAGAGTGTGGGTAGCCAGCGCTGGGGTTAGACCTGGCTCAAGAGAAGCAGAGCATGTACAGAGTGTGGGTGCCAGCGCTGGGGCTAGACCTGGCTCTAGAGAAGCAGAGCATGTACAGAGTGTGGGTGCCAGCACTGGAGCTAGACCTGGCTGGAGAGAAGCAGAGCATGTACAGAGTGTGAATCCCAGTGCTGGAGCTAGACCTGACTCTAGAGAAGCAGAGCATGTACAGAGTGTGGGTGCAGGCGCTGGGGCTAGACCTGGCTCAAGAGAAGCAGAGCATGTACAGTGTGTGGGTAGCCAGCGCTACGGCTAGACCTGGCTCGAGAGAAGCAGAGCATGTACAGAGTTTGGGTAGCCAGCCCTCAGGCTAGACCTGACTCTAGCGAAGCAGAGCATGTAGAGTGTGGGTAGCCAGTGCTGGTGCTAAACCTGTCTCGCGAGAAGCAGAGCATGTACAGAGTGTGGGCAGTCAGCGCTGGGGCTAGACCTGGCTCGAGAGAAGCAGAGCATGTACAGAGTGTGGGTAGCCTGAATTGGGGCTAGACCTGGCTCAAAAGAAGCAGAGCACGTACAGAGTGTGGGCAGCCAGGGATGCGGCTAGACCTGGCTCGAGAGAAGCAGAGCATGTACAGAGTGTGGGTAGCCAGCGCTGGGGCTAGGCCTGTCTCGAGAGAAGCAGAGCATGTACAGAGTGTGGGTAGCCAGCGCTGGGGATACACCTGGCTCGAGAGAAGTAGAGCATGTACACAGTGTGGGTAGCCTGCGCTGGGGCTAGACCTGGCTCGAGAAAAGCAGAGCATGTACAGAGTGTGGGTGCCAGCGCTGGGGCTAGACCTTGCTCGAGAGAAGCAGAGCATGTACAGAGTGTGGGTGCCAGCGCTGGGGCTAGACCTTGCTGGAGAGAAGCAGAGCATGTACAGAGTATGGGTGCGAGCGCTGGGGCTAGGCCTGGCTCGAGAGAAGCAGAGCATGTGCACAGTGTGGGTAGCCTGCGCTGTGGCTAGACCTGGCTCTAGAGAAGCAGAGCATGTACAGAGTGTGGGTGCCAGTGCTGGGGCTAGACCTGGCTCGAGAGAAGCAGAGCATGTGCACAGTGTGGAAAGCCTGCACAGTGGCTAGATCTGGCTCTAGAGAAGCAGAGCATGTACAGAGTGTTTGTAGCTAGCACTGGGGCTAGACCTGTCTTGAGAGAAGCAGAGCATGTACAGGGTGTGGGTAGCCTGTGCTGTGGCTAGACCTGGCTCTAGAGAAGCAGAGCATGTGCACAGTGTGGGTAGCCTGCGCTGTGGCTAGACCTGGCTCTTAAGAAGCAGAGCATGTACAGAGTGGGGGTGCCAGCGCTGGGGCTAGACCTGGCTCAAGAGAAGCAGAGCATGTACAGAGTGTGGGTAGCCAGCACTGAGGCTAGACCTGTCTCGAGAGAAGCAGAGCATGTACAGAGTGGGGGTGCCAGCGCTGGGGCTAGACCTGGCTCGAGAAAAGCAGAGCATGTGCAGTGTGGGTAGCCTGCGCTGTGGCTAGACCCAGTGTGTGGGTAGCCAGCACTGGGGCTAGTCCTGTCTCGAGAGAAGCAGAGCATGTACAGAGTGTGGGTGCCATCGCAGGGGCTAGACCTGGCTCAACAGAAACAGAGCATGTACAGAGTGTGGGTGCCAGCGCTGGGGCTAGACCTGTCTCGAGAGAAGCAGAGCATGTACACAGTGTGGGTGCCAGTGCTGGGGCTAGACCTGGCTCGAGAGAAGCAGAGCATGTACAGAGTGTGGGTAGCCAGCACTGCGGCTAGACCTGACTTTAGAGGAGCAGAGCATGTACAGACTGTGGGTGCTAGCACTGGGGCTAGACCTGGCACGAGAGAAGCAGAGCATGTACAGAGTGTGGCTGCCAGCGCTGGGGCTAGACCTGGCTCGGGAGAAGCAGAGCATGTACACAGTGTGGGTGCCAGCGCGGGGTAGACCTGTCTCGAGAGAAGCAGAGCATGTACAGAGTGTTGGTGCCAGCGCTGGGGCTAGACCTGTCTCGAGAGAAGCAGAGCATGTACAGAGTGTGGGTAGCCAGCACTGGGCTACAACCAGGCTCGAGAGAAGCAAAGCATGTACACAGTTTGGGCAGCCAGCACTGGGGCTAGACCTGGCTCGGGAGAAGCAGAGCATGTACAGAGTGTTGGTGCCAGCGCTGGGGCTAGACCTGTCTCGAGAGAAGCAGAGCATGTACAGAGTGTGGGTAGCCCCGCGCTGGGTTACACCAGGCTGGAGAGAAGCAGAGCATGTACAGAGTGTGGATGCCTTCGCTGGGGCTAGACCTGGACCGGGAGAAGCAGAGCATATACAGAGTGTGGGTAACCAGTGCCAGGGCTAGACCTGGCTCGGGAGAAGCATAGCATGTACAGAGTGTGTGTAGCCTGCGCTGGGGTTAGACCTGGCACGAAAGAAGCAGAGCATATACAGAGTGTGGGTAGCCTGCGCTGGGGCTAGACTGGCTCTAAAGAAGCAGAGCATGTACAGAGTGTGGGTAGCCAGCGCTGGGGCCAGACCTGGTTCAAGAGAAGCAGAGCATGCACAGAGTGTGTATAGCCAGCGCTGGGGCCAGACCTGGTTCAAGAGAAGCAGAGCATGTACAGAGTGTGGATTCCAGCACTGGGGCTAGACCTGACTCGGGAGAAGCAGAGCATGTACAGAGTGTAGGTAGCCAGCACTGGGACTAGACCTGGCTTGAGAGAAGCAGAGCATGTACAGAGTGTGCGTAGCCAGCGTTGGGGCTAGACCTGGCTTGAGAGAAGCAGAGCATGTACAGAGTGTGGGTGCCAGCGCTGGGGCTACACCTGGCTCGAGAGAATCAGAGCATGTACAGAGTCTGGGTAGCCAGCACTGGGGCTAGACCTGGATGAAGAGAAGCAGAGCATGTACAGAGTGTGAGTAGCCAGCGCTGGGGTTAGACCTGGCTCGAGAGAAGCAGAGCATGTACAGAGTGTGGGTAGCCAGCACTGGGGCTAGGCCTGGCTTGAGAGAAGCCGAGCATGTACAGAGTGTGGGTTACCCGCGCTGGGGCTCGACCTGTATTGCGAGAAGCAGAGCATGTACGGAGTGTGGGTAGCCAACGCTGGGTCTAGACCTGGCTCTAGAGAAGCAAAGCATGTACAGAGTGTGGGTGCCAGCGCTGGGGCTAGACATGGCACGAGAGAAGCAGAGCATGCACCGAGTGTGGGTGCCAGCGCTGGGGCTAGACCTGGCTCGAGAAAAGCAGAGCATGTGCACAGTGTGGGTAGCCTGCGCTGGGGCTAGACCTGGCTCGAGAAAAGCAGAGCATGTGCACAGTGTGGGTGCCAGCGATGGGGCTAGACCTGGCTCAAGAGAAGCAGAGCATGTACAGAGTGTGGGTAGCCAGCACTGCGGCTAGACCTGATTCTAGAGAAGCAGAGCACGTACAGAGTGTGGGTGCCAGCACTGCGGCTAGACCTGGCACGAGAGAAGCAGAGCATGTACGGAGTGTGGGTGCCAGCGCTGGGGCTAGACCTGGCTCAAGAGAAGCAGAGCATGTACAGAGTGTGGGTAGCCAGCACTGCGGCTAGACCTGATTCTGGAGAAGCAGAGCACGTACAGAGTGTGGGTGCCAGCACTGGGGCTAGACCTGGCACGAGAGAAGCAGAGCATGTACGGAGTGTGGGTGCCAGCGCTGGGGCTAGACCTGGCTCGGGAGAAGCAGAGCATGTACACAGTGTGGGTGCCAGCGCCGGGGGTAGACCTGTCTCGAGAGTAGCACAGCATGTACAGAGTGTTTTTGCCAGCGCTGGGGCTAGACCTGTCTCGAGAGAAGCAGAGCATGTACAGAGTGTGGTTAGCCAGCACTGGGCTACACCAGGCTCGAGAGAAGCAGAGCATGTACAGAGTGTGGGCAGCCAGCACTGGGGCTAGACCTGGCTCGGGAGAAGCAGAGCATGTACAGAGTGTTGGTGCCAGCGCTGGGGCTAGACCTGTCTCGAGAGAAGCAGAGCATGTACAGAGTGTGGGTAGCCCCGCGCTGGGTTGCACCAGGCTGGAGAGAAGCAGAGCATGTACAGAGTGTGGATGCCTTCGCTGGGGCTAGACCTGGACCGGGAGAAGCAGAGCATGTACAGAGTGGGTAGCCTGCACTGGTGCTAGACCTGGCTCGAGATAAGCAGAGCATATACAGAGTGTGGGTAACCAGTGCCAGGGCTAGACCTGGCTCGGGAGAAGCAGAGCATGTACAGAGTGTGGGTAGCCTGCACTGGGGCTAGACCTGGCTCAAAAAAAGCAGAGCATGTACAGAGTGTGGGTGCCCGCGCTGGGGCTAGACCTGGCTGGAGAGAAGCAGAGCATGTACGGAGTGTGGGTGCTAGCGCTGGGGTTAGACCTGGCTCAAGAGAAGCAGAGCATGTACAGAGTGTGGGTGCCAGCGCTGGGGCTAGACCTGGCTCTAGAGAAGTAGAGCATGTACAGAGTGTGGGTGCCAGCACTGGAGCTAGACCTGACTGGAGAGAAGCAGAGCATGTACAGAGTGTGAATCCCAGTGCTGGAGCTAGACCTGACTATAGAGAAGCAGAGCATGTACAGAGTGTGGGTGCAGGCGCTGGGGCTAGACCTGGCTGAAGAGAAGCAGAGCATGTATAGAGTGTGGGTAGCCAGCGCTACGGCTAGACCTGGCTCGAGAGAAGCAGAGCAAGTACAGAGTTTGGGTAGCCAGCGCTCAGGCTAGACCTGACTCTAGAGAAGCAGAGCATGTACAGAGTGAGGGTAGCCAGTGCTGGTGGTAGACCTGGCTCGCGAGAAGCAGAGCATGTAGAGAGTGTGGGCAGCCAGCGCTGGGGCTAGACCTGGGCCGAGAGAAGCAGAGCATGTACAGAGTGTGGGTAGCCAGATCTGGGGCTAGACCTGGCTCGAAAGAAGCAGAGCACGTACAGAGTGTGGGCAGCCAGGGATGCGGCTAGACCTGGCTTGAGAGATGCAGAGCATGTACAGAGTGTGGGTAGCCAGCGCTGGGGCTAGGCCTGTCTCGAGAGAAGCAGAGCATGTACAGAGTGTGGGTAGCCAGCGCTGGGGATACACCTGGCTCGAGAGAAGCAGAGCATGTACACAGTGTGGGTAGCCTGCGCTGGGGCTAGACCTGGCTCGAGAAAAGCAGAGCATGTACAGAGTGTGGGTGCCAGCGTTGTGGCTAGACCTGGCTCGAGAAAAGCAGAGCATGTACAGAGTGTGGGTGCCAGCGCTGGTTCTAGACCTGGCTCGAGAGAAACAGAGCATGTCCAGAGTATGGGTGCGAGCACTGGGGCTAGGCCTGGCTCGAGAGAAGCAGAGCATGTACACAGTGTGGGTAGCCTGCGCTGTGGCTAGACCTGGCTCTAGTGAAGCAGAGCATGTACAGAGTGTGGGTGCCAGTGCTGGGGCTAGACCTGGCTCGAGAGAAGCAAAGCATGTGCACAGTGTGGAAAGCCTGCACAGTGGCTAGATCTGGCTCTAGAGAAGCAGAGCATGTACAGAGTGTTTGTAGCTAGCACTGGGGCTAGACCTGTCTTGAGAGAAGAAGAGCATGTACAGAGTGTGGGTAGCCTGCGCTCTGGCTAGACCTGGCTCTAGAGAAGCAGAGCATGTGCACAGTGTGGGTAGCCTGCGCTGTGGCTAGACCTGGCTCTTAAGAAGCAGAGCATGGATAGAGTGGGGGTGCCAGTGCTGGGGCTAGACCTGGCACGAGAAAAGCAGAGCATGTGCACAGTGTGGGTAGCCTGCGCTGTGGCTAGACCTAGCTTTAGAGAAGCAGACGATGTACAGAGTGTGGGTGCCAGCGCTGGGGCTAGACCTGTCTCGAGAGAAGCAGAGCATGTACACAGTGTGGGTGCCAGTGCTGGGGCTAGACCTGGCTCGGGAGAAGCAGAGCATGTACAGAGTGTGGGTAGCCAGCACTGCGGCTAGACCTGACTCTATAAAAGCAGAGCACGTACAGACTGTGGGTGCTAGCACTGGGGCTAGACCTGGCTCGGGAGAAGCAGAGCATGTACACAGTGTGGGTGCCAGCGCCGGGGGTAGGCCTGTCTCGAGAGAAGCAGAGCATGTACAGAGTGTTGGTGCCAGCGCTGGGGCTAGACCTGTCTCGAGAGAAGCAGAGCATGTACAGAGTGTGGGTAGCCCCGCGCTGGGTTACACCAGGCTGGAGAGAAGCAGAGCATGTACAGAGTGTGGATGCCTTCGCTGGGGCTAGACCTGGACTGGGAGAAGCAGAGCATATAGAGAGTGTGGGTAACCAGTGCCAGGCTCGGGAGAAGCAGAGCATGTACAGAGTGTGGGTAGCCTGCGCTGGGGTTAGACCTGGCTCGAAAGAAGCAGAGCATATACAGAGTGTGGGTAGCCAGCGCTGGGGCCAGACCTGGTTCAAGAGAAGCAGAGCATGTACAGAGTGTGAATGCCAGCACTGGGGCTAGACCTGACTCGGGAGAAGCAGAGCATGTACAGAGTGTAGGTAGCCAGCACTGGGACTAGACCTGGCTCGAGAGAAGCAGAGCATGTACAGAGTGTGGGTAGCCAGCGCTGGGGCTAAACCTGGCTCGAGAGAAGCAGAGCATGTACAGAGTGTGGGTAGCCAGCGCTGGGGCTAGACCTGGCTCAAGAGAAGCAGAGCATGTACAGAGTGTGGGTGCCAGCGCTGGGGCTACACTTGGATGAAGAGAAGCAGAGCATGTACAGAGTGTGGGTAGCCAGCGCTGGGGTTAGACCTGGCTCGAGAGAAGCAGAGCATGTACAGAGTGTGGGTAGCCAGTACTGGGGCTAGGCCTGGCTTGAGATAAGCCGAGCATGTACAGAGTGTGGGTAGCCAGCGTTGGGGCTAGACCTGGCTCGAGATAAGCAGATCATGTACAGAGTGTGGGTGCCAGCACTAGGGCTACACCTGGCTCTAGAGAATCAGAGCATGTACAGAGTGTGGGTAGCCAGCACTGGGGCTAGACCTGGATGAAGAGAAGCAGAGCATGTACAGAGTGTGGGTAGCCAGCGCTGGGGTTAGACCTGGCTCGAGAGAAGCAGAGCATGTACAGAGTGTGGGTAGCCAGCACTGGGGCTAGGCCTGGCTTGAGAGAAGCCGAGCATGTACAGAGTGTGGGTTACCCGCGCTGGGGCTCGACCTGTATTGAGTGAAGCAGAGCATGTACAGAGTGTGGGTGCCAGCGCTGGGGCTAGACCTGGCACGAGAGAAGCAGAGCATGCACCGAGTGTGGGTGCCAGCGCTGGGGCTAGACCTGGCTCGAGAGAAGCCGAGCATGTACAGGGTGTGGGTGCCAGCGCTGGGGCTAGACCTGGCCCGAGAGAAGCAGAGCATGTACAGAGTGTGGGTAACCCACGCTGGGGCTCGACCTGTATTGAGAGAAGCAGAGCATGTGCAGAGTGTGGGTGGTCTGCGCTGGGATGAGACCTGGCACGAGAGAAGCAGAGCATGTACAGAGTGTGGGTAGCTGCGCTGGGACGAGACCTGGCACGAGAGAAGCAGAGCATGTACAGAGTGTGGGTAGCCAGTGCTGGGGCTAGAACTGGCTCCAGCGAAGCAGATCATGTACAGAGTGTGTGTAGCCAGCACTGGGGCTAGACCTGGCTTGAGAGAAGCAGAGTATGCACAAAGTGTGGGTAGCCAGCGCTGGGGCTAGACCTGGCTCGAGAGAAGCAGAGCATGTACAGAGTGTGGGTAGCCAGCGCTGGGACTAGACCTGACTCTAGAGAAGCAGAGCATGTACAGAGTGTGGGTAGCCAGCGCTGGGGCTGGACCTTGCTCGGGAGAAGCAGAGCATGTACAGAGTGTGGATGCCAGCGCTGGGGTTAGACCTGGCTCGAGTGAAGCAGAGCATGTACAGAGTGTGGGTGTCAGCGCTGGGGTTAGACCAGGCTCGAGTGAAGCAGAGCATGTACAGAGGGTGGGTAGCCAGCATTGGGGCTAGACCTGGCTTGAGAGAAGCAGAGCATGTATAGAGTGTGGGTGCCAACGGTGGGGCTAGACCTGTCTCGAGAGAAGCAGAGCATGTACAGAGTGTGGGTGCCAGCGCTGGGGTAAGACCTGGCTCGAGTGAAGCAGAGCATGTACAGAGGGTGGGTAGCCAGCGCTGGGGCTAGATCTGGCTTGAGAGAAGCAGAGCATGTACAGAGTGCGGGTGCCAGCGCTCGGGCTAGACCCGACTCTAGAGAAGCAGAGCATGTACAGAGTGTGGGTAGCCAGCGCTGGGGCTAGACCGGTCTCGAGAGAAGCAGAGCATGTACAGAGTGTTGGTGCCAGCGCTGGATCTAGGCCTGGCTCGAGAGAAGCAGAGCATGTACAGAGTGAGTGTAGCCAGTGCTGGGGCTAGACCTGGCTCGAGAGAAGCAGAGCATGTACAGAGTGAGTGTAGCCAGCTTTTAGGCTGGCATATTTTAACAGAAGCACAGTTCTGTGAGGCGAGTTCTCTGCATCAGTATATGCACCCTTTGGGATTAGCCCTTGATGAGGTGTTGTCGAAAAAGGCACATTTTGAAGGTAGCCACCTCACTACTCAAAACAAACAACTTGCCTCTGTTCCGGGAAGCAGTTTACTCCGACACTATGTAATGCAGTTTGTCACAGTTCAACTGGTTACTCTCACTGAGTTCTTCTTCTGATCATTCTATGAATTTTCATAGTATGTTGTAGCTACAGCCTTGTCGTTTACGTGCAGTGTATACTTACTTACCTCGCCATTGAATGTTAACATTCTGTCTCCCTCTGTGAGGGCTCTGGCATTAGATATGTAATGTCTGCTGATATCTCTCTTGAGAATTCAATACAACTTTTTGAACTCAAAATAGATCCAGAAAAAAGAAATAGATTTAACATACAAATGGTGGTAATTTCTTTTTAATGTTAACACAGTGACATTTTGGCTGACGTTCAATATTTTTTTAATCAGCATTTCATTCAGTTCTCGAACACAGTGCGAACATTTTAAATTCAACAGGTCAGTTTATCCAGGATCAGTTTAATTTGGCACGCATTTGTGTCCACTATTTCTTCTTGGTGTTCAGAGAGAACAGCTACGATATCATTACACCCATAATAATTTCATTATAAACAGAAAGGCACCATCCAAGTTGTATTGCCTCACAACTCAGTGAATACTTCTATTCCATGTGCCCTTGCTACTCTAGCCACAAAATATAACTTTTTAAAAATACATTTCTATATCATTTAATGGGCACTTGACATATTTTCCATGCCCTTCACACCAAAGCAATTTCTTACAAAATAGTGCTTTAACAGCAGACATGTAATTGCAACTCCATATGCCGACCATAGACCAGTGAACCATCTACTAATCGTAAATGCACCATTGCATACAGGCAATAGTGTAATATACACCGGGGCTCGTGAGGACAAAAGGAGACCGTAGGGCTGTAGAATTTGCTACAAAAGTGGAAACGCGACAGCTTTCAGCAAGTAGGTTGTTCCAGACGTAGCATTAATTTCTTGGAAACTGACTCGAGTAATATTGGAAATTCCAATTCTATGGATTCCATTCTCCAGGTTTTTGCCTCGATGGCCATTGCCTTTTCATATGTGCTGGGGCAATCTTAGTATAATTAGCTATGTGAAAATACAACTTTCTCCCTGTGTGTTAAGGAGGGTGCCAGATAATGTAAATGTGTAATGTTTTAATCCCTAATCTTTGCAGTTGAAAGTAAAATTACTTGATGGGGTGTCATCAGGAGGGTGGCTACTGAGTGGGTGAAAGGAGGGTGGCTAGCCCCTATGTGTCCATTGCTTCCAGTGGCACTGCATGGCTGGCATCACTGGGCTGTGCCTATGCATACAGCTGAGTGGGTGAAAGCAGGACAGCTGGCCCCTATGTGTCCATTGCTTCCAGTGGCACTGCATGGCTGGCATCACTGGGCTGTGCCTATGCATACAGCTGAGTGGGTGAAAGCAGGACAGCTGGCCCCTATGTGTCCATTGCTTCCAGTGGCACTGCATGGCTGGCATCACTGGGCTGTGCCTATGCATACAGCTGAGTGGGTGAAAGCAGGAAGGCTTGCCCCTATGTGTCCATTGCTTTCAGTGGCACTGCATGGCTGGCATCACTGGGCTGAGCCTATGCATACAGCTGAGTGGGTGAAAGCAGGACAGCTGGCCTCTATGTGTCCATTGCTTATACTTTTATAATTGGGAGTTTTGGTACTTTTTTGATGGAGCATTTCTCAATTCTCGGGGAATAAATGTGGCTTGCCTTCTTTAAACAGAACAAAAAATCATTCCGTATGGCACTTATTCACCCAAAGGTTTATAGGTTCCAACAGGCCTGGCTGGGCTTTAAAACATAAGAGATAGGAGAATTCAGCCAAATTAAGGAAAGTCAAACCAGAATAGATGGGTCTTCAGCAAACGTGTGCAGGTCACATGGTCTGTGGCAGTGGGCAATCTTAGACAGAGCACATTCTAAACAGAGACCTAAAACCAAAAAGGCTACACCACCGCGCTACAGGAAATTCTCATCGAAGGCCTAGATCTAAAAGGTAAAGTTACAGGGAGGGCAAGGGTGGAAGATGGACTGCAGAAAGGGGAGAATGAGTGCCATAATGGTTATGCCGCCTGGCTCCCTTCTGACACAGGGCTTCCTCATCTGGAGGGCTAGAACTAAAGGTACAGGGAGGGCAAGGGTGGAAGATGGACTGCAGAAAGGGGGACATGTGCATTAAAAGGCACAATCAGCTAACCACAGCACCTTAATCCCATTCTGAGAGATCACAGGAAGCCAGTGCAGATTGAACACCTTACAAGAAGCATGTTGGCATGTTCAGTGTCACCTGATGCTAGTCACATACGCCACAGAGCACAGAAAAAACAGCATCCCCATAGCCAAGTCTGGAAAAACATTAGGATTATAGCAACTGACATCAGAGTATGCAGGTTAAGAAAAAGGAGGGTGTTCTGTACAATTTACAATGTGCAAATAAACTGCTGCCAACCACAGCGTCTGAGAGACAAGTGAGCGCTCACAGTCCATTCTCACATCCAGGTAGATGCCATGCGCATCTACCTGGCAAGTTCAGAGGAAGACCGGGGAAGCATGCCAAGTGCCCGGTGCAACCCCAACTACCAATGTACAGTTTTGTCAGAGTTTTAGTGAGTGGGAAACCATTCACTCATTCACGGTTATCAGACTGCTCTGAAAGTATAGTTATGTCTTTGCTGAGCTCCGAAAAAAGCATAAAAGGATCGGAATGTTGTGATCGTAGAATCGGAAGCTGTAGGGGTAGATTAGTCTGGCCAGGAGTAGAACATAACATGTTAAGGAGAGGGGATAAGGCAGAACCCTGGGGCAAACCACACCCTGTTAAACACGGACTCCGATATCAAATAAGGCCTCACAGCTGCTTATTTTTAGGTAACCTGGAAGGATTGTAAAAAGGAGTAGGCAGAGTCCCTGATGCAGGCTTCTCCTAGACAAAGGATTTCATGGTCAATGGTGTCTAAGGAAACCAGGAATTCCAAGAATACTAAAGGGTTCCCACATTTACTTCAAAAATGCGATTTCTCATCTGTATGCGTTCTCTGGCACCATCTACGCACATGAGTTTTCATTATGCGATAGGTGGCCTCTTGCAAATAATTCATGGGATGGTTTCTCCCATATCCAATGAGGGTCTATAGTAATTCATTCAACCACAGAGTCTTTAAGCGTTTTCAAAATATTCATGCCACATAATTTAGGCAAAGTGATCAATAGGATGAGTACCTTAACACAGAAGAATATGAGTATTCCAGAAGGGGTGCAGTTCTAACAACAGCGATTTAATCATCCATAATCAGCCACTATTTCTATGCCAAAAGAAACTGGAAACAGCTGTGGAGGCCGGTTCTTCACAGTTTTAGTTAATATCCAAACTCTGTCCCATTGAGGAATCACCACCTCCTCCTCTCTAAGGATTCCTCTCTAAGGATTCAATTGGAGAGGAGATTTCACCACCTACATGTCCTCTCTCCTGGCAGATAAGAACATCCTGGAAGTATGTCCCTTCCAACATTCACTACACTCATGAGGTTTTCTAGCCTGTATGTGTTCTCCGACTAAACCCTTTCCCACATGCAATGCACGCATGCAGTTTCTCACGTGTGTGTTCTCTGATGGTTAGCAAGACGTCCCTTCTGTGCAAAGCCTTTCCCACATTTAGTGCACTCATGGGGTTTCTCACCTCTATGTGTTCTCTGGTGACGAGTAAGTGCTCCCTTCTTAGCAAATCCTTTCCCACATTCAGTGCACACATGAGGTTTCTCACCTGTATGTGTTCTCTGGTGGATAGTAAGATCTCCCTTATAAGCAAACACTTTCCTACATTCAGTGCATTCATGAGGCTTCTCACCTGTATGTGTTCTCTGGTGGCGAGTAAGATGTCCCTCATCGGGAAACCCTTTCCCACATTCAGTGCACACATGGGGTTTCCCACCTGTATGTGTTCTCTGGTGGATAGTTAGAGATCCCTTTTCAACAAACCCTTTCCCACATTCAGTGCACTTATGAGGTCTCTCACCTGTATGTGTTCTCTGATGGATAGTAAGCTTTCCCTTTGCAGCAAACCCTTTCCTACATTCAGTGCACTTATGAGGTCTCTCACCTGTATGTGTTCTCTGGTGGATAGTAAGATCACCCTCATGAGCAAACCCTTTGCTACATTCAGTGCATTTATGAGGTTTCTCACCTGTATGCATTCTCTGATGGCTAATAAGTTGCCCCTTCCGAGCAAACCCTTTCCCACATTCAGTGCACACATGGGGTTTCTCGCCTGTGTGTGTTCTCTGGTGGATAGCAAGATCACCTTTCCATCTAAACCATTTCCCACATTCAATGCACTTATAAGGTTTCTCACCTGTATGTATTCTCTGATGGTTAATAAGACGTCCCTTCTGAGCAAACCCTTTCCCACATTCAGTGCACTCATGAGGTTTCTCACCTGTATGTGTTCTATGGTGGATAGTAAGCTCTCCCTTTGTAGCAAATCCTTTTCCACATTCAGTGCACTTATGTAGATTCTCACCTGTATGTGTTCTCTGGTGGATAGTAAGCTCTCCCTTTGTACAAAACCCTTTCCTACATTCAGTGCACTTATGAGGTCTCTCACCTGTATGTGTTCTCTGGTGACGGGTAAGCTCTCCCTTTTGAGCAAACCCTTTCCCACATTCAGTACACTCGTAAGGTTTCACACCTGTATGTGTTCTCTGGTGACGAATAAGATGTCTCTCGTCAGGAAACCCTTTCCCACATTCACTGCACTTATGAGGTTTTTCACCTGTATGTGTTCTCTGGTGGATAGTAAGATTACTCTTCTGAGCAAACCCTTTCCCACATTCAGTGCACTGGTGAGGTTTCTCACCGGTATGTGTTCTTTGGTGGATAGTTAGCTTTCCCTTTGTAGCAAACCCTTTCCTGCATTCAGTGCACTTATGAGGTCTCTCACCTGTATGAGTTCTCTGATGGCGAATAAGCTCTCTCTTCTGAGCAAACCCTTTCCCACATTCAGTGCACTCATAAGGCTTCACACCTGTATGTGTTCTCTGGTGCCGAGTAAGCTCTCCCTTCTGAGCAAACCCTTTCCTACATTCAGTGCACACATGAGGTCTCTCACCTGTATGTGTTCTCTGGTGGATAATAAGATTTCCCTCATGAGAAAACCCTTTCCCACATTCAGTGCACTCATGAGGTTTCTCACCTGTATGTGCTCTCTGGTGGATAATAAGTTGTCCCTTCTGAGCAAAACCTTTCCCACATTCGATGCACTCATGAGGTTTTTCACCTGTATGTGTTCTCTGGTGGATAGTAAGATTACCCATCTGAGCAAACGCTTTCCCACATTCAGTGCAAACATGAGGTTTCTCACCTGTATGTGTTCTCTGGTGGCGAGTAAGATGTCCCTCGTCAGGAAACCCTTTTCCACATTCAGTGCACCTGTGAGGTTTCTCACCTGTATGTGCTCTCTGGTGGATAATAAGAGCTCCCTTCTGAGCAAACCCTTTCCCACATTCAGTGCACACATGAGGTTTCTCGCCTGTATGTGTTCTATTGTGAATTATTAGAGATTCCGTCTGAGCAAACCCTTTCCCACATTTAGTGCACCTGTGAGGTTTCTCACCTGTATGTGTTCTCTGGTGGATAATAAGAGTTCCCCTCTGAGCAAACCCTTTCCTACATTCAGTGCACTTATGCGGTTTCTCACCTGTATGCGTTCTCTGGTGGATAGTAAGCTTTCCCTTTGTAGCAAACTCTTTCCCACATTCAATGCACACATGAGGATTCTCACCTGCCTGTGTTTTCTGGTGGATAGTAAGATCTCCATTCTGAGCAAAACCTTTCTTACTTTGCATGCACACACGAGGTTGCTGGCCTGTATTTCCTTGCTGTTGGCAGATAAGTGTATTATGCAAATGGATATTCTCAAATCTAGTGCACTGATAAGGATTTTTACCTATGCCCCCATGTGGGCAATAAGTATGTTCTTGAGATGGCAATATTCTCCCCATTCTTTGCACGTGTGAAGTTTCTTGCCAGTTTATTTTGTCAGGTGCTTACTAAGAGGACCCTTTACACTCTCGGGAGGATAGCTAGGGGCAACGTGCTCGCCTTGGAAGCAAGACGACACAGAGCAACAGAGGCTCGATCACCAGGTCCGCGCTTAGAAACTTCTGGGTATTAAGTGCGTTATAAATAACCTATCATATCATAAACACTGAACCTTTTATCAAATTCAGAGCACAGATGGGTTTTCTCATGTGTAGGTCATTTCTGGTGACAAAAGCTTTTCCCCCTGAGTGAAGCTTTTAAAATATTCAGTGCATGGATACTGTGAGTAATTTGAATTTACTAGGGATTCAAATATTTAAAGAATCTAGCCTTACATTCAGAATGTATATAAACTAGCACTCATGTGTGTTCTCTCAGGAATAATAGGTAAAACAAAGAGGCTTGTCTTACTGCACATCAAGCACTGTTGTCATCATTAGCAAGCACTGCTTCTATTCATTATAACACACTGTTGCTATTCATTATCACACACTGTTGCCGTCATTATCATGCACTGTTGCCGTCATTATCATGCACTGTTGTTGTCATCAGTCAGTAATGCTGGTTTGAAGCTTTGCAGTTCATTAGTCCAGAAAATTTAACAATCACTGAGGTTGCATTTTTTGGGCATCCATCACCTATTGAAATGAAAGGAGTTGCACGTTATTAGTATCAAATTGTTCAGAATTGCAGCCATCGCATGTTACAGACAGACGTGCCCACAGTAATATCACTGTTTTATTAAATTACTCACGTAGTAGCTCACAAGACTTTGAATACTGGGGTGCCATCTAACGGGTACATAATAGGTGGAATCGACTTTAAAACCAGATTAACTCCCCAAAACATCCCCCTTCCCTTCGGATTGACAGAAAGCACAAGCTTGTGTCAGAGACCGATAGAATTATATTTTTGGCAATGAGCTTAAGTGTATGAGAGACTCCATCCAACTTCCCACTATCGCCCCATTTTACTTTCTAATTGTTTATATAAATGACCTATTGCCATGTAATGAATGCAATGGCCAAAGGGGTACCCCTTTTATTTCCCTGTACAAAATACCACTGGGTAGGTTTCAGGAGGGAAATCACTGTTATATTGTTAAGGAGTGTGTGCAAATGGTTCCGCTACTTGCCAGTTTCCCGTAGCCCAATCCAGACCCCTTTGTTTTGTGGATTCAGATAATTGCAACCAAGGTTCAATCTCAGCGAGTCCCTGTAGCCTCTGTGCTGTGACCAATAACTCACAACATTTTACCCTGGGAACTCCTGTCATCACATCTCTAGAATCTAGTGCGGATGAAGCACACATCATTGCTAATATCCAACAACTTTGAAGACAAGAAAACAGAGAGCAATATGGTTTTGGAACCCGGTCCCGCACTTAGAGGTTGCACTCCAGCATGAAGCGTGATATACAAACCCAATCTTTCTCACATACTGATTTCCATCACGATAAAATCCATTACTTCCAACTGCAAAGCCGTACATTTCATATTTTTTAATTCTTGGTGGGCTTAGAGGCCCTACGCCAGGAGAGGAGGAAAGTCAATATATAATCCCAGGTGCTTTTTTTAGCAGCAAATTGAAAATGTCCCTCTTAAACACAGACATGCAACAGACCTCCCCCCTCCTTTCTCACCCGGTGCCTAAAGAGAAGCTATATTCAAACCATGATGTTGTTTCTGGAGTCTTCTCTGCAAGCACCGTACAGCTCTGTGAGCAGAGACCAATGAAAGACAGGCTGCTAGTCCAATGTGGCCGATGATTGCCTGAGAGTGAACTTATGCTTGAGGCCTGAGCAGTGTTGCCATGTTCACCTACTGAGACTCGCTGGCTAGTCCAATGCAGTTGGTGTGGCCCTGAGAGCAACCTTAGGCTTGAGGCTTGAGCAGTGTTGCCATGTACACCTACTGAGACTCATTGGCTAGTCCAATGCAGTTGGGGTGGCCCTGAGAGCCATCTTAGGTGCGAGGCTTGAGCAGTGTTGCCATGTACACCTAACTGAGACAGACTGGCTAGTCCAATGCAGATGGTGTGGACCGAAGAGCACTCTTAGGCTCAAGGATTGAGCAGTGTTGCCATGTTCACAAACTGAGACTCGCTGGCTAGTCCAGTGCAGTTGGGGTGGCCCTGAGAGCCATCTTAGGCTCGAGGCTTGAGCAGTGTTGCCATGTTCACCTACTGAGACCTGCTGGCTAGTCCAATGCAGTTGGGGTGGCCCTGAGAGCCATCTTAGGCTTGAGTCTTGAGCAGTGCTGCCATGTTCACCTATGGCGACTCACTGGCTAGTCCAATGCAGTTGGGGTGGCCCTGAGAGCAACCTTAGGCTCGAGGCTTGAGCAGTGTTGCCATGTTCACCTGAGACTTGTGGGCTAGTCCAATGCAGATGGTTTGGCCATGAGATCCATCTTAGACTCGAGGCTTGAGCAGTGTTGCCATGTTCACCTACCGAGACTTGCTGGATAGTCCAATGCAGATGGTGTGGGCCTAAGAGCCATCTTAGGCTCGAGGCTTGAGCAGTGTTGCCATGTTCACCTACTGAGACCTGCTGGCAAGTCCAATGCAGATGGTGGGGACCTGAGAGCAATCAAGCTTGAGCAGTGTTGCCATGTTCACCTACTGAGACTCGCTGGCTAGTCCAATGCAGTTGGGGTGGCCCTGAGAGCAATCTTAGGCTTGAGGTTTGAACAGCGTTGCCATGTTCACCTACTGAGACTCGCTGGCAAGTTCAAAGCAGTTGGGGTGGCCCTGAGAGCAATCTCAGACTTGAGGCTTGAGCAGTGTTGCCATGTTCACCTACTGAGACTCGCTGGCTAGTCCAATGCAGTTGGGGTGGCCTGAGAGCAATCTTAGGCTTGAGCAATGTTTCCATGTTCACCTACTGAGACTCGATGGCTAGTCCATTGCAGTTGGTGTGGACCTGAGAGCAACCTTAGGCTCCAGGCTTGAGCAGTGTTGCCATGTTCACCTACTGAGACTCGCTGGCTAGTCCAATGCAGATGGTGTGGACCTGAGAGCAATCTTAGGCTCGAGGCTTGAGCAGTGTTGCCATGTTCACCTACTGAGACTTGCAGGCTAGTCCAATGCAGTTGGTGTGGACCTGAGAGCAATTTTAGGCTTGATGCTTGAGCAGTGTTGCCATGTTTACCTACTGAGACTTGCTGGCTAGTCCAATGCAGTTGGGGTGGCCTTGAGAGCGATCTTAGGCTTGGGCAGTGTTGCCATGTTCACCTACTGAGACTTGCTGGCTAGTCCAATGCAGTTGGTGTGGACCTGAGAGCAATCTTAGGTTCGAGGCTTGAGCAGTGTTGCCATGTTCACCTACTGAAACTTGCTGGCTAGTCCAATGCAGTTGGTGTGGACCTGAGAGCAATCTTAGGCTCGAGGCTTGAGCAGTGTTGCCATGTTCACCTACTGAGACTTGCAGGCTAGTCCAATGCAGTTGGTGTGGACTTGAGAGCAATCTTAGGCTTGATGCTTGAGCAGTGTTGCCATGTTCACCTACTGAGACTTGTTGGCTAGTTCAATGCAGTTGGGGTGGACCTGAGAGCGATTTTAGGCTTGAGCAGTGTTGCCATGTTCACCTACTGAGACTAGCTGGCTAGTCCAATGCAGTTGGGGTGGCCCTGAGAGCCATCTTAGGCTCGAGGCTTGAGCAGTGTTGCCATGTTCACCTACTGAGACTCGCTGGCTAGTCCAATGCAGTTGGGGTGGCCCCGAGAGCCATCTTAGGCTCGAGCAGTGTTGCCATGTTCACCTACTGAGACTTGCTGGCTAGTCCAATGCAGTTGCGGTGGCCCGGAGAGCAATCTTAGGCTTGAGGCTTGAGCAGTGTTGCCATGTTCACCTACTGAGACTTGCTGGCTAGTCCAATGCAGTTGGGGTGGCTCTGGGAACAATCTTAGGCTCCGGGCTTGAGCAGTGTTGCCATGTTCACCTACTGAGACTTACTGGCTAGTTCAATGCAGTTGGGGTGGCCCTGAGAGCAATCTTAGGCTCGGGGCTTGAGCAGTGTTGCCATGTTCACCTACCGAGACTTGCTGGCTAGTCCAATGCAGTTGGTGGGGCCCTGAGAGCAACCTCAGGCTTGAGGCTTGAGCAGTGTTTCCATGTTCATCTACTGAGACATGCTGGCTAGTCCAATGCAGTTGGGGTGGACCTGATAGCAATCTTAGGCTCGAGGCTTGAGCAGTGTTGCCATGTTCACCTACTGAGACTCACTGGCTAGTCCAATGCAGTTGGGGTGGCCCTGAGAGCAATTTTAGGCTTGAGCAGCATTGCCATGTTCACCTACTGAGACTCGCTGGCAAGTCCAATGCAGTTGGGGTGGCCCTGAGAGCAATCTTTGGCTTGAGCAGTGTTGCCGTGTTCACCTACTGAGACTCGCTGGCTAGTCCATTGCAGTTGGTGTGGACCTGAGAGCAACCTTAGGCTCCAGGCTTGAGCAGTGTTGCCATGTTCACCTACTGAGACTTGCTGGCTAGTCCAATGAAGTTGGTGTGGACCTGAGAGCAATATTAGGCTCGATGTTTGAGCAGTGTTGCCGTGTTCACCTACTAAGACTTGCTGGCTAGTCCAATGCAGTTGGGGTGGCCCTGAGAGCAATCTTAGGCTTGAGGCTTGAGCAGTGTTGCCATGTTCACCTACTGAGATTCGCTGGCTAGTCCAATGCAGTTGGGGTGGCTTGAGAGCAATCTTAGGCTTGAGCAATGTTTCCATGTTCACCTACTGAGACTCGCTGGGTAGTCCATTGCAGTTGGGGTGGCCCTGAGAGCCATCTTAGGCTCGAGGCTTGAGTACTGTTGCCATGTTCACCTACTGAGACTTGCTGGCTAGTCCAATGCAGTTGCGGAGGCCCGGAGAGCAATCTTAGGCTTCAGGCTTGAGCAGTGTTGCCATGTTCACCTACTGAGACTTGCTGGCTAGTCCAATGCAGTTGGGGTGGCCCTGGGAACATTCTTAGGCTCGGGGCTTGAGCAGTGTTGCCATGTTCACCTACTGAGACTTGCTGGCTAGCCAAATGCAGTTGGTGTGGACCTGAGAGCAATCTTAGGCTCGAGGCTTGAGCAGTGTTGCCATGTTCACCTACTGAGACTTGCAGGCTAGTCCAATGCAGTTGGTGTGGACCTGAGAGCAATCTTAGGCTTGATGCTTGAGCAGTGTTGCCATGTTCACCTACTGAGACTTGTTGGCTAGTTCAATGCAGTTGGGGTGGACCTGAGAGCGATTTTAGGCTTGAGCAGTGTTGCCATGTTCACCTACTGAGACTAGCTGGCTAGTCCAATGCAGTTGGGGTGGCCCTGAGAGCCATCTTAGGCTCGAGGCTTGAGCAGTGTTGCCATGTTCACCTACTGAGACTCGCTGGCTAGTCCAATGCAGTTGGGGTGGCCCTGAGAGCCATCTTAGGCTCGAGGCTTGAGCAGTGTTGCCATGTTCACCTACTGAGACTTGCTGGCTAGTCCAATGCAGTTGCGGTGGCCCGGAGAGCAATCTTAGGCTTGAGGCTTGAGCAGTGTTGCCATGTTCACCTACTGAGACTTGCTGGCTAGTCCAATGCAGTTGGGGTGGCTCTGGGAACAATCTTAGGCTCCGGGCTTGAGCAGTGTTGCCATGTTCACCTACTGAGACTTACTGGCTAGTCCAATGCAGTTGGGGTGGCCCTGAGAGCAATCTTAGGCTCGGGGCTTGAGCAGTGTTGCCATGTTCACCTACCGAGACTTGCTGGCTAGTCCAATGCAGTTGGCGGGGCCCTGAGAGCAACCTCAGGCTCGAGGCTTGAGCAGTGTTTCCATGTTCATCTACTGAGACTTGCTGGCTAGTCCAATGCAGTTGGGGTGGACCTGATAGAAATCTTAGGCTCGAGGCTTGAGCAGTGTTGCCATGTTCACCTACTGAGACTCACTGGCTAGTCCAATGCAGTTGGGGTGGCGCTGAGAGCAATTTTAGGCTTGAGCAGCATTGCCATGTTCACCTACTGAGACTCGCTGGCAAGTCCAATGCAGTTGGGGTGGCCCTGAGAGCAATGTTTGGCTTGAGCAGTGTTGCCGTGTTCACCTACTGAGACTCGCTGGCTAGTCCATTGCAGTTGGTGTGGACCTGAGAGCAACCTTAGGCTCCAGGCTTGAGCAGTGTTGCCATGTTCACCTACTGAGACTTGCTGGCTAGTCCAATGAAGTTGGTGTGGACCTGAGAGCAATATTAGGCTCGATGTTTGAGCAGTGTTGCCGTGTTCACCTACTAAGACTTGCTGGCTAGTCCAATGCAGTTGGGGTGGCCCTGAGAGCAATCTTAGGCTTGAGGCTTGAGCAGTGTTGCCATGTTCACCTACTGAGATTCGCTGGCTAGTCCAATGCAGTTGGGGTGGCTTGAGAGGAATCTTAGGCTCGAGGCTTGAGCAGTGTTGCCATGTTCACCTACTGAGACTTGCTGGCTAGTCCAATGCAGTTGCGGTGGCCCGGAGAGCAATCTTAGGCTTGAGGCTTGTGCAGTGTTGCCATGTTCACCTACTGAGACTTGCTGGCTAGTCCAATGCAGTTGGGGTGGCTCTGGGAACAATCTTAGGCTCCGGGCTTGAGCAGTGTTGCCATGTTCACCTACTGAGACTTACTGGCTAGTCCAATGCAGTTGGGGTGGCCCTGAGAGCAATCTTAGGCTCGGGGCTTGAGCAGTGTTGCCATGTTCACCTACCGAGACTTGCTGGCTAGTCCAATGCAGTTGGTGGGGCCCTGAGAGCAACCTCAGGCTCGAGGCTTGAGCAGTGTTTCCATGTTCATCTACTGAGACTTGCTGGCTAGTCCAATGCAGTTGGGGTGGACCTGATAGCAATTTTAGGCTCGAGGCTTGAGCAGTGTTGCCATGTTCACCTACTGAGACTCACTGGCTAGTCCAATGCAGTTGGGGTGGCGCTGAGAGCAATTTTAGGCTTGAGCAATGTTTCCATGTTCACCTACTGAGACTCGATGGCTAGTCCATTGCAGTTGGTGTGGACCTGAGAGCAACCTTAGGCTCCAGGCTTGAGCAGTGTTGCCATGTTCACCTACTGAGACTCGCTGGCTAGTCCAATGCAGATGGTGTGGACCTGAGAGCAATCTTAGGCTCGAGGCTTGAGCAGTGTTGCCATGTTCACCTACTGAGACTTGCAGGCTAGTCCAATGCAGTTGGTGTGGACCTGAGAGCAATTTTAGGCTTGATGCTTGAGCAGTGTTGCCATGTTTACCTACTGAGACTTGCTGGCTAGTCCAATGCAGTTGGGGTGGCCTTGAGAGCGATCTTAGGCTTGGGCAGTGTTGCCATGTTCACCTACTGAGACTTGCTGGCTAGTCCAATGCAGTTGGTGTGGACCTGAGAGCAATCTTAGGTTCGAGGCTTGAGCAGTGTTGCTGTGTTCACCTATTGAGACTCGCTGGCTAGTCCATTGCAGTTGGTGTGGACCTGAGAGCAACCTTAGGCTCCAGGCTTGAGCAGTGTTGCCATGTTCACCTACTGAGACTTGCTGGCTAGTCCAATGCAGTTGGTGTGGACCTGAGAGCAATCTTAGGCTCGAGGCTTGAGCAGTGTTGCCATGTTCACCTACTGAGACTTGCAGGCTGGTCCAATGCAGTTGCTGTGGACCTGAGAGCAATCTTAGGCTCGAGGCTTGAGCAGTGTTGCCATGTTCACCTACTGAGACTTGCTGGCTAGTCCAATGCAGTTGGTGTGGACCTGAGAGCAATCTTAGGCTTGAGGCTTGAGCAGTGTTGCCATGTTCACCTACTGAGACTCGCTGGCTAGTCCAATGCAGTTGGGGTGGCTTGAGAGCAATCTTAGGCTTGAGCAATGTTTCCATGTTCACCTACTGAGACTCGCTGGCTAGTCCATTGCAGTTGGTGTGGACCTGAGAGCAACCTTAGGCTCCAGGCTTGAGCAGTGTTGCCATGTTCACTACTGAGACTCGCTGGCTAGTCCAATGCAGATGGTGTGGACCTGAGAGCAATCTTAGGCTCGAGGCTTGAGCAGTGTTGCCATGTTCACCTACTGAGACTTGCAGGCTAGTCCAATGCAGTTGGTGTGGACCTGAGAGCAATCTTAGGCTTGATGCTTGAGCAGTGTTGCCATGTTCACCTACTGAGACTTGCTGGCTAGTCCAATGCAGTTGGTGTGGACCTGAGAGCAATCTTAGGCTCGAGGCTTGAGCAGTGTTGCCATGTTCACCTACTGAGACTTGCAGGCTGGTCCAATGCAGTTGCTGTGGACCTGAGAGCAATCTTAGGCTCGAGGCTTGAGCAGTGTTGCCATGTTCACCTACTGAGACTTGCTGGCTAGTCCAATGCAGTTGGGGTGGCCCTGAGAGCGATCTTAGGCTTGAGCAGTGTTGCCATGTTCACCTACTGAGACTTGCTGGCTGGTCCAATGCAGTTGGTGTGGACCTGAGAGCAATCTTAGGCTCGAGCCTTGAGCAGTGTTGCCATGTTCACCTACTGAGACTTGCTGGCTAGTACAATGTAGTTGGTGTGGACCTGAGAGCAATCTTAGGCTCGAGGCTTGAGCAGTGTTGCCATGTTCACCTACTGAGACTTGCAGGCTAGTCCAATGCAGTTGGTGTGGACCTGAGAGCAATCTTAGGCTTGATGCTTGAGCAGTGTTGCCATGTTCACCTACTGAGACTTGCTGGCTAGTCCAATGCAGTTGGGGTGGACCTGAGAGTGATCTTAGGCTTGAGCAGTGTTGCCATGTTGACCTACTGAGACTAGCTGGCTATTCCAATGCAGTTGGGGTGGCCCTGAGAGCCATTTTAGGCTCGAGGCTTGAGCAGTGTTGCCATGTTTACCTACTGAGACTCGCTGGCTAGTCCAATGCAGTTGGGGTGGCCCTGAGACCCATCTTAGGCTCGAGGCTTGAGCAGTGTTGCCATGTTCACCTACTGAGACTTGCTGGCTCGTCCAATACAGTTGCGGTGGCCCGGAGAGCAATCTTAGGCTTGATGCTTGAGCAGTGTTGCCATGTTCACCTACTGAGACTTGCTGGCTAGTCCAATGCAGTTGGGGTGGCCCTGGGAAAAATCCTAGGCTCGGGGCTTGAGCAGTGTTGCCATGTTCACCTACTGAGACTTACTGGCTAGTCCAATGCAGTTGGGGTGGCCCTGAGAGCAATCTTAGGCTCGGGGCTTGAGCAGTGTTGCCATGTTCATCTACCGAGACTTGCTGGCTAGTCCAATGCAGTTGGTGGGGCCCTAAGAGCAACCTCAGACTTGAGGCTTGAGCAGTGTTTCCATGTTCATCTACTGAGACTTGCTGGCTAGTCCAATGCAGTTGGGGTGGACTTGATAGCAATCTTTGGCTCGAGGCTTGAGCAGTGTTGCCATGTTCACCTACTGAGACTTGCTGGCTAGTCCAATGCAGATGGTGTGGACCTGAGAGCAATCTTAGGCTCGAGGCTTGAGCAGTGTTGCCATGTTCACCTACTGAGACTTGCTGGCTAGTCCAATGCAGTTGGGGTGGACTTGATAGCAATCTTAGGCTCGAGGCTTGAGCAGTGTTGCCATGTTCACCTACTGAGACTCACTGGCTAGTCCAATGCAGTTGGGGTGGCCCTGAGAGCAATCTTAGGCTTGAGCAGCATTGCCATGTTCACCTACTGAGACTCGCTGGCAAGTCCAATGCAGTTGGGGTGGCCCTGAGAGCAATCTTTGGCTTGAGCAGTGTTTCCATGTTCACCTACTGAGACTCGCTGGCTAGTCCAATGCAGTTGAGGTGGCCTGAGAGCAATCATAGGCTTGAGCAGTGTTGCCGTGTTCACCTACTGAGACTCTCTGGCTAGTCCATTGCAGTTGGTGTGGACCTGAGAGCAACCTTAGGCTCCAGGCTTGAGCAGTGTTGCCATGTTCACCTACTGTGACTCGCTGGCTAGTCCAATGCAGATGGTGTGGACCTGAGAGCAATATTAGGCTCGAGGCTTGAGGAGTGTTGCCATGTTCACCTACTGAGACTTGCTGGCTAGTCCAATGCAGTTGGTGTGGACCTGAGAGCAATAGTAGGCTCGATGTTTGAGCAGTGTTGCCATGTTCACCTACTAAGACTTGCTGGCTAGTCCAATGCAGTTGGGGTGGCCTTGAGAGCGATCTTAGGCGTGAGCAGTGTTGACATGTTCACCTACTGAGACTTGCTGGCTAGTCCAATGCAGTTGGTGTGGAGCTGAGAGCAATCTTAGGCTCGAGGCTTGAGCGGTGTTGCCATGTTCACCTACTGAGACTAGCTGGCTAGTCCAATGCAGTTGGGGTGGCCCTGAGAGCAACCTTAGGCTCGAGGCTTGAGCAGTGTTGGCATGTACACCTACTGAGACTCGCTAGCTAATCCAATGCAGTTGCGGTGGCCCTGAGAGCAATCTTAGGCTTGAGCAGTGTTGCCATGTTCACCTACTGAGACTTGCTGGCTAGTCCAATGCAGATGGTGTGGACCTGGGAGCAATCACAGGCTTGAGCAGTGTTGCCATGTTCACCTACTGAGACTTGCTGGCTAGTCCAATGCAGTTGGGGTGGCCCTGAGAGCAATCTTAGGCTTGAGCAGTGTTGCCATGTTCACCTACTGGGACTCGCTAGCTAGTCCAATGCAGTTGGTGGGGCCCTGAGAGCAACCTTAGGCTCGAGGCTTGAGCAGTGTTGCAATGTTCACCTACTAAGACTCGCTGACTAGTCCGATTCAGATGGACTTTATTGCAAAGGCCGAAAGCCCAAAAGAGCTGCTGAGAGGATCTGAACGATTTTGTGCAGTCCAGGTAGTACTTTAAAGCTCTCTTAACTTCCAGAGAATGTAGAGCCTTTTCAGCCGGAGTAGAAGCATTAGGAAAAAAGGTTGGTAGGGTGAGTGTAGTGTTTTTATGAAAATACGACGGAATCTTCGGAATGAAATGTGGATTTGTAGAGAGAAGAACCTTGTCTCTTATGAAGCGCAGATACGGTGGGTCAATGACCAGATCCTGCAGTTCTGATACTCGTCTGGAGGACGTAACAGCCACTAGGATTAACTTCCAAGTGAGGAATTTGATGTCAGCTGTTGACATAGGCTCGAAAGATGATTTAATGAGGGCTGTTAAAACTAGGTTGAGGCTCCGAACTGGGGAAATCCCTGTCCTTGGGGAAAAGTTCTGAAAAGGCCCTTAAGGAAATGCTTTATTAATCCGTTGCTGTAAAGCGGGAGTAGAAGCTCTATTTCGTGTGAATCTTGATATCGCCGACAGGTGAACTTTGATAGAAGATACTGCGAGACTGTCTTTTGCTAACAACAAAAGGTAAGAAAGCTGTTGTTTTGGTGTCACAAGCAATGGCTGCAGGCTAGGTTGCTGCGCACAACAAACGTAAAACCTTTTCCATTCATGGGTATATGATGTGTTGGTAGATGAAGCTCTTGCCACAGCCAAAATGCGGCGACAGTCCTGAGGTATGTTTAGGTTTTCCGAACTCGGATTGGTCAGGAGCCATGCAGCCAACTTGAGGGAGCCTGGGTTGTGATGCCATACCATTGCCTTTATCTGAGATAGGAGATCCGGCTGAGATCCCATGTGAAGTGGATCGTCCAACGTCAAGAGAAGCAGGTCGGCGAACTGGGTCTGCCTGGGCCAGAACGGGGCCACTAGGATGATTTTGCAGGGAACTTTGCAAATCATTTGAGCCATTTACCTTATTAGATGAAAAAGGAGGAAACACGTAGGCGAAAATCCCGGGCCAAAGAAAAGAGAATGCGCCCCCCCCGGGAGTTCGGATGAGGGCTCCTGCTGGCAAATTGTTGGCACCGTTTGTTTTCGGTACTGCCGAAAAGGTCTAGATGGGGAAGGCCCCACTTTGCGAAGATCTTTGCCACCTGGCAGCTGTTCAGTTGCCATTCCTGCGTCTGGAAGGAGTCCCTGATGAGGGTATCCGCCCGTTTGTTTTAAACCCCTGGCAGGTGGAACGCCAGGATGTGAATCTTGTGCTGAATGGCCCAGTGCCAGATAGTCTGAGATTCCTGGGATATGATCTGTGAGTGTGTCCCTCCCTGCTTGCGCAGGTAGAAATTGGTAGTTGTGTTGTCGGTTAGAACCCTCATTAGCGAACCCTTGATGAGGGGGAGAAAGGATTTGAGAGCCCAGTGTACCACCCTCAATTCTAGGATTTTGATATTAAGAGAGAACTTTGTGGGTAACCACAGGCCTTTGGCTTGGAACTGGTCCAGATGAACACCCCATCCTATCTGTGAGGCGTCGGTCACAATAGTGTAAAGGAAATCCGGCTCTACCATGGGCTTGCCCAGTTTAATGTTGAAGAGGTGAGTCCACCACTGTAGGGCGTCTGCTAGGGGTCGGGAGATGACTTTTTTGTCCGACCAGGAGTCCTGGATCTGGGACCATCTGCAAGACGACATGGTGCCGAGGAGAGACATATAAGAGTGGACCGTGACAGACTTTTCCGGTGTAAAAGAGCCCGCTAGGGTCAGGAGTATCTCTATCCTCTCTTCTGAGGGTTTCACCTGATTGTTGGTTGTCCGGAATTGTGCTCCCAGGAAGACCAAATTATTTGAGGGAATCAGACGGGATGTTGTAGAAGGAGCATTGTGCTGTTGATAGACTCCAATGTCTGTTGGTAAGTTGTTCCCCGGACAAACCAGTCATCCAAGAACCGGTAAGGAACAAGTTACTTACCTGTAACTGTTGTTCTCCAGCATGGGTCTGGCATGGATTCACATGCTCATGAATATTCCCAGTCTTCAGGCTGGGAATCCTCGGTAAATAAAAAAATCAGTTTCAGTTTCGTTTCTGAACTGTCTTTCTACTAATAACCAATCACTGGTCTCTGGGTCATACTGCCCCCAGCCAATGACTGCCCTGTACCTAAGCCCCTCCTCTGGCAGCCATCTTCAGATTTGGTAGCACGTAAAGTGGCAGTATGACCAAGAGAAGAGCCACAGAGGGGTAGGAGGGAGGGTTCGCATGTGAATCCATGCCAGACCCATGCTGGAGAACAACAGTTACAGGTAAGTAACTTGTTCCTTCTCCAGCATGGGGTCTGGCATGGATTCACATGCTCATGAATATAAGAATACATAGCAGTACACACATGCACAACCACGGGAGGTGGCAACAGGCTCAACATTAAGCATTTTAACAACTCAACATTAAGCATCTCTTACCTCCTCACCAGGCTCACTTTCAAGCGAACAGGTTGTGCAGCACTGCTTGGCCGACTCTGGACTCCTCCCTGGAATCCCGGTCGACGCAGTAGAATTTCGTGAAGGTGTGCGTTGACCTCCACGTAGCAGCCCTGCAGATGTCCAGCAGGGGCACACCAGACAGGAACGCTGTAGAAACAGTGGTCGCTCTGATCGAATGGGCTCTCGGACGGCTGGGCAACGGTCCGTTTGCCAACCGGTGACAGTGCATGATGCAGCCGGAGAGCCATCTGGAAATGGAAGCCTTGGAGAGGGCCTTCCGTTGGTTCACAGGGCCAAAGTTCACAAACAGCTGTGATGTCTTCCGAAAACTCTTCGTGCAGTCCTCGTAGAACTTCAGCGCTTAGCCACATCCAGCGAGTGCAAAGGTGACAGGAAGAAAAGAGGCAACACCAAGGGCTCGTTCAGATGGAGGTTCGATGGCACCTTGGGCATGAAGGAGGGGTGCGTCCTGAGCACTACCCTTGTCTTGTCGAATGTCAGGTACGGGGGCTTACAGGAGAGGGCCTGGATCTTTCCCACTCGTCGTGCGGAGGTGATGGCCACAAGAAACGCAATATTCCACAATAGAAATTTCAGCTGCGCCGAATGCAAAGGCTCGATGGCGGACCACGAGCCTGGTCAGCATCACGTTGAGCTCCCACGCTGGGGCTGCAGCCTTCACTGGCGGGAACGAGCAGAACAGTCCTTTCATGAACTCCTTCACCAGGCGGTGGGACCACAGCGACGACCGCCCCGGAGTTCTCGTATAGCGGGAGATAGCCGCCAGATGAATTTTGATGCGGGCATGTGCCAGCCCCGCCCTGGCTAGCAACAGCAAGTACGGCAGCACTTGAGGGGCCGTAATCCGTAGAGGGTTCATCTTCTGTGCACGGCACCAGACAGAGAACCTCTTCCCTTTATGTCCATAGCACTGAGTCGAGGAGGCCCTGGCCTTGGCAAGCACCTCCTTGCAGTCCGCCGGGATATCGTAGTCTCCGAACACTGCAAGAGCCAGGCCTACAGGTTCAGCAATCCTGGGTCATGATGCAGGATCGCGCCTCCTTCCCTGGTGAGAAGATCTGCGTCCGTCGGCAGCTTGACTGGAGGGGACGCTGACATGTCCAGAAGGTCCGGGAACCATATCTGCCTCGGCCACGCAGGTGCGACGAGGATCATCCTGCACCGGGACCGCCTGAGTTGACAAATGAGTCGCAGGAGCAACGGCAACAGTGGGAACGCATAGAGGAACAGGCCATCCCAGGGGAAGGAGAATGCATCCCCCATGCTCCCCGGCTGAGGAAACCTGCTGGCGAACCTCCGGCACTTGGTGTTCGTCACCGTCGCCGTCGCAAACACATCAATCTGGGGATTGCACCATCATAGAATAGGAGATCTACTTTATCTTGCCGAAGCTCCCCTTTGTGGCAGGAGTGCAGCTCCCTGCTGAGTGAGTCAGCGACAATGTTTTTTACTCCTGCCAGGTGAAAGGGTACCAGGAACATCCCCTGGGCGACGGCCCAGTGCCACAGATCCTGTGCTTCCTTGGAGAGAGCTGGGGACCTGGTGCCCCTCTGCTTCCAGATGTAGGACATCATGGTGGTGTTGTCGGTGAAGACCCTTACCACTTTGCCCTTGAGGGACGGAAGGAAGGAACAGAACACGGCCCGAAGCTCTAGGACATTGATGTGCAGAGACCTCTCCTCCGGGAGCCAAAGGCCTCTTGCATGGAGATCTCCGGTGTGCACGCCCAATCCCTCCAGGGAGGCGTCCGTCGTCACTGTCTCCTGATGCCCTGGAAGTCCATGCCCGCCGCAAGGAGCGCGCGGGTGCCCCACCACTGGATCACTTGACAGAAAGTCCAGTTGAGGGAGATCTGGTCTTTGAAGCTGCCCGCCACTTGTACCCACCGGGCATCGAGGAACTCCTACAGCGGCCTCATCCGCAACCTGCACAGTCGCACGAGGTAGATGCATGACGACATCATGCCAAGCAGGGACTTGATGGACCTCACCCTGGCAACCTCCAAGGTCAACAGTCGTTGTACCTTGCCCAGGATGGCCTTTATCCTCTCCTCCGACAGTGAAGCCAGCCGCGCCACCATCTGGCCCCTAGGAATAGGGCGTCCTGCGATGGCACTAAGCAGGACTTTGCAAAGACCACAAAGACACTGAAGAACAATCGAAAGCCATCCGTGGTTGAGTCCCGATCGTCGACACCAATGCTGATGACCCGACGCCCTTGCTGGGCCTACGTTCTTCATCAATCTGCTTTGCGGCAACAAACTCTGGTCATCGAGGTGCACCGCATGCCTCATCTTCATAGGACGTCCACGACCGATCCTCGTCGAGCACCACAAAGGTCGAAGATGCTCCCCCGACAACAGTGCTCACATTACTTTGTAGGAATCTCGATGACCCGTGGCTCCTGCTTTAAAAGGGAGTTCACACACAAAGGACCCGTCGATGCACTATGGAAAGAACTCTGCTAAATGCAGGTGCATTGCGGTAATAGAACATTTTAGCAGGAAACAAGACTATTTTAAACATATATGGACTGGGCTTGTTGATACACTTTATTTACAGGTTGCCCAGGTGGGGGGATCCTCATACAGAACTGTGTCTGTGGTAGGGACACAGTATTCTGCAATTGTTTAATCCAACTTGTCTTCCTCCCCATGTATATTGTTGATTCACTTTACTATTTGATGTGTATGCCATTGAAACCGTCAGCAGTTGGTGCATTTTAAAGGAGTCAAGAGTTAACTGTGGCACCACTTATACATTGTACATATTTATCATATTAGTATTGTCAAAGCACAAAGTGTGTTATTGATTGTGTAGATATTCTGAACCTTATTTATATAAAGAGCTTTGTTGTCACATAACAGTGTGTGGACATTCCTTTGTGGGGTCTGGGGACTACACTGTACTGAAGAACCAGCCCGCATCACATCCCCAGAGCTTAAGCCTTGATTGCTCATCCATAGTACCCTATAGAGAATCTTGGCTGGGTTGCTCTGTGCTTCTACTCTGCCATATAGAGGGCAGGAGTACAGATACCCACCTCCAGTCTTTACACTGGTACCTGACATAAACAGAACTACAGAGTTGCGAACACTATACTTAGGATTACATGACACTACATATGGCAATATGGTACCTGACATAAACAGAACTACAGAGTTGCTAACACTATACTTGGGGTTACATGACACTACATAGGAAAACATGGTACCCAACCTACCCAGAACTACAGAGTTACTACCGCTATAATTGAGCAATAATCCCGCATTCTGCTGACTACACTGGCTTGTAACGGCCTGAGGTCCAAGTTACAGGCCCAAGCGAAACGAGGACTGCAACACCAGGTGCTGGTGCCGTTAGCAACCGAGGCAAACCCTTGCTGCTTCATTTGCAGTGATGGCCGGGAAGTGTCAGGGTTGCCATGGAAATTCATTTCCATGGCTTCAAGTAGGAAGCAGAGTTGCCTGTGCGGCCCAGGATGGAGGAGCCCTTTTCAGGTAAGGAGAATGGTGATGGGGGGTGGTCAGGGGAAAGATTTAGGGGACAGGAGGCAGGGTAGGAGATAGCTGCAGTGGGTGGAGGGTGGGTGCACAGAGCTCTCGGGTTGCTCCGAACAAAGGCTTGAAACAGTAGATACAACCCGGGTGTGAAGCAATCTGAGTGTCTTTCGCAGCCCGCGGAGGGTGCCAATTAGGGTTACATGGCAGTACATAGGGAAATATGGTACCCAAGCTACCCAGAACTACAGAGCTGCTACCACTATACTTTGGGTTACATGGCCCTACATGGGGACAAATGTACTTGACCTAACCAGAACTACAGAGTTGCAACCGCTGTACTTAGGGTTATGCAGTCAGGGGTCCGCTAATTAGTGCGTAATAAAAACCATGTACTAAAAAATGGAGCACTAACCGGGCATGAAGCGACGCCGTTTATTACAGCTGGGTGAGCACAAATCAAACAGAACAGTGGATTAGTGCTAATTGAGAGGCTGACACTTGAATGGACCACATACAGTGGTTTTATAACATGAAATACAATAGCCGGAATTCGGGAGAAACTCTTGCAAGTTGGAGAATTTGTTTGTTCTGTGCCTCCCAGGGATTTGATTGGTTTACAATCTCCTCTACCTCGATAGTTACATTAATTAGTGAAAACGTCATTAGTGGAAACAGTTCAATAGTTTCCTATCACTTCACCTCCCCATATGGTATCACATTTTATTCACAACCCATCCCGGAACATCTTGTTATTAATAAAACAACATTTGTGCTGACCGCCAGAACTTTAATATACTGGCATTGGTCAGCACCATTGAGCAAGGGACACAAGACACCCTGCAGCTGGTGGGGAAGGGTCATTCACACAATACCGTCTGATTGGTCCTCCCAGGAACACCCCCTCCGTCTAGTAGTCCCTACCCATTGCCACCTTGGGCATTGGCGGTCATGTGACCGGCACACAAACATGCCCCCCTTCCCGCTGCTGTTTGGCGCAGCTTGTTTGGCTGACAGCCCTGCACTAACCTCACACAATACTGGTTGCGTGAATCCCCTTATGAGTAAATGGAACCGCCTCCTCCCTTTGCACCTTCCTGTCATTGTGGTCATGTGTTTTAGATTGAAGTTCCCAGGACCAGCCCGCCCAAAGGATTTCCCACTATGCGTATTTGTGATTGTGCTATTCTTGTCCTTTCCCTCCTTCAGCTAATCAAAGAGCAGTGCTTTGGACCAAGTTTACATCCAATGCATCATTACGCTCCCTACCATTCCCGGTGAAGTCCTTTATACAGTGTGTCTGTGGCTCAGAGTATCTGTGTTATTCCTCATGTGGCAACCCACACTGTGCATCTTCTTTACTCCCTCAGTAGGTAGGTGCGTCCCCCTATCTGGCACTGAATTAGCACCTTTAACACATTCCTCCTTTGATCGATCTTTTGATCAATACTTCTGCCCCTTTCATCTCTTTTTCCTTTCGCACCCACATGCTTGTAACCCTGGTCATGACCCTCTCTTCCTCGTACCCGTCTGGGTATTCCTCAAAAATCAATATTTTTGTCCCATCAGGTGAACACTCTTCATAATGCATGGTAATTCTCCAAGTCTGATGGTGGTGCTGAAAATATTTCTTGTTCTCCTTCTCTCTCATTCACACTTGGGTGTTCCTCACCTAATTCCTCCTTGACCTGCTTTTTTTGGATTGCAATTGCATACCCTTTGTTGTGCTGGTGGCATTTACACCACTGGATGATCAAACGACTGAGGCAGGTGACAATGAGTATAGCCACAAACCAGTTGGGTGCCGGCGAACAAAGATTCCAACCAGGTTGCTGATGAGATGTCTTGTGTCTTTCATCGTTCTCTTGTGTATTGTTCTTATTTCCTCTACCGAGTCTATGATTGTTCCATTTGTAGCGAAAGTGCTGGTGGAAGTAGACAATGTTATAGGGTACATTGCCACGGCTGCTGATAGAACACTTTTTCAGCACCACTGAAAGGTTTTTTATTTTTGCCGGCACCCATTTTCCTGCACATTGCCACGGCTTCCTGCAGAACCACTTTCTCAGCACCAGTGAAAGGATTTTTATTTTTGCCAGGAACCAATTCTCCTGCACATTGCCACGGCTGCTGGTGGAACCATTTGTCAGCATCAGTGAAAGGTTTTTTATTTTTGCTGGCACCCATTTTCCTGCACATTGCTACGGCTACTGATAGAACTCTTTCTCAGCACCAGTGAAAGGTTTTTTATTTTTGCTGGCACCCATTTTCCTGCACATTGCCATGGCTGCTGGTAGAACCCTTTCTCAGCACCAGTGAAAGGTTTTTTATTTTTGCTGGCACCCATTTTCCTGCACATTGCCACAGCTGCCGGCAGAACCACTTTCTCAGCACCAGTGAAAGGTTTTTTTTTTGCCAAGGAGGTAGACAATGTTATAGGGCACTTTCAATGTATTGGCCAGAGTAGAATCAATATTTCTGCTGAATGATTGTAAGTTACGAGCAAAGAAGTCTCTGCTTTTGCCCACAAGACCCCCCATTTTTTTGCCATTTGGCATCTTTATTTGCTAAAGTTGCTCCACACACCACACATTGAGACCTAGTATCACCTCCGACCACAAAGGAAGTAAATCCAATGTTTAAATATGTGCCATCACTTCCTAGACTTTTTAAGAATGTCTTCTGTGTCCAATCCTGTGCCTGCCTTCCTTCAGACACTAACATTGTTGGGCAAAAGAAGCACTCCATCTCAAAATGGGTTCCTCACTTAAGACATAATATAGCCTCCCAGGCTCATGCCTATCACGCGCTTGGGTGATTACCTGCATTTCATGCACCGTATGAGGTACAGTAGGATTTGAAAACGATCACTGCAAAATAAACATTAAAAAAAGATAGAAATGTAGCTGTGTCAAAAGTACAAGTGCACAAAAATAGTTGCAAAGCAAAATAGGCCCTTGAATAGGTCCTTGACAAGATCCAGGAAGCAGGTAACAAGTATTAGTCATCTTTATTCAAGTTTAGGTGTGAGCCCACCGCCTCTTCAGCATAGTTGTTACAACTTCCCCAACAGCTTTTCCTAATGCATCTTTCTTCTCGTATTCCATACTCCACACTGTACATTCCACGCTCGCCTCATCAGGGAATGCAGAGTGTAAAGCATGGAATACTGCACATCTCCCTTTCCTGCACTAGAACAATACAAAGTTTAATATGGACTGAAAACAATATTGAGATTTTATTTACTCTGTAGTGTGTAATTTTTAACTCCATTGATAGCAGTCACAGGAATTAGGTTTAAAAACAAATATGTAATTAGAACAAACCAAGGAAAGATCAAATTATGGATTTACAGATGTAAATAAAATGGCAATGTAAACAACCTGATGGGGGGATCTCTGTGAGTAATCTGGATGTATGCATTTAAGTGCATACATGTCCCCATCTTTAATCTTAATCTACATAGTCTTTCAAGTATGAAGGTCTACCACAAAACCGTTTAACACAAGTTACACAGTTCTTCCTTTCACCTTTCCCTTCATTTTCATCACTGAGACCTTTTCCCCCTTATCAATGTTTTGTCCTATGGAACTTGCACTATTGCATTTACCATTCACACACCTGAATAGCCTATTAACATTCAACACTCTACCGTCTGAAACTAACTGCTCCATAAAATGTTTCTCCAACTTCCAAAGGGTCAGACCGATCAACTATCTTCTCTGCTCTCACATTGGGAAACTATATGCGTACCCAGTCACCTTCCTTCACCAAGCATTTCTTAGCTGCCTTCCTAATGTCAAAGCAAATCTTGTTGTTGACTTGTTTCCTGGTGATATTCTCCTTAATAACATTTAAAATCAAAGCCTTTCTGCTCTGCGCAACCAGGGTGGGCAAACTCTAGGGTTGGGTTTTCTTCCTCTCAAAACTTCAAAGGGAGAAACTACTATGGTGGCATGAGGTGTAAACCTATGTGCCACTACAGTGTCCTCCGCTGCTTTCCTCCAATCTCCATTTTCTAAAATGGAACACCTAATGCTATTCGTGATGACTCTATTGAATCTCTCAATGATTCATTTTGTCTCTGGGTGATAGATCGAGCTGGTTTTACGCTCCAAGCCATTCCTCTTTCGAAACGCCTCAATTTCTTCAGACACAAGTTTAAACCCCCATTATCTGTCACAATGGTTGTGGGATAACCCTCTCTCCTGAACATTTCTTCAAAACAAAATTATATATCCTTAGAACAGACCTTTTGTACCCATGCACTCTCCACCCATCAAGATAACATGCCTATTAGAACTATGCAAAAACGTCCTTACAGATCCCACAATGACGTTCCCTGGGTACAGACGGAATAGACATAACTGTCATTGGTTCTACTTTTGCAGCACAACCTTTAGCAGAATCTTCACAAATGTGACAATCTCTAATTAATCTTTCTACCTGCAAATCCTTTCCAGGCCAACAACATTCTTATCTTATGGGTTGTTTAGTTTGTGTCATTCATTTGTGTCCCTCATGTGCAATTTCTAGGATATTCCCTCTCACATTGGTGGGTGGAAACACCTTGTCCCCTCTCAAAATAATGCCTTTGTATATTAGTAACTCATCAAAAACCTTTGTAATTGCATCTGGCATGGTTCCTTTCCTAATCGCACTACTTTTAATGCCACGTTCAATACAGTCTTTGACATTCCTAAGTACTTCATCAGCTAACTACGCTTCCTCCCATTCCTTCTCTGACACAAATTCTTGATTCACACTTAAAACGTAATCTTCCTCACTAGTATAATTTTCAACAGAATTGGTCAAACGTGACAGACAATCAGCTGCCTTGTTCCTCACTCATGGTACATATTCTATCTCCCAACTGTAATCTTGCATGCCTGCAACCCACTTGCGTATTCTTGAGGACACTTTATCCAACCCCTTTTTCATCAAAATTTTGCTCAAAGGTTAGTGTTCTGATCCGACCACGAATCTCATGCCACCAAGAAAGGAACAGAATTTATCAATCGCCCACTTAATGGCTAGTAGTTCTTGGTGGAATAATTATGCTCCGCCTCCCTTAAAACTCTGGATGCAAAAGCAATGGGATACTCTTTCCCTTCATTCCTTTGGGACAACACTGCCCCAGACCATGATTACTCGATCTGTTGTAAACATGCTTTTCTTACTGGGATCAAAATTCTTCAAAGTGGGGCCATTACTCAACGCTACTTTTATTTCTTCAAATTCCAGCTCACATTCATCATTCCACTGAAATCTCACTCCTTTCTTTACGAGTGTTCTCATGTTAAATGTTTTATCCACCAACCCAGGAATACATTTTGCATAGTACTCAGGCATTCCTCAAAAAGATATTACCTTCTCCTCATTATTGGGGCTGGGAAAATTTAAAATGGTATTCACTCAATCTTTCATAGGCCCAATACCTTGTTCATATATTTCGTGTTCTAAATATTATATGGTGGACTTATGAATTTGCATTTATCTTTACTAATTGTTAAACCAGCTTCTTTGAAAGTGTCTAATAGTAAGTCTACTGTTGTGCTCTTTCTGTGTTCTTCCATACACTAACACATCATCCTGGAAACACAATGCCCCCTCCATATGGTGGAACAAATGGTGCATTATGCATTTAAATACGGCCGCTGCTAATACAAGGCCGAAGGGCATGCGCTTACATTGAAACAGCCCTTCAGGGGTAATAAAAGCTGTTAAATTTCTAGAACAAGGATGTCAAATAATTTGGTGGTATGCAGACTTTGAGTCCAAAGTGCTCATCACTCTTGCACACTTAATCGTGCCTAACACCTCTGTTATATTAGGTAATGCCTATCCGGTATTAAACAGTGATGTACACACCTCAAATCTATGCACAATCTAAGTTTTGAAACCCACTCAGAGGACACAACCCTTCCTATCACTCCTTGTTTCTCCAATTTGTCAAGTTCTTCTTTCACAACGGACCTGATGGATAAAGGTATTGGTCTTACTTTTTGTACCACAGGAATAGCATTGGTTTTCATGAGAATTTCATGCATAAAGTTCTTCAAATTTACCAATTCTTCTCGGAAAACTGAGTGTTAGCTAATTAGTTCCAGTGACCAATGGAAATCTTATCGTAATCTACGTCGTAGACCGTTTCCTCAGCATTCAGATCAAGTTTTATTTTGAGTCTCTTTTGGTGTCACCAACTGAGTAGTGGACATGAACCTTTGCTGGAAATGTAGACTTTTCCTTTTGCTGACTCGTCTTTAAATCGCATGATAGACCAAAACCAACCTTCTAAGTCGATGTGTTTGCCTCCATAAACTATTGGCTTAATGTCTACTTCATTAAGTCTGATATTTGTTCCAATGTATTCTACAAAAATGGCTCTGAGTAGTAAGGTATACTTGGCTCCAGAGTCAATTACCATGTCCATATTTATGCCACCAATTTCTATATTTGAAATGGGTTTCTCTACGTCGTCTTCATCATCATCTACATTGTTTATTTCACTGTCAATGACAAATGTACACTCCTCTAATTCTTCACACAATTCATCAACACAGTCAATGTTTTCAGTCTTTTTCATACAGCAACTAGTGAAGTGTCCTTTTTTGTTGCATCTTTTGCACATTGTTTTATTACCAAGACATTTGTCGCTACTGGTTAAATTATCCAAACTATTGCAATGAAAACATCTTCTTTCATTCTCATCTTTTCTTTCTTTGAACCTTCCTACTTTTTTCTTTGGGACGTTCTCCCTTCTAATCCCTCGTTTCTTTCTAGTCGCGTTTCTGTCTTGTACGGATAAGACTTCCAATGCTGTTGAGGTTTCTTCTTTCTTCATTTCTGTCTCAGCCCGTTTTTCTAACTCTTTCACACACCTGTTGGTATGTTCAACTTCCTTGCCACTTTGATTACTTCATCAATAGGCGGATTGCTTTTAGACTATAATACTTCTGTCATTTTTTCTTCGCTGCATTCTAACATAAACTGATCTCGTAGCCTCTCATTTGGGGTAGTGCCAAATTCGCACAAGACAGTGCTGTAGCATTCTACATGTACTGTGGGTTCCTGCATGAAGAGATGGGTGGTTTCCAGCATCCAAAAGATAGGCAAGGGTTATTGCTGACGGATTGTGCTGGCAGCATCCCAGTCAAGTGTTCAGTGGTGCCCGTCTAGATTTGGCTCAAGTAAGCCTTCAGCCACTTCCCAAACTGCTTTGCCCATCACTCACAAAGAAATCCCTCTTCATAAGGCAACTTTTCTAAAAGGTTAGAGCTTTCATCTCCAAAACCCATCTATTTCATACCACAATAATTCTGCAACCAAAATCCTGCAGGAATACCCAGCTATGGCCACAAAGAAGTGTAAATGATCGCTGGTTACTTAGAAACAAACCACACAATGCACCAGCTTTGGATTGGTCACTGAAAAACCTCTCACCTGACTTCACTTGGACAAGACCTGCAGAGGTTGTCACGTACTCCGAACTCCGAGAAATTGGGCGGCACCGCCTTCTCTTGGCCAGGGATGTATTGACCGCTGTCCCTGGAAAGGAATAAGAACAAGTCAGATTGTTTATTACATATAACTCTCAGCTTTGGTTCTTATGAGCCCTTGGCATTGCCACTTCCTCCCTTTGTCAGTCACTCAGAAGAAAATACCGACAAGAACATGCCCTCAGTAGTGAACTCTGTCATGAGCACCCACCCCACAGCTGCCATGCCTGCCCCCCACAGCTGCAGTACCCACCCAACAGCTACAGCACCCATCCATCAGCTGTTGTTTGCCAATCACTAAAGAACCCCACACAAGCACCCACATCTAACTCCTGCGCACCGCAAGCGTTAACAACATAAAATAACCCTTACTTGGCTGTGTACTCATGAGCTACGACTCTGGGGGACTATCTGCACACGTCACCATTGCTATAAAGCAACCTTGTCCTGCTCCTAAGTGACCCCCACACCGCACCACTTGCAGATCCTGGAATTCCAAGAAACAGTGAAAATGGTAGACTGTGTGATATGCAAGACCTAGCATAACATGGCATAGCAAGGAGTTCCACTCATTGTCCTGTGGGGTAGTGCTCTGGATATAACATGGCGTAGCAAGGAATTCCACTCATTGTCCTGTGGGGTAGATCTCTGGATATAACATGGCGTAGCAAGGAGTTCCACTCATTGGGGGTCAATCCGAGTCCGGCGTTAAGGGAAAAACGAGGCCGGTAAAGGAATAACGACTTCCTTTAACGTTACGGGCCATTCTGACCCGCCACACCGTTATTTACGCCACCGTAAACTACGATTGCGTAAATAGCGGACCAGTGTCGCGCGCCCGACACACCATCGCGGAAATAACGGGAAGGCGTAAACCATCTCCGATTCCAAGCAAAGCGAACACGGAAATAACGACCTCCACAAGGGCGCAAAGTACCTTACCGCCATGGCGTTAATACCGGCATCGCGGGGAAGGTGTTAACAACCCTGATCAGTGTTTGGAAGAGGAACAGGAGCACCCAATCAGCACAGGTGGAGGCAATAGAGTCTGGCACAGCACAAAAGGAGCACACCCACACACCACACCCCCACCCACACCAAGATGATACCAATTGTAGCAGCATTCCTGGAGCTGGAGGCCCTGCTTGCAAGGCAGCAACTACGACAACAGCAACAACAGCAACCACAGCAACCACCACAGAGGATACACAGGAGGAGAAGGAGGGTGAGACAGGGCCAGCATGCTCTACCGGTGTAGCCACCATTACCACGCCGGCAGCCCCCAATACCCCGCATCAGAGCCACCCCCTTCAACCTCACACCAGAGCAGATCCACACCCTGTACCAGCTTGACTGGGACACCATAACCACCATAGTGGCCCTGATACATAACGACATAGTGAGCCTCATAGAAATCAGCACTGCCATCCCCCCTCTACTAAAGGTAGTGTCTGTGCTCCACTTCCTTGCCACAGGCACCTACCAGCATACAGTGGGGCACATGCATGACATTTCACAGCCAATATTTTCCCGGATACTCAACCAAGTGCTGGATGCCCTCCTCAAGCATAGAAGGGACTACATATGCCTCCCCCGGACTCCACAGGAGATATATGATACCAAAGCTGCCTTCCATGCACTTGCAGGCATGCCAAATTGCATAGGTGCCCTCGACTGCACCCACGTAGAATTGGCGGTTCCTCATGCCATGGAGGTGCCGTATCGCAACCGCAAGCAATACCACTCCATCAACGTCCAGATGGTGTGCAATGCCAGTAAAGCCATCACACAATGCAATGCTCGGTACCCCCGATCAACTCATGACTCCTTGGTCCTGCGGAACTCAACACTACCACGCTACATGGGCCGACATGCCGGACAACGTACCTGGCTGCTTGGTGAGTAACCATAATGGGCCATGGCAGTGCATTGGGGCTCTGAGTAGGTTGTCAGCATACCCCACTGCGAAAGGGGGTGGGGGAGATGCATACTCCACCTGGGAGGAAAAAAAGGGGGGGTGCATACTCCACCCGGGAGGGAATGACAACGCTATTGTACATTGTGCACCTCACAGAACACTGTGCCCCATGACAAGTGGCACGCCACATTACCACCTAACCACACAGTAGTGAATACGAGCCAACACCTAATTGTACCTGACAAACAGTTACCCTGGCCAAAGACCACGACACATGCACCACACATCGGTGGACCTTACACACCGTAAGGCCATCGTGCACCATGCAGTGCAATAGCACCATGTCGCTGACTCCTGCATCTTAACACAAAGGACAGTCATCCATGGGAGTGCATAGAGGTTAGTCTGACAGGGATCCTACTGCGTGTGACTGGTTCGGCACCTCCATAGGATAGCTGCCAATCACCATGATAGGGATCAGTGCTGAATGAAGGGTATGCTACCAACTACTACCAACACACCATTACAGCAGGTCTCATGCAAGTCATCAATTAATGCAGTCCAACACTGCTGCATGCATAAACGATGCACATGCAACAAGACATGAGTGCGCACCATGACCCATCAGGGAGAAGCTACCCCCTCCATCATTCCATTGGCCAGCACACATGGCCGGACCAGTAATGGGTTGACTGTATCCAGGGACATGTGTGCATGGCCAGCCATCACCCGCTGCAATGTAAGACTAGCACAGTTCTCCACCATGAATGTACTAACACTTACCTTCATTCCACTCTCATGCAGGTGATGCTGGCTACCCTTTGAAACCGTGGCTCATGACCCCGGTCCGCAACCCCCAAAACAGGCACGAGGAGGACTATAATAGATCTTATACCCATACACGGGTGGTCATAGAGCAGGCCTTCGGCCTTCTGAAGGCACGATTCCGTTGCCTCAGCCGGTCAGGTGGGGCCCTCATCTACAGCCACGAGAAGGTGTCCAAGATCACCATGGCATGTGTAATGCTGCACAACATGTGCATCCGTCGGAACGTGCCACTGCCCCCTGACGTGGGACTGCTACCATCAGATGAGGAGGAGCAGGAGGAGGTGGAGGAAGGAATGGCAGAACAGCAACATGGTGCCGATGCACGGGAGGGACGTTCCGTGCGACAAGCATTGATCGAGCAATATTTCTGAATCACAAGTCAGCTGAGGGGGTGAGGATGACAGGGCATTGGGCACTGGGTGTGGGGATACATGTACTACATGCACTGTGAGACATTAAAAGGCACATGCACAATAATGAATGTCCACTCTGTATTGTAGGATAGACCAAACTGTGTATTGTATGATGATGTCCAAACGTGTACAACAGATCCTTCACCCTCAACCCCCTCACCCTCCCCCCCAACTCCCACACACACCCTCACCCCCCTCTCCCTCCCCCCCAACTCCCACACACACCCTCAACCCCCTCACCCTCCCCCCACAACAACCCCACAATGTTCCCATCAGTGCAGCATTGGCCACATGTGTGTGGCTGCACGGTCAATGGGCACTGCCAGAGCCTGGGGCGTCCCTTCCATTCCGGCGCATCGTGCGCAGTGACCTACGGACCAGGCTGGTCTGTGTGGAGGAGCTCTGGGAGGGTGGCTCCTCCTGCTGGGGTTGTGGTCTGGGGGGTGCTGCCTCCAGGGCATCAGCAATCCTGCCAAGCATCTCACAGATGCGGTTTGTGCTGGTACTGATGATCTCGCCCAAGGCCTGAAGGTCATTATGTAGCACCGACCCTGATTCCCGGTTGTCCCGGAGAAACTCCTCTATCATGCCCGTGAGGTGCTGGCAGCGCACTGTTTCTGCAGCCAATGTGGGCGATGTGGTTGGCAGGCTTCGTGTTGTTGTGCCTGCAGGACATTCAGGACTTCCTGCAGGGGAAGTGGGCTCATGACAGACAGGTGTATCCCCTTCGCCTGTGAGCCCTGGGCCGTCACTCGACCCAGGGTCGCTATGGGCAACCTGGCTGTACGAGGGAGTGTCTGGGCTCTGTACATAGTCATTGGGCTCCTCCACGTTGTCGATGGTGTTTGGTGATGTGCTGCCTGGCACATCGAGGATGCACATGGCAGCATTCTCCCCTGACGCACTCGATTCCTCATGGTGCAGCGTGGGGCATGTGTCCCGCAGGACTGCAGGCATGTCCAGGGCCGCGGATGGGGGTTGTGTACCCTCCTTGGGTGTTGCTGGGGCAGGTAGTGTAGCATGTGCCTTCTTCCTGCTTGCAGGTGTGTGCTGTCCCCTGCCTGTGCCCCGGGAGGTACTTGTCCGGGGGCCTTCCTGGTCCTCACTTTCATGACCGGTACCTGTGGGGGGCAAGAGAGAGACAGCAAGAGCAATGATCTGGGGGTCAGAATTACTTCCAGACAATGGTATTACGATGGGAAAGCAGCGTTTTGGTGACATTTGGGTGCTGAGTGGGACTGTGATCTTTGCTTGGATGGAAAAAGCATACTGTCGGCAGGGTCACTCATGTTGGCGGAGTACTGTGGTGACTGACATTGACCAGCTTTTTGTGTGGCATGCCCAATATGGGTGTCAGCCTTGCACCTGACATCATCCTGGGTCCCAGTTGTTACGGCATCATTGGAGGGGGGGGGTTTACCCAAACATGATGTGACTGCTTGACCAGCCCTTGGCGATGACTTGCATTAGGGATGCATGTACTGTTTACACTCATGGCACTCACCTGCGTCAGCTGATGAAGGATCACCGCAATCCATATCGCCAACGCCTTCGATGGCTTCTGTGCCCATCATCTCTGCACATGTTTCCTCCCAGGGCATCATTTTTATGGGTGAGGCTGGGCCTCCTCCTGTCTCTAGGGCCAGATTGTGGTTTGCTGAGAGGATGGCCCGCACCCTCAGACGGAGGTCATCCCAGTGTTTGCGGCAATGCGTCGTGTTGCGGGGGGTGTTTCCGACAGCGCTCACCCTCTGCGAGACCAGCTCCCATATCTCCTTCTTCCTGAGGATGGTGGGCTTGCGCATGTCGCTGCTGAAAACAATCTCAGCATGTTCATGCAGAGTATCAACGAGTACCTGGAGCTCATCCTGGGAGAATTTCTCCTTCCTGATGCGCGCAGCACCCTTTTTTAATGCTTTCGGCATGATGCTGGTCTCTGGAGTCTATTTTGCCTATCACAATATGCCCACGAATCCTGTATGGGGAGGATTGCAATGGATTGTGATTTTAAAGATGGCCGCCATGATGCTTCCCGTTCCTGTTCGATGACGTAATTTCCGTTTGCGGTTTTTACCGGTGCCCGTAATTTACGGTCATCGTTAATTACGGGCACCGCTATTTACACACTAAGTGGAGGGCGATGGTGTTAGTTACGTCTCGGTTGTTGTCGGTAAGGGGTTTGACATACCCTTTACCGGTATGGCGTTAGGGGGTTTACCGGCATGGCGGAAAGCTCGTGCCTGCGAGGTCGGAATATGGTGCTAATTACGCCCTGCTACCAACGCGGATACGGTATTTCCGCCATGCCGGTAAAGTCAGTAATTTAACGCGAACCTCGGAATGAGGTCCATTGTCCTGTGGGATAGTACTCTGGATGGCCGACACAGCTTTGGTAACTGACAGGAAATTACTAATGGTTCTGCTTAGGTCTGTCCTCTATACAAGATGAAATTACATTAGCGGCCTAGGAAAACACACTCTGGTTATACAGTGAAGCTGGGTTTTTTACCCATGCTACAGCTTAAGCTCTTGAGCACATACATTTCAAGCTCCACTTTGCACAAATATTTACATTCTGTATTTCACAGCCTACAATAAGACTGTCTTGCAGTGGAGAGGTCTCAGGATTCCGGTGGCTATGCATGAGAAGGCTATCCAGTCCAGCATTTGTTTGGAATATTGTGACTTATAGTTTTCCTATATATCAAATTGGAGAGAAAAAACTACAAGTCCCAGAATCCAAAGGGAAAACAACAGGACTGCATGCCCATAGGAAATGTCAGAGCTCTGATAGTTTACGTGCAAAATACACATATCTCATATTAGGAGTGAGCTGAGTGTTCATTTCCTTTTGCAGTGATACTTTGCAACTTTGTTACAGAGCTACATTTGACCCGGGGTCTCTCAACCGTGTCTATTGGAAGGAGGTGGCTTGTTAAAGGAGGCAGCTGCTGCATTTACTGAACACACAACCGTGCGGGCTGAGGGAGCTGAGTGTTCCGTGTTCCCGTGGCTCTGTAGGTATCTCATTTCGACACCAGATTGTTTTCCTACATGGAGAAAACTATCCACAGTAAGTCACGGGTTGCTGACCCACCAATTGATTTGCTTGTTGCTACCAATGAACCTATGGTTAGCACTATTAATAATGGGATATCGCCCAAGGAGAAAGTGTGGTGTTCTCCTCCTTCTGACAAATTGGATGATAATTATGGTAGGACCAGCGATGTTAATACTGTAGAAGGGATTACTTATGCAAAGGTCCTAGCTATGGAAGACATCATCCCGAAAAGTTGTATGGCAGTAATTAACTCTATACCTTCACTAGAATCTAATTCGACAAAAACAAGCTTCAATTTCACTGGGCAGAAAGTTTGCTTTGAGCAGAGCAGTCGACCAACTAGGGACCAGTCTCTCATTTTGGATGAATCATTTCTGAGGTTGTGCCATGACATCGAGGTCGCCAATATAGCCAACGAGGAACTGCCTTCTCTGAATGGCATATTAGTTCTTATGACGGTTTCCTCCGAGCGAAGGTGTAACTTGGAGGAAAATTATTTTCAGAACTCTGTTGATCCCATATTGATCCCAATTTTCTTACGCTTAACAACATTCATATGAGAAGACAGTCAAACATCTTACCCAGTGCGGATTCTCTGGGTCCTGCATTAATCTCTGCCTTGCATTTGGTTTTGCAGTCGATGTTAAGGCTCTACAACAATATCAAAGAAATGGTCTCAATGAATGCTCTTAAGTTAAAGTAATTGGATAGGAACATACTTACCATGAATGACTCGGTAAGGAATGGAAAGATTGTTCAACCAGTCTTTGTGGATACAGAGGATAACTTGTCTGCTAGGTTTCATGTTTTTTGGGTCAACAGAATTTAGCCACACCCTCTTCTATTCTCATTAGTGAAACTCCAAACAGTCCATCTGCTTTGGTTGATTTTGTTTCAAGACTAAGCGGCTCATTACAAGTTGGGCGGTAAGGGATTCCGGACACCGGTAAAGAGACCGGTGCTGGTAATCCCTTACCGCCCAATTCCGAGGTCCCTTAGCGGGAGCCTCAAAGAACGTGTGGTCTGACCACACGTCCTTTATGGGTCCCGCTAAGGGACCAGGACGCAAATAACGGTACCGCAAATTGCGGTACCACTATTAGCTACTTCCCCATTCCCATTGAGCCCTATGGGGGCTCAAATGAGAATGGGGAATGGTATTTGTAATGGGGACTTACCGGGTCCGCCTAGGGCGGAATGTCCCGGTAAATCCCCACTCCACCAGATCGGACCCGGACACAGTTTTGGAGGCAGCTATGGCGCTAATAGCACCATGGCTGCCTCCAAAGTCGTAATGAGACCCTAAGTGTCTCACCTGCTCTTTTTGATTCACCAGAACCTGTTAGCATTGCTCCATCTGTGACAGAGGGTTACTCGGCCCCTATAGTTCCAGGTTTTATACTTCAACCAATTAACAACAAAAGAGCAGTCAAGAAAAATAATAGGAAAAATAAAATCTAATATGCCGGTGACACAAAATAAATCATTGAAATTCCTCAACTAAAATATTTAAGCCAACTGCATCTGACTGACAGCATTTTTTACCTTGGAGCACAAGAAAGCTCAGCTAGGGATGTGTGTTCTGGATTGGTTTGTTCCAGTCGCACAGAAGAGGAAAGCAGGACGCATCTATCCGTGCAATTATCTACACTTCTGGATTATGTTACCTTTCCTTGCACTGTGGAGATTGGCACGGATCCGTGTTTTGTGCCTCCTATGGGTGACCGAAGGAACTTGATTACTATTTCTTTTGTAAACGTACATTTTTATTGAAGGCACCAGATGCATATGTCACAACAAAGCATAGTCGGGTCTTCACATTCAACACCCTCTTCCCAGCCCACTTCCCACCCTCCCCAACAATGATAACATGTGGTTTCGTGCATCAGTCTCATAAAGGCCAAATGTCTCTACTTCTTAATCAGGATCCGCAGTGTAGCTAGGCTTGAGTCCATTTGCCCGTCGGGTGGTGAATTGTCTGAGCTACCCAGTCTTCTCATGAGCTGAGGGCCTATTGCTCTCGACTTCTGTCCCCGTGTAGAATTCTCTGGTTTCACCAGGCTGTCTCCCCCATCTCTCCCATCATATCAACCAAGTGTTATGGTGAACTCCACCACACCCTCTAGTGCACATCCCATCCCCAATTGCGTATCACTGGGTCCCATTCCACCCTAAATGAACACATCTGATCATTTACCATTGTTGTGAACTTTTATAATAAATAAATATCTCCGTTTCTGTAACCAATCGTGCTTATCACTCAGAACAGTGCCACACTCTTCTGTTTCTGTACCAATGCCACCCTACCCGCCCTAAACCTCACTTCCCTCATTCTGGTATATCTATAGGTGTCGGAGACCCTTGGGGGGAGCCCCAGTAGCATCTGGACTGGGTCCAGTGGGAGGACCTCATTTATAACCTCCAAATTCCATTCCAGTAGGTCACTCTAGTACAATTGGACTAGTGGGCAATGCCACCACATATGTGCTTGAGAACCCACTAGACCACACCCCCTCGGGCACTGTAGAGAAGGCCCAGCAAACATTGAGGAGATCTTCAGGGGGTCTCCATGGCACCCTGGCAACACTTTGAAGTTGTGTTTCATAGCTGCTGTAAACAGGTTCCTGTGAAACATAATTTTATATATCTTCCCTAAACCTCCTCTGACATTTCCTCTTCCTCTAACTCATTCCAGTATTTTTTAAATGCCTGCCTTTCCTTGTCAGTTATAATCAGAACCTTATGGAGTCTGGAAACAAATCCCTTCCTCATCTCCAAGGCGTCTAGTACCTTTTCAAATGGTGTGAGTGGGCGTTTCAGTTTGTCACCCCATTTGTAGTTGGTAAGGATTCCCTTCAGTCGTAAGTATTCAAATATAGAGATCTTATCCCTACCCAGCACCTCTGCAACTGCCTCATATTCCAAGAATATCTCAACCATAAACAATTGTCCCGCCATCTCCAACACCTTCTCGGACCATGCTTGCGTGTTGCGAAATCCCTTGTTAACCCAAACCAATAACTGGGCCCCACACCGAGGACATCGGAAAAGGCCAAGATGATAGGCTCTCTGTGCGTTTTCCTTCCCTCCACAGAGACCATAGCACTCTCAGGCAAGGATGCTCCCTCAGCCTATTCGGTGTATCCCTATAAGGAGTCCAGAGTAAGTCCCTCACTTTGGCCGCGTACGTGTCCATGGGCCTCATTACGGCTTTGGCGATTGGCGGCATGGCTGTCACCAAAACCGGGTCCGGGTTCCCTGAATGGGGAATTACCGGGCCATTCTGTGTTTGGAGGGCCCGGTATTTCCCCCTACAGGGAACCCGGGCCCGGACCTTCCCATTCCCATTTGAGCCCCCATAGGGCTCAATGGGAATGGGTGCAGGGAGCTAACAACCGGCCGATTACGACCGGCCCGTTGTTAGCTCCCTGGACCCCTCGCGGGACCCGGTAACAACGCCTGGTTTTACCAGGCGTCCTTACCGGGTCCCGCTAGGGGACCTTGTAATCAGGTGGAATGGGTTTAACGGGTCCGCATCCATTTGCGGCACCCTTTAACCCATTACGCCAGGGTGAATTGTGCTTTTACCTGGAGACCCTGGATTCTATCTAATTGGAGCTCTGCCTAACTGACCGGCACTGCGAGTCGCTCCTCGACTCTTGCCGCCGGCAGCCGTGCCATACGCTTCCTGGAGGGGGCGGAGCTACGCACAGCACGTGATCCTTCACGTGACTTCGGGAGCAGCCAAATAACTCAGGCTGCCTCCCGCCCTGTGAATTGTGCTTTTACCTGGAGACCCTGGATTCTATCTAATTGGAGCTCTGCCGAACTGACCGGCACTGGGAGTCGCTCCTCGACTCTTGCCGCCGTCAGCCGTGCCATACGCTTCCTGGAGGGGGCGGAGCTACGCACGACACGTGATCCTTCACGTGACTTCGGGAGCAGCCAAAAGACTCAGGCTGCCTCCCGCCCTGTGAATTGTGCTTTTACCTGGAGACCCTGGATTCTATCTAATTGGAGCTCTGCCTAACTGACCGGCACTGCGAGTCGCTCCTCGACTCTTGCCGCCGTCAGCCGTGCCATACGCTACCTGGAGGGGGCGGAGCTACGCACGGCACGTGATCCTTCACGTGACTTCGGGAGCAGCCAAAAGACTCAGGCTACCACCCTTGCGGCGTTAAGCCCGACAGGGGTGAAGGACGCTGACTGTTTTGCGACTGTTTGGTGCTGTGGCGCCAACTTATAGCTTGGAACTTGCGAAGGTGAGCTATTTATACTATAAATACATAAAGTAGTGCCTCAGTGTACTCCTGCGCACATATATGGTGGAATCTGACACAACTGAAGCGTGACAATACTTACACGATTGTACCTACTTACCTACTACCTCTTACTAGGAGAAGGGTGACTAAAACCATCAAAACCCATGGCCAAAACCAGGCAGAACAAAACTTGCTATAACCTGCGTAAGGGCCAAAAAGGACCTAGGGACCTTCCTCTACAGAAAGCTAATAAGAATATCAATACCACTGAGGAGGAGGGTAGATCGATTAAAGGAACTATCCCAGCTATGTTTGGGAAAATCCACACCAAGGCTACCATCACTGGGGATAAATTAGGAACAGAAGCCAGTAATCCTCAACCACCAGTCCCACATAACAACAGTATCTCTTTGGATAATACTAACTTCAATGACATTGATAACAATTCTCTTTTAGATCTATGCCTATCAATTCAAAAATCAATGGCCCCACTAAACATTCCTCCTACAGTTTTCAATGATTATCCACTTGTGATTGAGGCACAGGTTCTAAATACAGCTCAGGGGGGGCAGCAAAAGCCTGGAGGACCCATTAGCCCTAGACAACCTGGTAATTCAACATCAAATTTATCGGGCTCTTTCCCCATGCGCCCCTCCCCTACCTCCCCAGTAGTTCTGTCAGAGGAACGGCTATCAACTTCCCCAAATCTATATATAAGCTCTGATGACCCAGAACATATGGACAAAAGAGATAATGGAAACTCTGAAGTCTGCAACAATTTAGCCATTATAGATCTGCAAGCCTCAGTAGCTTCCCTCCAATTTGCTATGAAAATTCTGCTAAAACTATGCGGGAGGATCCATGCAAACTCAATAACACAGCTTGGGCTTCCCAATCCCCTCATTCCTATGGGGCAAGAACTACCCAACCAACATCCCCCTAAGGGAGATGAGGGACAGGACTTACAGAAGATACCGGACAATTTGGAAAAAACTACAGTGAAAGCCTTGGTAATACCTCTGACAAAAAAACAGCGACGTCAACAAAGACGCCTAGCTTCAAAAAATTTGGTGGCGGAAATAGCCTCCCCTTTACCTGCCACTAACGTTCCAACAATACGTACAAAAAAATCGAAACGTAAGAAGCGGAAAACCAAGAATAATGTTAAGAAAGGGATGGGGACCCTAACAAGTTGGATTATCCCGGATATAACGCAGGAAATCACCAGCACGATTATAGAAGACTCCAATCCTGACCTTTCAATTAACTCCGCTGAAGTGGACTCTATATACTCACACCAAGACGAACAGCATAAAGTGGACAACAAGGGACCTCCTACACCACTGGAAACAATTGAAATCGATATCCCTAATACAAGTAAAATATGTATCATCAAGAACTTAAATCAAAAGAAGAGGGATAAGTGGTTGACAAGAACGGAGGTTTTAAACAAACTGCATCTGATCCCACAATTACGGGTAATCCGCTCGGAGGATTTCTCTTTTGTAGAACCGCTCTCTGTTCGCAACCCCAATGTGTCAGCCCTCCATTGCTGTGTCTTGGCATCTGCCCAATTGATTCGATCACATAAACAATGTCTACTACAGGTGGGGGTGGAAGTAGACGCTTGTAAAGAGAAGGAAGATCCTCTACTTCCAAGTGATGAACCAACGGCAGCCACAAATAAGAATGGTATACCCCCACAAAAAACGGGAAAGAACGTGCAGATGACACACATCCAAAATACTCTGAAATGGCTGGCAGAGTCGCTGCCCCTAGTCCTACAACAATCATGAGATCAAACCCTCCTAAACTGGAACACACATGGTCATCAGCATTTTCTTACTAACAAGGGCTCTCTATCAATGATAAGTAAATTCCCCATCTTTCTATTACAAGAAACATGGCTACTACAGCAGACAGCCATGGATGGGTATACTATTTATCATACCCTTGCGAAGAAAGGCAAACGTGGACGTCCATATGGAGGTCTAGCGATAGGGATCTCAAATAAGCTGAAAAGTAGAATGATCCCAGTGGATAGTGACTATCTATGTGCAGCTGCTCTGACCCTTAGGATTAAAGCAAGATGGGAAGAAATATTACTAATTAATATATATAATCCCCCGGGTGCAAAACACAGAGAAAGTATACAGGATACCCTGCATAATCTCCTAAGTGATTGGAATGTAACCAACGGTAGAGATTTTATTATTTTGGCTGGGGACTTGAACTGTAGAATCAATAGCGGTGGTGGCACAAGTAATAATCAGCTTCTAACAAGTCACAGCATATGGAATCAGGCTTTTACGGACATAGAAGGGATGTGCTGGAGGGGTTTCTTTGACTGCTGGGACCTTGAAATAATTAATGGTCGCACTAGAAACGATAGCCCGGGTAAATTTACATGGAAGAATGGGAGCAGTATGAGCACTTTAGACTATATCTATACTAGTGTAGAGATCGCATTAATTGTCAAAGATATGAAGGTGAGCAAATACAAATGGAGTGATCACGACCCTCTGATATCATCACTGGGACTCAGCCACCCGGATGCCGCATTGGTAAATTTGGGAGATCTTGTAATTAACCATTCCCTTAATCGCATTTCTCGGTCAACGAATAATATTCTAAAGGCCACAAGGGCGTCTGAAGAGTGGGGTAGTAAACAATTAAATATGTTTATGCAAAAGTCACCGGAACAAATAGAAAGGTGGATAAGTAAGTTCTCTGCGCTACACGGTTCTCGTAAAATGGGCCTGATGGTGGACAAGGCCTCTAACGAATTTGACCGTGCGATCAGAGATAGGAAACGTAAGCTCAGAAGAGATAAGAGGTATATAAGAAATGGCCCTGATACCAAGAAGGTGATTGCTCTTAAAATAAGAAAGCTGAAGGCCACCTACCGAATATGGTTAAAAATACATAAAAACACAAGGAAGTTAGAAAGGTGGCAACATACAATCAGGACACTATGTAGTAAGAACACTCACAAAATTTGGTCCATACTGGGGAAGGCGAAGGGGAAAACTTTACCTAGTATGGTTAATCCTATAGGAGAAGATAAATGGATCTCCTTTCTGGAAACGAGAAATACAGGGAGCAGCCATGTGACCTACATCCCCAGGGCTAGCAAACCCCCTACTCCCCCATTCTCTATTTCTGTGGAGGATTTGCAGATAAGAATTAAGGCTTTAAACACCTCACGTGCTCCAGGACCTAACGGCCTCTCTAATATGGTGCTGAGGAGTAACCCCCCCTTTTGGGCAAACCTCTTGAAAATATTGTTTGATAAAATACTACATGAAGGTAATATACCGACATCATGGCAGGCAGCCATCATTATACCTGTCTTCAAGAAAGGTAGCAGGGCCGATCCTACGAACTACCGGCTCTTATCTATGCTGGGCTGCTCTGGGAAACTGTTTGCAGCACTTATTCTGAAAGAATTACTATTATGGGTAGAGAAAGCTGGGATCTTTGATCAATTCCAAAGTGGCTTTAGAGCAGGCTTTTTCACTTCCAATAACATATTTATTATGGATACTTTGAGAAACAAGGCGCTATCTCGTTCTAATCCCCCTCTATATGCACTATATATAGATTTTAAGGCGGCCTTCGACTCGGTCAATCGCTCCCTTCTATGGAATAAACTGAGGAATCTAGGCTGCCCTGAACCTCTATTGTACTATCTGGAGCTATTACACTCAAATAACACAGTTCAAGTTAGGCTGGATAATCTGGGTTCGGTGACCAAACCCATTCCTCAGAGGCGAGGAGTAAAGCAAGGCTGTGTTACCGCTCCAACATTGTATAATTTGTTTATTTCAGATATACCCAAATGCCTCCTAGAGACTAATAATTGTCCCCCTAAAATAAGTTCCTATCACTGTCCACTTCTAGCTTATGCAGACGACTTGGTGATCATGGATCACACTTTTAGTGGTATCCTGAGATCAGCCAAACAGCTATGACATTATGCAGAAAGCAATGAACTAGTTATTAACAACAGTAAGACCAAGTTGTTGCTATACACGGCTGGTAGAGTGGCTAGACCAAGAATGATGATGGAAGCGAACGAAATTGAATACACGCACATGTATAGATATCTGGGGGTGGAATTCGATAACAAAGGAAACTATTTTACCTGCATCCAGGAGCGCAAAACAAAAGCTGCTCAACTTACAGCCTTAGTTTATAAATTCACACGTGAGCAATGTGGATTCTCAATATGGGCAGCACGTCAGCTATATATTCAATGTCTAGCTCCTATGGTGACGTATGGCTTAGACCCACTGATAAATATGAATTTAGGATGGTTACAACTGATAGAGGGTAAGTTCTGGAGGAAAATCCTCGGCCTTCCGCAATGTATTCCCATGGCTATTATTAGGCTTGAGATGGGAATCTTTTCCCTCAGTGCCATGGTAATAAGAAAGAGGATGGAATTCCATATTAAGCTCAATAACAAACCAACAAACAAACTATTTCAGACGATCAGGGAAGACTGTGTGGCTGGTAGACAGGCTAAATTTGAGAATCAGATTCGGTCCCTAACTGAAGAAATCAGTTGGTCACCTGAATGGGGCCGGGAAAACGAAGACCTGATTGCCAGCATGCGCAATCGCCTTAATCTGTGGGACTGGCAGAACAATTTTAAACACCTTAATAGTCTGAAAAGCTATCGCTTTATTTTATTTAGACTTTACACCTATGGAAAAGCGCAACTTTATCTAAATCAGTGCCCATCAGAGCATCTAAGGCGGTTTATCTTATTAATGCGCCTTAATTACTTGCCGATCCTATCTACCCAGGGCCCTGCACGGGGGTTAAACCTAGCAGAAAGATACTGCAGGATCTGTGATCTTCCTACTGAACCTGAGACGGCTCAACACGTGCTGATGAGCTGTGGTAGGATGAGAATAGAATACAATAAGTACCTGGGCGAATTCGTCCACAATACAGACTATATGGGCCAAGCAGACTTTTGGAAGCAATGTGTTAACACAAATAACCCTAAATTGCATTTAGCACTTTATCAAGTCTGGCGAATAGCAGTCGCTCTCATGAAATTAAACCCAAGGGGGTCTTTCCCCGATAATTAAATGACATTATGTTTTGTAGTGCAAATATGAAATATTGTATCTTAAGTATGATTCAGATTAAGATGTTCTCTCATTTCTTTTAGGTCTCGACTCAAATCCTTATAAATTATCTATCCAGAAATTGTACCAAGGATTTTTATTAAGATTCGGAATCGTATTGTATTTTACTGTATTGTATTTTGTATTTTAGATATTTGATGTTAATTTATGTGTAAAGTTTTTTACATTTGTTTAAAACTGTATCACATTAATAAAAAAAAATAAAAAAAAAAGTAATGAGGCCCCATGTCTTCTAAATATGTCCCCAGATCATCCCTCAGATGTTCCAGGATCACTTGCAATTGGGCAGCCTTGTAATATAGAGTAAAGTCCGGAAAGCTGAAGCCCCCCCCCTCCTCCCTTGAGAGGGAGAGGGTAGATCTTTTGATCCTCTGGTTCTTGTTTTGCCAGACAAAAAACTATAATGGAGGTCCCTGAATAGGCTCTCCGGGATCCTTGTGGGTAAGGCCGTGCACATGTATAGAAGGCATGGGAGAATGTTCATTTTCACCGCTGTCATTCGCCCATACCATGATAGCATCAGAGTGCTCCACCGGTTCAAATCAGCTTTTATGGCCACCAGAAGAGGTTCTAAGTTGACTGCCGTGAGTGTCAATAGGTTTCTGGTGAGCTGGACCCCCAAGTACGTAATCACTGATTGCTCTACTCTCACCCCTAGCATACGGTTTCTTTGGTCCAGGCATGGGTCTGTAACACGGATTAGCATTATTACTTACTTAGATTTGTACATTCGCAACCCAGTAGCAGCCCCAAATGCATCGATGAGAGAAAATAATACGGAGAGCAAGGATGGTGCATCTACAAGGTACCTCAATATGTCATCCGTGAAAAGGGAAAGGTTAAACTCAACTTCTCTTCGGATACCCTGTACTCACTGGTGTTTTCTTATTGCTATCGCCAGGGGCTCCTTCGTGAGCGCGTACAATAAGTGGGATAAAGGGCTCACATGTCTTGTGCTTCTGTTAACTGAAACAATGCTGATAGTTCCCCAATGACCTGAACCTGGGCGCACAGAGCCCTGTATAGTGCTCTAAGACATTTCTGATTGTTTCTGCACCTACTCCCATTTTTTACAAGATGATAGCCATATACTTCCATTCCACCCTATCAAAAGCCTTCTCCAAGTCCAATGAGAGGAGGCACGCATCAAGGTCGGCTTCCCAAGCCCTGGCCCTGGCGCCCTCGGATAAAGCTGAACTGGTCACCATGGACCAGGGACGGTATTACCCCCTCCAATCTCTTTCCCAGCACGTGCTAGAATGTTCACGTCCGTGTTTAGTAGGGAGATTTGCCGGTATGACAAACACTGTGTTGGGTCCTTGCCCTCTTTTGGGATCACCACTATGATGGCCCCCATCATTGACTCTGGCAAAATCCCCCCTTCCACAACTGCGATGAAGACTGTCATCAAATATGGGCCACGCATGGATCAATATATCTTAAATAATGCAACCAAGAACCCACCTTCCCGCAGTGTCGTGCCGCCTTTCATTGCCTTGATCACCTGGACCACCTCTTTCTCTGTTGTTGGTGCATTCAACTCGGAGGCAGTTTCCCTATGTGGTCCCGGTATGGGTAGCTGTGCCAAGAAATCAACTATGTGCGACTTGTCGCCATTAGATTCTGACTTGTGTAGCAGTTCATAGTATTGTTTAAAGGCCACACCTATGCTATTAGTGTTGTAGTGTGTTGTCCCTCCATTGGTTTCCACGGCCCTTACCATCTTACTTTTTTGGGTTTCCTCAATTTCCAGGCCAGTATCTTATCCACCTTGTTGCCCTTATTGTAATATTCATTTTTGAGAAACAGCAGTTTCTTCTTGGTCTTGCTCAGCAGCAAGTCTTTTAGTTGCACTTTATAACACTCAAGTGTCCTCATCTGGTCTAGGGAGTTAGAACCTCCTGGGACCCGTCTAGGTTGGAGCTCTGTGATTTTCCCCCTAAGGAGATCTTCCTGTTTCTTCCCCTCCGTTTTCCTTTGGGTTCCTATCCGTATTAGGACCACACGTGTTGTGGCCTTCAATGCATCCTACAGGGTGTGTGGACCCACCACCATGTTGTCATTTAATTTGAAGTATTCGGTTATGTCAGCGAGCAGTGTGCAGGCAATCTCCTTATCTTTCCCAAGGCAATCATTACATTTCCACCTCCCTGTATGTGGTAGCCCCCAACCTTCTCCCATTGTTATGCGCACCAGGTTATGATCCGATCACAGTACTGTGTCCACACGGGTGTCCCCAACATGGTCATATATGGATCTATCTACCAAGATGTAGTCAATCCTTGGAAAGGATTCATGGGCTCGTGAGTAGAATGTGAAGGGGGTCTCCCGAAGTCAGGGGGGGGGGAGGTCAGTGAATCCACCGAACCCAGGTCCAAGTTAATATTATGAAAGTTCTGTGATGTGGCCTCATCTTGCTGGGGTGCTCTCCGTGTGCCCATCCTTTTCAGGTCTTTGGAGGGGTCCAGGACCTTACTAAAGTCTCCCCCTACCATAAAGGAGCCCCCCATGAAGAGCTGTAGCTTGTCCCTAACATTCTCCCAAGAGGATATCTGACCTTCGTTCGGGCAGTATACCGCTCCAAGCGTCAACCGGTTCCCCTGTATACCTACTCTGACAAACAAATAGTGGCCTTCTGGATCCTTATGGGTAGAGTCCACCTCAAAACCCAGACTGAGACATCATTGCCACCCCTCTCTTTTTGGATATGAACGAGACCCAGTAGCCCTTCCCTATTCTTCCCCTGCGAAGGTCTGGCTCTTTCCCCCTCACCCAATGTGTTTCCTGAAGAAAGAGCAGGTCAAGCTTCGCACGGGAGAATTCTCTGGCCAAGAGAGATCGCTTTGTCGGAGAGTTAACTCCTTTAGCGTTCAGAGAGCCTACCACCAGGGCTGGCAGCGTACTAGCCATTGAGACTTAGGAAACAATATATTCTCGTATACACATTGAAACTCCTGCCCTCGTCCCAAGATCTGTCCAGTACTGCCTGAGGGCCTAAGTATGAACATTGTCAAGAGCATGAAACCACCAAAACAATGAATCCTAACCCCCATAACTGAGCCCTGCATCACATTCCCTGAAACCCCTACTCCCCTCCCCTCACCCCTGTGTCCAACTAAACCCAGAGCTCTCCCACACCCTCTCTCCCACTATCCCCAACTCCCCTCTTAGCCTTCCCCCTCCCCAGGCAATGAGTCTGGTGTCGCAACCATTTCTGGTACTTGACTGAACCACCAACCCGCTCAGTCACCCCAGGCCATTCCTCTCAAGTTCTCCATGGGTTGAAGCTACGCCCCCGAAATCATCTTGGAAGTCAATTAACCTCTTCTCCCCCTCCACGCCAGTCATCTCCACCACTGCCCAAAAAATTATTCCCATCAGTCTACCCCCTCCACTAGCGGACCCCCCTCGGCTCGCCACAATAAAGGATACCCCTCCACCTTGCCCATTACACCCAGTAAGATTTATAATGAAAGGAAAAATCCAAAAGGTTCCATCCTCCCTTTATTGGATTCAAGGGTCACTGTGGAGAGGTGGAGTGTTCAATTTCTTGAATTTCCTCGAGCCAAGGACCCGACTCCTGTCCCTTGATGACCCCCTCCGTGCTACCCTTTCAGTAGCTTCTCCAGAATTCCGTCTCTGTCCACTCGGCATATCCACATGTTCCTGGATCGCACCTTTGATGTCTTCCTCTGGGACCAACTCAGACTGCTGGCCCATGTATTCAAATGTCAGTGAGAAGAGGAAACCCCAACAGTACCACATCCCCTTCTCTCTTAGCCATTGCGTCAGTGAGGCACACATCCGCCTTCTGGCCAGGGTGAACGAGGCAAGATCCTGAAAGATCGTAATCATTGCATTATTATAGGTGATAGAGGATGACTTCCTGGCTTGTTGCAAGATCTTTACTTTTTCTGCATAGCACTGTAAGCGGACAAGGACGGAGCACAGCCCACCGGCTCTACCTCCAGCCCTGTGCGCTCTGTTTATAGTGGGCGCATTTGTCGCCCCATCATCAAATAGAAAGCAGACCATGGGGGTCATTACGAGTGAGGCGGTAAGGGGTTAATGGTGCCGGTAAAGGGGCCGGAGCCGTCAACCCCTTACCGCCTCATTACGAGTCTGCTTGCGGGAACCCGCAACGGGTCCCGCAAGCATACCAGGGTGCTAACAACGGGCCTGTTATTAACTGGCCCATTGTTAGCACCCTCCCCATTCCCATTGAGCCCTATGGGGTCTCGAATGGGAATGGGGATGGGGATGGGTTCCTTGAATGAGGAATTACCGGGTCCTTCAAGGTCGGAATGGCCTGGTAATTCCTCATTCAAGGAACAAGGTAAGCGGTAAGCCATGCCGCTAATAGCAGCATGGTTACCTCCTACCTTGTAATACCCCCCATATCTTTGACAGCACGACAAATGTCTCGCTCCGCCCCCCCTACCTCCGGAAGACCAAAAAACCTAAGGCTGTTCCGCCACTCCCTGTTCTCAAAATCATACATTTTGAGGGCTTTCTCCCTATCCCTCCTCTCAAGGGCAGACAGTCTGGTGTCAATCTGTGCTTCCAATACGTCCAGTGAGGATTGGTTGGATTCCAAACACTGTATTCTGTCTTCCATCTTGTCCATTCTTTGGTCCATCTTGTCCAGTCGGTGGCCGGCATTTCTCTGATTTCTTGCATCAGCTCTGCAATATCCTTTTTTGTTTAGCGTCATCTGCATGATCTCCCACCTCGTGAGAGGTTGTGTCTCCCGGTCTTTCCGGGCTTTCTGGAAACAAAATTCCTGTAGGGACTCCCTGTTACGAACCTGAGCTCTTCAGGCAGCTGAGGTAAGGCAGTACTAAATACTTTATTTAGTTACATCCCATAGGTACATAAATTTACAGGACAAGACAGGAGCAGGGAGGAGGCCCACTGGCTCCCACCACCCAGACTACAGGGTTTCCAACTGCCTTTAGGTGGAACACTCACACTAGATAACATTCCACCTAACCCAACATTCCACCAATGACATCCCTCAGTCACTGACTTAATTCGCTCAGCACACACTCAGTCCAGTCATCACATACTCAAGTCCAATCATAACACTTACTTCATTTCACAACCAAAACACAGCAACATGAAAGCCTAACCTCCACACCACCAACAACACATCAATACACACAACACATTCTCCAACTAAGCCAACGTCGCAAATAGGCAAAACACAGAGCAGACACCGACCAACAGGCAGTAACTAACAATCCGGTATATCACCTGGTCCAACCAAAACAACGTTCACCAACCACCAAAGCAAATTACCAATCACCTTCCGTTCATGGCTGCCACACATGAATCTTGAGGCTGCCACCCTAAGCACAAACCTGCCCACCAAGGGCAACCAAACCACCCACACCATGCCTCCTTAAATACACTGCCACCGAACGGTCTTAGGGCTGTCACCCCTAAGCACAACTGCCCAACGCAGGCACTGAAACACAGGTGAGCCACTCAACTAAGGCGCAACTAACACTCCACTGGACTCCAATACTAGGCATGACTATCACCCTTTAACTAAAATCCCAGAACATCAAACAGAACACAATAAAAAAAAACACAGACACATCAGACGGAGACCACAACACAAGCCACAACACAGGCTGGCAAAACCGCACCACATCATCGCTACCAGTGGGCCCTAAGGGAGTAAATCTATACCACAATCAAGAATGCAGGTTTGTTGGCCAGACAAACATGCAACCAGCAAGAACCAAAACAACGTTCCAGATGGTGGTAACTGTTAAGTGCCAGAACTCAACACTTGAATGTACCAAGGACCAACAGCAATAGCATCGGGATGCCACACGGTGCTGCCAGCCAAAATGTGAATAAATTATTGTCAAAGGCAAACTTATTCAAAATGGCAGCTATGATCCAATCCTACATCATGTAACTACTTACTACAAGCTCCTCACAAGAACTGTAAGCACACACTTTGCCATGGCATAATGTTATGTTACTTTGCATTTATATAGCGCCTTATGTACCATTGGTATGATCTCAAGGCGCTGGTAGGTTGAACGCCCTTGGGAACCATAGTTCAAGTCAAGAGAGAGAAAGAGAGAGAAAGAGAGAGAAAGAGAGAGAAAGAGAGAGAAAGAGAGAGAGAGAGAGAGAGAGAGAGAGAGAGAGAGAGAGAGAACCGGATGTGTGCAGCAGGTGTGGCATTCACATGATAGCTGCTTTTTAGCGGTAGGTGTGGTGCTTGGGAGATCAGGAGTATGTGTTTGTTCTGGCAGGGTGATACCAGACTGATTCTGACTGCGTTAGGCCTGCACATAACGCTTAGGCTGGCAGGTGTGCAGCCCGCTGTGTTTAGTTAGGATGATGGGGAGTATGTGGCAGGTGTTGGTATGAGAACAGCTATACCGAATGTGTCATAGTATCGCTGTGTTATAGTTGAGTGGTGGTGTATAGAAGAGAGTAAGTGTGGTGATGTGATGGTTTTCAGTAGGTGCTTGAGATCGAGCGCCTTCATGCTCCATGCATTCCAACCGCTCCATGCACCCCAACCGCTCCATGCACCCCAATCGCTCTTGCACAATGTCCACTCTATGCCCCCCAACCATTCCAAGCATTCCATCCGTCACATGCACTCCCCCAGATCCACGCACTCCATCCGCCCCGCGCACGTTGTGGAGCGGATGAAGAGCGTGGAGTGGATGAAGAGCGTGGAATGGACGGAAGGCATGGATCAGAAAGAATGCATGGAACCGATTGAACAGATCGAGTGCACAGAACCGAGGGAGCACACGCGACGGATGGAATACACCGAACAGATAGAGGGCATGGAATGGACACTGCGCAAGAACGGTTGGAGTGCATGGAACGGCTGGAGTGCATGGAACGGCTGTCGTTCAAATAAATTCAGTAACTGGGGCAAAGATAAGAATATGGACCCTTTTCAATGTGGCACTCCTATGGTGCTTTCATTTCTGCTACATTTGGCCAATCTGAGACTCCAGGTTGGAACAATAAAGGGATACCCGACAGCGCTTTCCACCTTTAAGGGCTCCTCAGAAGAGGTTTCCTATTTCAAGATTCCATTGATTGTCCAATTTTTGAAAGGGCTCAGCAACCTGTACCATTTCATGTCCCTGCTTGGGATTTGAATCTTGTGTTGAAATTCCTAACTTGTATAACTTTTGAGCCTTTACATTCCTGTCCTTTAATGCTTTTAACACTTAAAACTGCCCTTCATGTGGCTTTAACATCAGCCTGCAGGGTTAGTGAGTTACAGGCTCTCTCATGCAAACCTCTGTATACTACCTTTCACAAGGACAAGGAGGTACTTGGAGTTAAACCTTCTTTCTTGCAAAAAGTAGTTGGACTGTCACTTGTCACAAAACATAACACTCCCAACCTTCTATCCTCCTCATCTGGGCAAAGTAGGAGAGATTACACAGACTATACCCAAAAAGGGCTCTGAGTTTTTACATCTCAAGAATGTCAACATTGAGCCAGGATGATCACTTCTCGTGGCTTATACTGGTCATAAATTGGGATTAGCGGTGACAAAACAAACTATATCCCGCTGGATTACTTTGGTTATTGTGGAGTGTTACAGGTTAGCCGGGGAAGAACCACCGGAAGAGCTTCATGTACATTCCATTAGGGGTATGGCAACTTCTGCAGCTCTTCAGAGGGGAGTTCCTGTAGTTGATATCTGTTCAGCGGCAACATGGGCATCAATCCATACTTTTGTTAAGCATTACTGCTTGGATGCCTCTTCTTCCCATGAGGGATTGTTTGCAAAAGCTGTACTTCATTCTATCCATGATCAAACTAAATAGTACTCCCACCTTCTAAATTGCCACTGCTATGGGAGTCTATCATAGATGAGTAATACGTGGGAGGACACAATCCATTCGAAGAATGAGTTAACCGCAAACAGCAACCAGAAGGCATGGGACTGCCTTCCACTGGGGCCAAAAAACGTTATCCCTTTGATCACAAGAACAACCTTGCCTACCAAGGACAATTACTAATGCTGCCCGAGAGGCACAATATCTGAGACATACTCTGGCATGACTGCGCATTCACACACAGCTGCAGCCATGCCGCACTCACCAAGGTAAACACTCATCAGTGATGTACCGGTGATGTACCGGTGTTCAGAACTCACCAGCATTGCCATACTCCACCACACTCAGGCGTACATCTCCACCGCACAGTGATCACTCCCATGAGGCAGAACACTAAGCACACTAACCTCGCTGTGCCTATACACAAACCTGCATGTCTCATCACACTCACTAAATATACACCCCAGTTAATACACATTGGGCCTCATTACGACTTGAGTCATTTTTTTCCGATGCCCGGGAATGGGCAATTACCGGGGTATTACAACCCTGGCGGACCCGGTAATTGCCCATTCCTGGGCGCTGGAAATAATTAATCCCCATTCCCATTGGGCTCAATGGGAATGTGGAGGCCGGATGCACCGGCACCATTCGTAAATGGTGCTGGTGCTTCCGGCATGGGCTGCTCGGGGGTGCCGGTCCTCCCGCCAGATCGGACCTGGCTGGCGAAAAGGCACCCGCGAACAGAACTCTTAGTTTGCCAGTATGGTAACAACAGTACCGGCAAGCTTACTGGTACCGTTGTTACTGTACCGGCAAACTTGTAATGAGGACCATATCTCGGGTGTTCTGCGCTACTTATACAATGGTTTACTTCAATAAAACTAAAGCACGTTGGCCGCGCTTCCCTTTAAACTGTTTCAACTTTTCCCAAATTTTGGAATCACCTTCAAGTCCTTAAAACGACCTGCAAATCCTCAAACGGTTGAGCTAGACACATGTCATGCACACCACACATCACAGTAAAGCAAAATAATGAATTTCTTGTAAGTCCAGTCAAAAGCCTAAGCTTCTAAAATGTTCATGCTGCAGCATGAATAAATAAAATCCGGTCCTGCAAATCCTCAAAATAGTATTAAATGTTATTGCTACACTCCAACATGCTCAGCAGTAAACCTCCAACACCCACACTAGATTCACTTGTGCCCATTCATCCACCGGCCACTCCCAGTCCATACCGCAGACACTCACAAATGAGATGTGCAAAACTCCTCATCAAAGATGTAATACATTTGCTTCCGTTTGTAACAGAACAAATCCTCAATCACTGGACATTGCAACAGTGCAATTCCTCATTCCTTGCGAGACGTACGATGTATAAACCTCCACTTTGCTTACGCTAAACAATGGCAAACATGGATGAAAATGCAGGTGAATAAAACGTAGATCAAAATCAGCATAGCGTCCACCGGTATTGATAGTAGCATTTCTTTGGTCAACAGCAGCCCAGCATGCCAGGAACACACAAAGGCAAATACTGCCAACACTTGTGACACACACAGGTGAAGTACCGGCCCTGCTTGTCCGGGTAGTCACTATGGATGACACCAAACTGCTCAATAAATTGCCTACAGTTACGGCTTTGAAGACATTTCTTTTCCGTTGCAGTGATATAATTCCTCTGTCCTTGCATGATGATGGAGATCCCTTGAAACACTCACACAAGACAGCCCGCGTCGCTGCTCTCATCCCTGCGCCGCTGTCCTCAGCCCTGCGCCACTGCCATGAACTTGATGGGAGCACGACCAGCCAGCCAGGAGGCCCATCTTCCCGCGCTCACAACGCAGTGCCTTCCTCAAGTCCCAAAGCTTCTCCATTTGATTTTGTACCTTGCCAGCACCCTCAAGGTACAAGGACCGGTTCTTCCTCAAACCCCAAACTGCAAACTCCACAGGGAACCGGCTTGGAGACTCACACACGATCTACAGGGAATTACATTTTCCAAATGCTGAGGCATAGAGATGCTCTCCTGACATCTTGGGACCGTCTGCTCCACCCAGCTAGTCCTGGGTGGTGGGACAACTTCACTGGGGGCAATGGGACATCTCTTTCTTCTGTTCAAAAAATGCATGCTCCTGCGTGCACCCCCACAGCACCTTACTTATCTTTTTGTTTCGGTGCCCAATCTCTTCATCAGTACTTTCATCTCCTTGACTTCTAGGGCCCGGATCAGGACCACCTTCGTCACCAGATGTTAAGAACCTGAGCTCTTCAGGCAGCTGAGGTAAGACAGTACTCAATACTTTATTTAGTTACATCCCATAGGTACATAAGTTTACAGGACAAGACAGGAGCAGGGAGGAAGCCCACTGGCTCGCACCACCCAGACTACATGGTTTCCAACTGACTTTAGGGAGAACACTCACCCAACATTCCACCCATGGCATCACTCAATCACTGACATCATTCACTCTGTACACACTCAGGTCCAGCCATCACATACTCAAGTCCAGTCATAACACTCCCTCCAGCTCATCCAAGGTGGCCAAAGGGGTCTCGGGCGCTACCTTTCGGGGAGGCCGGAGTATGTTCACACCTGGGCACGGGCCTGCGGAAGTTCTATGGAGGCCTGATGTGGCGGGGTTGCTGCAGCCGTCAGTGTATCTAGTCTCCCGGCTAATGCACCCGTGAGCGTAGGCTTCTTCCCCCACCAGCATACATCTTCCCCCACCAGCATATACCCTGAGGTGTGCTCCAGCGGACACCAGCGGGCCTCAGGCTCAGATGTGTGGGAGGCGAGTGGTGGTCCACCCTGTGCCCCTCCTCGGTTGTGCTATGTGAGTCAACCTTTTCCTGTGCCACTCTCCCTCCGGATCCACTCCTGTCTGTGTTCCATGTTGATGTTCCCCAAGTTTCCCCAGAGTGGGACCAAGTGCCTCAGGTGTTAAGCAGCAAGGTGCAGTCACCAGATCATCTGAGTGGGGGCATCTGGGGGGGGGGCTCAGGACCCTTAAACTCCCGACAGTGACGGGGCAGCACAGAGAAGCTACCACATCTCTTCGCCCCCTGGTGACCAGTCCTTGATTACTATTTATACTCTGGCTGTCTTGGACTCCACTACCATTCTAAGACAGTCAGGGGTCAACAAGCAAAAATTACTTTGTACTTGCAAATCCCCAGTAATCTTACTACTGTTCAGATTCCAAATTGACAACCCCCAGTCACTGAGGCCTCTGGCTCAACCTGTTGCTACTAATACTTTGACATCTACCTCTGAAGCGAGGGGGTGTTGTTCGTCCACAACAACCGCATATTTTTCAAAATAAAACAGAGCACAGAGAAAATTACTCTCAGAGGGATTCTGCAATTGCCCAAACTGAATGTTCTGCATCCAAAGTTATGTGACGGGAGAGAAGGGGGAGGGTAGTAATTCCTCACTTAATGGTTTAACAGACATGAATAGATCTAAGGTTCTGGACATTGTTCATCAGATGCCACCCTTGAGATTATTGCACACGGATGACATTGGCCCTCATTACACGGATGGCGCTATTAGCGCCATGGTTCATGCCGGTAAAATACCGGCACCGCCTTGGCGGAAAGGGGAATTACCGCCCCATTCCAAGGTTGGCGGGGCGGTAATTCCCCCTTCCCCATTCCCATTTTTGGCCCATAGGGCTCAATGGGAATGGGGAAGGCGCTAATTACGGTACCGCAAATTGCGGTACCGTAATTAGCTCCCTGGGTCCCTTTGCAGGTTGGTTTTTAACGCCTGCAAAAAGCAGGCTTTAAATCCCCCAACCCGCAAAGGGACCTTGTAGTAAGGCAGTAAGGATTTACCGGTACCGGTATTTTACCGGTACCGGTAAATCCTTACCACCATCCGTGTAATGGGGCCCATTGACTTAATATCTCTCCCTCTGATAAATACTAACCATATGGTATGTAATTTCCACTCTGCTATTGTGTCACAAATGTTTTGGGACCAATGCATTAATCTACTCTTTCCGGGCTATGGTATATAAAGGAAGCAAAGTCCTTTTTATCCATTCCACCCCCGGAGGGGTGGGGTGAGGGGAGGTCGACACACAAGGACGGTTGATGCATGTAATAATAATCCAGAACATCATTCCTTTGATGCTAATGCAGTGCATCAAGACTGGTCCTGGGTGGAGGTGGCACTAAAATCTCTGGCAGGTTTGTGACCGGGGCCCGATGCAATCCTAACCGATGCCTGTAAGGATATTTCGTGGAATGTCTGCGCGTTGGGGAATCTGAATAAAATGTTCTATTCTTCAGAGTTAAGGAGGGACCTCAATATAGTTATGTTTCAAGAGACTATGACGGCCACCCATACTGATCTATGGGGTTCAGGAGACTATTACGGCCATCCATACTGATCTACGGGGTTTAGGAGACACGCAAAACAATGCGCTCCGGGCAGCACTGTCCATTCCAAAAAGAGAACACATCTCGCAAGCAAGGAAAGATGCCCACTGGCTACCCGTGAAGGAACGCATACTTTTCAAAGCCATGACCATCACACATAGATGCCTATCCCTGGATGCCCCACCCTATCTCGCAGAAAGAATCACACCGAAAGCCTCCATCAGACCCACCAGAGCTCACCGCACCAACATGATTGATGTCCCCACGTTTCAAAGATCCAGGGCGGGAGGAACCAGCTTCCAACACCTCGCACCTAAAAACTGGAACTCCTTACCTACCTCACTAAGGAACGAAAAATCATACCATACCTTCCGTAAAAACCTCAAAACCCTCCTATTCCGCTAAAGTCTTCCACATGCACTCTCATGCTTGCATTGTAACCACAGCATAGCATAACCTCTAAGCTCAATGTTTATTACCAATGTGAAATGTACTCGGTAACTCGGTTTACATCTGTAAACACATTCCTATGCTTGTGTTCATGACTAAGTCTGCTGTAACAGCGCCACGATGCCCCAGGGCAGTTCTGTGCGCTTTATAAATGCAAATAAATAAAAATAAATAAATGACGGGGTTCAGGAGACTATGACGGCCCTCCATACTGATCTACGGGGTTCAGGAGACTATGAAGGCCATCCATACTGATTTACGGGGTTTAGGAGACTATGACGGGGTTCAGGAGACTATGAAGGCCATCCATACTGATCTACGGGGTTTAGGAGACTATGACGGGGTTCAGGAGACTATGACGGCCACCCATACTGATCTACAGGGTTTAGGAGACTATGACGGGTTCAGGAGACTATGACGGCCACCCATACTGATCTATGGGGTTCAGGAGACTATGACGGCCACCCATGTGGATCTACGGTGTTCAGGAGACTATGACGGCCACCCATACTGATCTACGGGGTTCAGGAGACTATGACGGCCACCCATGTGGATCTACGGGGTTCAGGAGACTATGACGGGGTTCAAGAGACTATGACGGCCACCCATACTGATCTACGGGGTTCAGTAGACTATGACGGGGTTCAGGAGACTATGACGGCCACCCATATAGATCTATGGGGTTCAGGAGACTGACGGGGTTCAGGAGACTATGACGGCCACCCATACTGATCTACGGGGTTCAGGAGACTATGACGGCCACCCATACTGATCTACGGGGTTCAGGAGACTATGACGGCCACCCATACTGATCTACGGGGTTCAGGAGACTATGACGGCCATCCATGTGGATCTACGGGGTTCAGGAGACTATGACGGGGTTCAGGAGACTATGACGGCCACCCATACTGATCTACAGGGTTTAGGAGACTATGACGGGGTTCAGGAGACTCTGACGACCACCCATACTGATCTACGGGGTTCAGGAGACTATGACGGCCACCCATATGGATCTATGGGGTTCAGGAGACTGACGGGGTTCAGGAGACTATGACGGCCCCCCATACTGATCTACGGGGTTCAAGAGACTATGACGGCCACCCATACTGATCTACGGGGTTTAGGAGACTATGACAGGGTTCAGGAGACTATGACGGCCACCCATACTGATCTACGGGGTTCAGGAGACTATGACGGCCATCCATGTGGATCTACGGGGTTCAGGAGACTATGACGGGGTTCAGGAGACTATGACGGCCACCCATACTGATCTACAGGGTTTAGGAGACTATGACGGGGTTCAGGAGACTCTGACGACCACCCATACTGATCTACGGGGTTCAGGAGACTATGACGGCCACCCATATGGATCTATGGGGTTCAGGAGACTGACGGGGTTCAGGAGACTATGACGGCCCCCCATACTGATCTACGGGGTTCAAGAGACTATGACGGCCACCCATACTGATCTACAGGGTTTAGGAGACTATGACAGGGTTCAGGAGACTATGACGGCCACCCATATGGATCTATGGGGTTCAGGAGACTGACGAGGTTCAGGAGACTATGACGGCCAACCATACTGATCTACGGGGTTCAGGAGACTATGACGGCCACCCATATGGATCTTCGGGGTTCAGTAGACTATGACGGGGTTCAGGAGACTATGACGGCCAACCATACTGATCTACGGGGTTCAGGAGACTATGACGGCCATCCATATGTATCTTCGGGGTTCAGTAGACTATGACAGGGTTCAGGAGACTATGACAGGGTTCAGGAGACTATGACGACCACCCATACTGATCTACGGGGTTATCGTACGTATAGCAGTTCAGCCACTCGAGCCGACACGAGTCAACTGAGTGGGGGCCTGGCTATTGCTATAGACAAATCTCTTCATTTAACAACAGGCCTAATCTATACATCAGGTTTTCTTATGGCGAGGATATTTACACGTTATTCAAATTCCAAGGTACTGCTGATAAACTTATATTGAAATCCGTTCATTTGGCATTGATAGGTTTGTTTGAGGGATGGCTAGTGAAAGGCACCCTCACCCTATGGTCTTGAGACCATAGGGTGAGGCCCAACAAGAGCTGAAACCTATTCCTCTGATATGAGTATACATGTAGGGGCGCATTGATACTGGTTTCTGTCAGAATAGGAGTTGTTTCAGCTACAGTTTGCACCAATGGCCGATTCTCCTATTTATACATGGCACAGAGGCCTGTATCTGTCACAGATTGCCTACATCTATATGTCAACCTCGCTAAACCTAAATTGTGGCCGTTGTCATCTTTTTGATCTATAAATGGGAGATCATCTTGTACTAACTTTTGCTTTTGCCTTTTTCCCTGCGGTACATGAACAGTTTCCTCTCTCGTCATGTCTATCCCTTGAAGGGGGTGGACACAGACTCAGGTGAATGATAAAATCTGTCATATGTTTATATGTTCTACTATTGAGACGATCGAAAAACTCAGGACTGAATGGGAATGAAGGTCCATTACTGGCGGGACGGTTGCTAAACGTAATTAAATGGTTACTACTTGCTTAAAGCGCATTACCTTGGCTTAAACAACTCTTCTAAAAAAACGAATTTCCACAGCAGAATGATGTGAATATAACCAATTCCAAAAGGCTAAAACGTAAAAGTATAAAACAGTTGTGTGTAAAGGGGATACGCCCAATTGAACATCACAAAGCAAAAAAAGATATTTGCCAATGTCTCCGAAATCTTGTTAAATCACTTCAAATCGATGCATTTATTAAGGAATCAAAATATGTTGTATCATTTACTGCAGGCAAATACCAGACAATTCTGGGCTAGCATTACCAAAACTGTAGGAGCTACTTCCTCCTCCATGATCTGCCCTGTCCGGTATGCAGAGAGACGTTCCTGCTGCCGCAGGTTTATTCCAGGATACAGGCCCCGGCTATAGGTACTATTACTCATGGTTCTTGTCCATGGGCTTCCCCGTCCCATATGCAGAGGGACGTTCCTGCTGCCGCAGGTTTATTCCAGGATACAGGCCCCGGCTATAGGTACTATTACTCATGGTTCTTGTCCATGGACTGCCCCGTCCCGTATGCAGAGAGATGTTCCTGCTGCCGCAGGTTTATTCCAGGATACAGGACCCGGCTATGGGTACAATTACTCTTGGTTCTTGTCCATGGACTGCCCTGACCCGTATGCAGAGAGACGTTCCTGCTGCCGCAGGTTTATTCCAGGATACAGGCCCCGGCTATAGGTACTATTACTCATGGTTCTTGTCCATGGGCTGCCCCGTCCCATATGCAGAGGGACGTTCCTGCTGCCGCAGGTTTATTCCAGGATACAGGCCCCGGCTATAGGTACTATTACTCATGGTTCTTGTCCATGGACTGCCCCGTCCCGTATGCAGAGAGATGTTCCTGCTGCCGCAGGTTTATTCCAGGATACAGGCCCCGGCTATGGGTACAATTACTCTTGGTTCTTGTCCATGGACTGCCCTGTCCCGTATGCAGAGGGACGTTCCTGCTGCCGCAGGTTTATTCCAGGATACAGGACCCGGCTATGGGTACAATTACTCTTGGTTCTTGTCCATGGACTGCCCTGTCCCGTATGCAGAGGGACGTTCCTGCTGCCGCAGGTTTATTCCAGGATACAGGCCCCGGCTATAGGTACTATTACTCATGGTTCTTGTCCATGGGCTTCCCCGTCCCGTATGCAGAGGGACGTTCCTGCTGCCGCAGGTTTATTCCAGGATACAGGCCCCGGCTATAGGTACTATTACTCATGGTTCTTGTCCATGGACTGCCCCGTCCCGTATGCAGAGAGATGTTCCTGCTGCCGCAGGTTTATTCCAGGATACAGGACCCGGCTATGGGTACAATTACTCTTGGTTCTTGTCCATGGACTGCCCTGTCCCGTATGCAGAGAGACGTTCCTGCTGCCGCAGGTTTATTCCAGGATACAGGCCCCGGCTATAGGTACTATTACTCATGGTTCTTGTCCATGGGCTGCCCCGTCCCATATGCAGAGGGACGTTCCTGCTGCCGCAGGTTTATTCCAGGATACAGGCCCCGGCTATAGGCACTATTACTCATGGTTCTTGTCCATGGACTGCCCTGTCCCGTATGCAGAGAGATGTTCCTGCTGCCGCAGGTTTATTCCAGGATACAGGACCCGGCTATGGGTACAATTACTCTTGGTTCTTGTCCATGGACTGCCCTGTCCCGTATGCAGAGAGACGTTCCTGCTGCCGCAGGTTTATTCCAGGATACAGGCCCCGGCTATAGGTACTATTACTCATGGTTCTTGTCCATGGGCTGCCCCGTCCCATATGCAGAGGGACGTTCCTGCTGCCGCAGGTTTATTCCAGGATACAGGCCCCGGCTATAGGTACTATTACTCATGGTTCTTGTCCATGGACTGCCCCGTCCCGTATGCAGAGAGATGTTCCTGCTGCCGCAGGTTTATTCCAGGATACAGGACCCGGCTATGGGTACGATTACTCTTGGTTCTTGTCCATGGACTGCCCCGTCCCGTATGCAGAGGGACGTTCCTGTTGCCGCAGGTTTATTCCAGGATACAGGACCCGGCTATGGGTACGATTACTCTTGGTTCTTGTCCATGGACTGCCCTGTCCCGTATGCAGAGAGACGTTCCTGCTGCCGCAGGTTTATTCCAGGATACAGGCCCCGGCTATAGGTACTATTACTCATGGTTCTTGTCCATGGGCTGCCCCGTCCCATATGCAGAGGGACGTTCCTGCTGCCGCAGGTTTATTCCAGGATACAGGCCCCGGCTATAGGTACTATTACTCATGGTTCTTGTCCATGGACTGCCCCGTCCCGTATGCAGAGAGATGTTCCTGCTGCCACAGGTTTATTCCAGGATACAGGACCCGGCTATGGGTACGATTACTCTTGGTTCTTGTCCATGGACTGCCCCGTCCCGTATGCAGAGGGACGTTCCTGTTGCCGCAGGTTTATTCCAGGATACAGGACCCGGCTATGGGTACGACTACTCTTGGTTCTTGTCCATGGACTGCCCCGTCCCTTATGCAGAGAGAAGTCCCTGCTGCCGCAGGTTTATTCCAGGATACAGGACTCGGCTATGGGTACGATTACTCATGCTTCTTGTCCATGGACTGAGGAGGAGATTGAATGGGGTCTTTCTAGACTGAAATCATTTAGAGGCCCCGGCCCAGATGGCATCCCACCTTTTGTCTTGAAGAATGCTCCATTTCTTTGGATCCCCTATTTTAAGGCCCATTGAACTATATTTTTGAGACCCATAATATTCCTTCTTCTTGGTCACAATCAGTTGTCATTCTGGTCTACAAAAAGGGAGATCCAAGTTTACCAAAAAACTACAGACCAATTGCTGTAACCGATTCCATCAGTAAGGTTTTCTCAATTCTTTTAGCGAGAGAGCTAAATTTGGTCATTTGTCAAACTTCTGTCTTGTCAGGATTTCAAGTGAGGTTTAGGCAGAATATGGGCACAGTCCTGAATGCCACTGTTTTGGCTCATTCCCTTTATAGCGTGAGACACTGTGGTATTGGATCAGTCTGTATGGCAGCTTTGGATATGTCCTCTGCCTTTGACTGTGTGACACGAGCAAATCTCTGGTCTAAATTGTTATGATTTGGAGTTTCTCTGAAATTGGTGCAGCTCATTGGCCTTCTTCAGAGAAAAACCTTGATTAACATTTGCCTCACTTGGGAAGGTGCACTTTCTAGGTCAATTCCTACACAAGTAGGTCTTAAGCAGGGCTGTATTGTAACCCCACCCTCTTCAAATATTTGACTGACATTGAAGAGTTGTGGCAGATGGATAGCATCTATCCTGCTCGGTTGGGCCATTTAAGGCTGCACTGGCTCACATTTGTAGATGATTTGATTTTTTTCGACCGCACACTCATTGGCCTGCAGCACAAATGTTTTTCTTCACTATGCGGCAAAGAATAACCTGCAGGCCTATCGTTCCAAATAAAAACTATTATCTTTACAAGGCGCACTAAACCTAAGCTTATGTGGTGGATTCTGGGATAGGAAAGGATAGAGCAGGTTCCCTCTGGCAGATGTCTGGGATACAACCTGCCAAATTCTTCTTCTATTGCTATGTGGCAAGACTCTCTCAGGGCCAAGCTCACTCTTTCGTCTCACACACGAAACGGTTACTGTCTAGAGTATGTAAATTCTCCATTCTTCCTGCTCTTTGCTATTCCCTTATGAAAATTGACCTAGTTTTACGTTATGGGCTTGATTTGTGCCTCTTGGATTTGGGTAGCTATTTCAACATTCTGCAGTGGATTTATGGAAAGAGGTTCGGACCCTTGCACTGTCCATTCTTAATGCAGTTATTTGGCATGAGTTGGTTCTTACATCCTTACAAGCACGTTAAACGTGGAGACAATTGCTTAATTATTCTAAGTTTCTCAGGCTATGGGTGAATTTGCTTTCTTTTGACTTCATGTCAGGTTTATGGATTACCTGCGGTTTGGTGGACCGCTTACCAGATGGGCTAGGATGATGTGTGTGCCTCAAACGGGATTCCTGCAGGAAAAGGGCAGTTCTCTTGGGATGCCACGCCATCCGGCAAAGATGCAACAGACGGGATTGCGCTCGGAGCGAATCTCCAAGAAAAAGGGGGAAAAACCCATTCAGTGGCAGCGATAAGCCTTGCAAGGTCTTGCGGGTAGGAAGACCAGATGATGTGGCAATGAAGAAGGAGATGGACAAGACAAGGTGAAGAGTCAGGTCCAGGAGAGAGCCAGAGCAGGGATCAGGACGCAGCCAAGGAACAGAGACTCCAGGAGAGCAGAACCAAATGGAAGAAAGAACAAGGAGATCAACGAAACTGGAGCAATTCAGAGCAAGAGAGAACAAGGGAGAGCACTGAGCTAGGTTAACCAAGTATAGCGTTGCGACGTGAAGCTCGGAGTCCCTCCTCTTCTTTTATGAGGCTTTGAAGATGAAAAGCTGGTTCAGAATGATGACAGGCCGTTCTTGGGTGCCATAGACACAAAGGACTAGGTGATCTCAGAGTGTCAGTAGCCATGTTGGTAGTATGGGAGAATGCCGGAACCACAGAAACAGAGCACCAAAGCGGGGCGGCGCTTCAACCTACTCCAGACAGACAACCGAGGGAGGCGATGCAGCATGACACTTAAGCAAGATGGCAGAGGAACGTTTTTTAATCGACCTGGAGGAGTTAAATCAAAACTTTTTTACGCAGGACCGGCTGTTGACATTGGACGCCATTTAAACACACTCTTCCTACACAGAGTATACCAAATTTTTGAGGAAAAAAAGACCATCTTTCCTTGTGCTAAAATTCGATCTCTCTATAGGCATAGAAATATTGGGGCCTGTCTGAAACATTAGGCTCTAACTAGAATTGTTCCTTTTGTAATGTTCCTGATTTGCTGAAACTTTGCGAGATTGGGTCCTGGAATGTCCTAGGGGGTCATTCTGAGTTGGGTGGTAAGGGTTAACGGCACCGGTAAGGATGACTGTAAAACCTTACCGCCCAATTCCGAGGTCCCTAAGCGGGAACCACAAAGGACGTGTGGGCAGACCACACGTCCTTAGCGGATCCCGTTAAGGGACCTTGGAGCTAATAACGGTACCGCAATTTGCGGTACCGTTATTAGCGTCTTCCCCATTCCCATTGAGCCCTATGGGGGGCTCAAATGGGAATGGAGAATGGTTTACTGAATGGGTACTTACTGGGTCTTCCAGGGTCGGAATGACCCGGTAAGTCCCCATTCAGCCAGACCGGACCTGGTATTGTATAGCAGCCATGGTGCTAAAAGCACCATCATTGCCTCCAATCTCGGAATGACACCCCTAGTCTTTGTCAGAGGACAACTCTTTATTATCGATACATGTTTCTAGGGAACTACTGTGGGCCAGACTCATGTGGGGGGGAATATGTGTCTTTGGCGATTTCCTTAAGGCATTTTTTAAATGTGTTAGGTTGTCTAGATTGAATGCGTGTTTAAATTTGTAATTGGGCCTCATTACACGGATGGCGGTAAGGATTTACTGGTACCGGTAAAATACCGGTAAATTCTTACCACCTTACTACGAGGTCTCTTTGCGGGTTGGGGGATGTAACGCCTGCTTTTTGCAGGTGTTAAAAACCAACCCGCAAAGGGACCCAGGGAGCTAATTAGGGTACCGCAATTTGCAGTACCGTAATTAGCACCTTCCCCATTCCCATTATGCCCTATGGGCCAAAAATGGGAATGGGGAAGGGCAATGGTGGAAGGGGGAATTACCGCTCCGCCAACCTTGGAATGGGGCAGTAATTCCCCTTTCCGCCAAGGCGGTGCCGGTATTTTACTGGCATGAACCATGGCGCTAAAAGCGCCATGGTTCTCCGCCATCCGTGTAATGAGGCCCATTGTATTTTTTTGCTAAATTTGTGTGATGATGCATTTCATATATTTTTAAAATGTGTAAATCCAATCACAATAAAACAAATCTCATATTAAAGCAACCTTACAATATGTAAATCCTTGTAGAAAGATATTGAGCCAAAATAATGTTGTATCTTTGTTTTCCACATCCTGAATGGAAAACTAAAAAAGTCATAGGATGCAAAACATTGAAAGCTTGAAAAAAATCTCACTGTTCTAATGTCAGATTGCTATATCACCAAATGTACTTCACCTAAAGGTGAAATCTTCTAATTATTTTTGTTAAAAAAAATATATAGTATTATGCGGTGGAGACCCCGCCCCCCACCTTATCACATCACCTTACCCCACCCCATCTATGTTTTAAAATGTACCTACTTCCCCAAACAAATCTGAAGATTTTTTGAAGATTTCACATTAAGTGAAAACGGATTTGGTGAAATGCACTCTTTTTTTTCATCACGACTGTAAATGTTCACAATGTTCCAAAGGGCGTGCTAATGATGAAAGGAGGAGCCGCATGTCCTGAGGGGCCTCACAGTTTGCGTTTGACTGGGATTGGGAGGAGGGACGTGCTCCTCGCCTTTAAGTGACTGGACTGGCAGTGGCAGTCACTAAGCACAACGAGTCCTGGGGCACCTTCCTAGCTGCAGTGCCGCCACTGCAAGGAACAGCCAGTGCTGCGGCGCCCCTGCGCCCCAAAGGGATCCAGCTGCAAAGCAAGGCTCCCCCTCCCCCTCATGCACCAGCGGGCAGCACTCTGCACCCCCATGCACCCCCACAGGCGCCTGCCACTCTGGGGCTCCAGCGGCCGTGGCAGGTGCAATTGCCGTGGGCTTGAGGCTGAAACATGCGCACAGAGTTAAGAATAAACGATAGAAAGGGAACCGTGTAGCTCTGACCTTCGATCCCCAGCTCCCCGGGAAAGGGAAGATCCGGCCCTTTCCCCGTCTTAAGCAGAGAGGTAAGGGGTGAGCGCTCTCTCTCCTCCGCGCATGCGCAGTAGATCAGTGCGCACTCCTGCGCATGCTCAGGAGCGCCCCGGGCTTTCAGAGCAGAAACCCGGGAGATAGGGTCTCTAATGCGCATGCTCACTACACGGAAACCTCGTTTGCGCATGCTCAGGAGCTCCCCGGGCTTTCAGAGCAGAAACTCGGTAGAACGGAGCCGAAAACAGCACTCGGGAGATAGGGTCTCTAATGCGCATGCTCACTACACGGAACCTCGATTGCGCATGCTCAGGAGTGCTTAAGGTTTCAAGGCAGAAGCTCGGTAGACTGGAGCCGAATTCCGCAAATCGGGGAAGTAACGTTGCCAGTGCGCATGCTCAGTAGGTGGAAATGTCATACCACTCACGCGCTCTTATGTCTAATGTCAAGGCATTTAATCTGCAACCGGTAACCGAAACCCGCGCCCTGGCGAGACTGTCTCTAGTGCGCGTGCGCAGTGCCTTAGAGCGCATTATGCGCGCGCTGCGCTTAGGGAACACATTCAATGGCCTGCAGCCTCACACCGGAAGCTGGTGAGAAATGTCTTTACCCTGCGCATGCGCGTGCATTTCTGAGGGCGCACGTCCGGAGCTTGTCCAATAGCAAAGACCAATCACGTCACAAGTTTTCATATTTAATGGAATCCCTTAACCCACCCCATAGAATCGCACCAAGTGAGCAGAAATGTGCGGGATGCCCTTCAATTTATAAACCAAAATGAGAATCTCCAGAAATGGACAATGTGTCCGCAATAGCATTTATTTATTGGACATTTATATGGCGTTTGTATGTGGTGCCCCTCAATGAACACAGGACACTTGATAGAGATATGGGTGTTTATTAAGGTGTAAAATATTATACTGTGCACTCTCACTACGCACCTCACGCAGGCACAATGATACGCGGGACACACAGGATCTCTGCACACGTCTTTATTTTCTACAATCTTCAACTGCCTCTCTAGCCAGACTCTTCCCTAACCCCAAGGTCACTTCCCTCTTGCCTAGGACCACAACGGTGATCCTCCCACATAACGATGTGGGGAGACTGCTTTTGAGGATGTTAAGGTGCATCCTGACATCTCCCCCCTTTTTAGAGTACTTGTTTGCTCTCGTCCATTACCCCATGTCTTCTATGAGCTTTTGGGGTTTTATGCGACTTCTTTGTGGTCTCCTCTGGTTTCGAGGGGTTATCATTGTCCCTTTGCCACCCAGCCTCCGGCGGAGTGTTAGGGAGAATTCTCTTATAAGGCTAATTTCCCAAACCTAGTGAGTCCCCAGCAGCTTTGCTGGATTTTTGGGGTTTGTTATTTTCTCCTGCTAAGAGTGAGACTCTTTTCTTCCCACTCTTAGGCATGATTTGAGGTATGTCCTTTGACTTGGTGTGTGTTCATGGACTATGGAGTAGCCTTTTTACTCCATAGGGCTTCATGTGTTTTTGTTATGTGTTTTACACAGCACCCTAAGTGCAGTAACACAGGGGTGTCATAGTGACCCCCAAACATAGACTCCATACCCTGGGACTGACTATTGTCTACCAGGGCATGTAAAGTCACCATTGGCTTTACTAGTCTCAAATTGTGAAGAGAAACAGCACAAACCATCATATTGTGGAAGTACTGGAAGGGGTTAATTAGATTGCCCCTGGGTCTGTTTTCAAGGGGGCACTGTCCAGTCCCCCCTTGTTGAGTTTCTGGCTGGTGGCAGTGGTTACCACGGAAAATATTCCACCAGAATATTTCCTATGGGATTTCCCATTGATTTTAAACGCACCACTTTTTTGGTGGAATGTTAAAGATACCGCCAGTTTATGTATTTAATATAAATGCCCCGGTTGGGACTTTTTGCCAAAACTCTTTTCTAAAATGGTGTTTGTGTCCGTCTCTGTAACTCTAACCAAGGTCAAGTTCTTTGTTCCACTTTTTGGCGGGCTTCTCCACAGAAGCCCTCCAACTGGTGCCACTCTGTCTGGGTTCCACAGGATGTGTGAGGAGGGGAATTGGCACCCTGGACTGCATTGCCATAGCAACCCAAGACGCACTCTATTCTGATTGGCCCAGTGGTGAGCCGCCCGGCTCACCACTTAGCATGTGTGAGTGACTGCTAGGCTGTTGAATCAGGGTTTTTCTGCATAAAAGCAAGGCATTTGGAACTGGAACTTCAGAAGTTGCCACAGGACCTAAGAATCTGAAGAGGGGAGAAACTGAAGCCATCTGCAACTGACGACACCACCGGTGGAGCCCTGCTGCAAAGACCTCACCACTTTCCCGACGACAAGAGAAGATCTTCTACTGAAAATAGGCGTCTTCCTCTGAGCTGGTGGGATCAACCAGTTCGCCATTTCGTCGTCAAGGACGTCTCTTGGTCAAATCGCCTGTGCCAAGCACCCCGGCGGCTGGATAGCCAAGCTTCACCACTTTGACCGTGAATAAAAGGAACACAACTTTTAACCGACAAGCTCCGCGGCTGGTTTCATCCCTGTGCAGTGCATTGACTCCAAGTTTCCTCCTCGACGAGATCTTCTCTTCCCCTGGTCGAAACCACAAACTGCAACCACTGCCAGGAACAACTGCCACCGCTGGAGCTTCCTCTCTTTCCACAGTTTGCTAAAGGTTACCCTTAAATCCTTGGCTTTCCAACTGGGTTGGCCCCAGACCATCTAACTTTACTTTTTGAATCACCTCGACCTCTTTTGAACATTCTGTAAAGACATTTAGTGCATTTTAAACTGTGTGATCTTGGGCACATTTTGCTTTGCTCCATTGAAAGTGGGCCTGGCCTATGAACTTTGACTCTACAGTGTATACTGCCTTCATTTAATTGCTTTGAACCTATAAAAGTGTTGGGAACTGTTTTATTTTTATGCCCTGCCTTTTTCTCTCTCTTTAACTTAACTATTGGAGTGCCATTTAGGTTACGCGCTCACATCTGTTTTAACAAATAGTGGTGTTTTAACTCTGACTTGTCTAATAGTTATCAAGGGAGGTGTGTATACTTTACCTGACTGTGTTTTAACTTACTTTTGATTTAGAGTGCTAGTGTATTTCCTAAAGTGTGTTTTAAATAAATAATTATATACATTTGATACAAAGCTCTGGTCAGTGTTTGTTTGCCCTACTGTGTTTTTAGCCCTATTGTGTATACTCTATATACTGCCCTACTCTTCTTGAGAGAAGTCTGACTGCTCAGCCACAGCTACCAGGTAAATCTGGG